>NC_091821.1:278605275-278932060 GCF_038994185.2 Dermacentor albipictus | reverse complement strand
CCGTGTTCGCCGCTATCGTTGTGCTATAAGTGTAGCCTGTTTTTGTGGGCACAGGTTCGCCCAATAAAAGCTAGTTTTGTATTCCACCGTATTCTTGCTTTCTTCACCGTCACTACCCCGTGACATCTGGTGGAGGTGCTTTTCGTTCATGTACCGCACGCCCCCGACAAGCCGTGATCCAAGCCCGGAGCACAAAGAGAACACCAACGTAGTCCCGGAGCATCGAGCAACCCGCCGTCTTCAACAGCTGCCCCCGGAGCACGGACTTCTACCTAAGAAGACCAAGAAGATTGTGGACAAGGCAACCCCAATGGCAGCCCTAGCGTCCCCCATCGTGCTGCAGCAGCCCAGGGAACCTCCGACGTTCCGCGGATCAACATTCGAGGACCCGGAAACCTGGCTCGAAACGTATGAGAGGGTCGCTAAGTTTAACAGTTGGGACAGCGACGACAAGCTGCGACATGTCTATTTCGCATTGGAAGACGCCGCCAGGACGTGGTTCGAGAATCGGGAAGCCACCTTAACGACGTGGGACCTTTTCCGAAGCGGCTTCTTGCACACGTTTACAAGCGTCGTGCGAAAAGAGCGAGCCCAAGCTCTACTAGAAACCAGAGTGCAGCTGCCAAACGAGACGATCGCAATCTTCACGGAGGAGATGGCCCGTCTTTTCCGGCACGCCGACCCGGAAATGTCGGAGGAGAAAAAAGTTCGCTTCCTGATGCGCGGCGTCAAGCAAGACCTTTTCGCCGGACTTATTCGTAACCCACCGAAGACTGTGGCTGAGTTTTCTGCAGAGGCATCGACGATCGAGAAAACTCTGGAGATGCGCACCCGGTAATATAACCGCCAGGGGCACACGCCGCAGTATGCCATCCAAGGACTAGGTTCGGACGACCTTCAAGAGACCATCAGGGCCATTGTGCGCGAAGAACTGCGCAAGGTCCTGCCTTCGTCGCAGCCTCAAGTAGCTTCGATCGCTGACATCGTGACAGATGAGGTTCAGCGATCGCTTGGGGTTCCTGAGGTGCAACCTCAATTACTGCAGCCCCAGCCAGAAGCGATAACCTACGCCACCGTCGCACGCCGTCAAGGTCCCCCTCCGCGACCACGCCAGGGCCCTGCAACGACGCAATTCCGTCGTCCGCCGCCGCCGCCACCAGCACGCCCACCCGTCGCCCAGCGCACCTACGCGAGGAAGACGGACATTTGTCGAGCCCCCGACCACCGTCCACTCTGCTATCACTGCGGAGAAGCCGGCCATGTGTATCGCCGATGCCCATACCGGGAGATGGGACTGCGAGGTTTCGACCTCAATGCTCCGCGCCCGCAGCGAGGTGAACGCCCTCGCGATATTGCCGACTACCTCGCCGCTACTCAGTGGAGCTCTCGACGACCGTCGCGTTCGCCATCACCAGGCCGCTACCTGTCACCGCAGCGCCGACCATACACTGGCCCAGCCCGGGGCCGGTCAGCGAGCCCGTATCCGGAAAACTAAAAGCAGCAACCGATGGAGGTGCGGTTGTTGTTCGTCGAACTGACGAAGATCCTCCGCCGCCGACGAAGATGACGAAGAAACCATCTCGACGACCTAATGATTACACGCCGCCGTCCCGACAAAGTCGGGAAGGCAAGACTACACCGACGAACGACGACTTGACGACACGACGTTCCAACTTCAGTTCAACACGATGCATCCGTGATCCGACGCCAAGACCTAACTGCAACGCAAGACAAAGAACCACCGACCTCGACGTGCTTCTCGACGGCCACGCAGTCACCGCCTTAGTAGACACAGGGGCTGATTACTCCGTCATGATTGGACACATCGCCGCCCAGTTGAAGAAGGTTAGGACTGCATGGGAAGGCCCTCAAATTCGCACCGCTGGAGGACACCTGATTACGCCGACAGGGATCTGCACGGCAAGAATTACCGTTCATGACCGGACTTACCCTGCCACCTTCGTTGTCCTCCAACAGTGTTCGCGAGACGTCATTCTCGGCATGGACTTCCTGAATCAACATGACGCAGTCATCGACCTGAAGTCGAAGTCGATAACGCTGTCACAAGATCAAGCGATACCGCCGGAGAGCTGTCGTAGTCAACACGCCTTGAGTGTGCTCGAAGATCAAGTGAGCATTCCGCCGCGCGCCAGCATTATTATTTCCGTCGGCACTGAAACACCCGCTGACATAGAAGGCGTCATCGAGGGCGACCAACATCTACTGCTCGACCGTGAAATTTGCGTCGCAAGAGGGATCGCTCGACTCTACGGAGGGCAGGTGGAAGTTATGCTCACCAACTTCAGCCAAGAGTTCAAGCACATCAACAAGGGCCCGACAATCGCATACATCGAGGAAATTGTGGAAACCAGCAATGCCTTTGTCCTCTCGGATTCAGCCGCATCCACCCCGATGAGCATTGTCCCCGAACCAGACTTCGACGTGAATCCAAGTCTTCCTGTGAGTAAGCAGCAACAGATCAGAAGTCTTCTCCGACGATACAAAGACTGCTTTTCGACGTCATCGAGGATTCGACAAACACCAGTTGCAAAGCATCGCATAATAACCGAAGAGAGCACTCGACCACTCCGCCAGAGCCCTTACCGAGTTTCGACGCGAGAACGTGAAGCTATTAGGCAGCAAGTCGACGAAATGCTGCGCGACGACATCATCCAGCCGTCGAAAAGCCCGTGGGCCTCTCCTGTAGTCCTGGTAAAGAAAAAAAGGACGGAACCCTACGCTTCTGCGTCGACTATCGTCGACTGAACAAGATCACGAAGAAGGATGTGTACCCCCTTCCACGGATAGACGACGCATTGGATCGGCTCTGCAACGCTAAATACTTCTCATCGATGGACCTCAAATCTGGCTACTGGCAAATAGAAGTCGACGAACCACGTTTCGCCGCTTAACTGTAATCGCAGAGCGAGGGACGCGCCTGCATGTATCCGACGTTTCTGGAAAGTTATCGACGCTTCTATCCGCGTGTCTGTTGTCGCCAAACCTTGTGTTATCAGATTTCATCGCGTGACACGAATGGTGTAGAACTTTGTGGAAGACACGCGGGTCCCATCAGTTAATCTGGAACATTCGACGACGGATCTATAAAAGCCGACGCGCTTGACCTGCTGATCAGTTTTCCGACGATCGCCGACCGTGTTCGCCGCTATCGTTGTGCTATAAGTGTAGCCTGTTTTTGTGGGCACAGGTTCGCCCAATAAAAGCTAGTTTTGTATTCCACCGTATTCTTGCTTTCTTCACCGTCACTACCCCTTGACAATATATATATATATATATATATATATATATATATATATATATATATATATGCTAAGATATTCATTTAAGCTCCTTGCACTTCTTGATTACGCAATGCCTCCGTGATTTCTGGCATCTCTACCGAATCAAATGCCTTTTCATATTACATAGATAGGCTGGTTGTACTCTGCAGATTTCTCAGTTGCTGAGTGATGACATGGACGGCATCTATTGTCGAATACTCCTTCCTGAAGCCAACCTTTTCTTTTGAATGGTTGAATTGAAGTGTTTGCCTAATTCTATTGGAAATGACATTGGTAAATATTAATGAGGTAGCATTGTTAGATCACTTCGAGCACTTTCTGGGGTCTATCTATCTATCTATCTATCTATCTATCTATCTATCTATCTATCTATCTATCTATCTATCTATCTATCTATCTATCTATCTATCTATCTATCTATCTATTTGAAGCAGCATATATTAGCGTGGCGTGGATATAAAGACATAAAGACTTAATTGGAAGGGGTACGAAAGAAAAGAGCGAGCGCTAAACTTCAACTGTTTATTCGTAGAGCGACGTCACAGGAATAGAGCACCTGTGCATACCTGCAGCAGTCACGTTAAAAAAGACGCATCATTGTGTCAAATCGTTGGAACTCATATCGTATTGCAGTTTTGGAACACGTATCGTAAATGCAGTTTGTGCCAATTTTGTTAATATTGAAAGTCGCCAACACTTTTCGTGCCAGCGTGTCACTACTTTGGCCCAATATTTCTATCTCACGCAGCCGTGCCTTACGCTTTCAGACAATGCAATGCACACGTAAGTTGACTTTTTTTCTTCATGTTCATGTTCAGTTTATGTTCCCCTGCTTGCTTCTTTACACAGCGTCCACATTGACCTACATAGATGTTCCCACAAGATAGGGGTTCTTCGCATACGACGCCACTCGCACATTTTATGTAAGGTATGTAATGCTTGTTCTGGCATCCGAGCTTGTTGTCAACGCAGCTGATGAGCGGACACAGCCCAGATAGCTTGCGTGGCGCCTAGAAAGCAACTGGCACACCGTGCCTATTCGTGACTTTTTAATGCAAAAGGATTATGTGCCCCATGTAGCGGTAAATCCCACGTCCGTCCTGCGTTGAAGGGCAACTCCGGCGATTTTTCGATGTCCACTGATCTTAATGAAATATTTAATTTGCGTTCTCTTTTACCCTCTGATTACCTGTTCCAAACAATATGGCTGCAAGTCATTTAGCTTTCCTAATAACGAATTTCAACGATTGGCTGCCTTCCCGACTCATTACTTTTTACTTGCCACCCTGTGTTTGTCGCATCAGAGGCTACACCACCACTGTCGCTCAAATCGTCACTGAAATCGCCGCTGTCTAGTTCCGAAAATCTGTAAAAGCTCCATGTGTCGTCAGGAGACATCGTCAGCTCCACTTCTATGGCGTTAGCGCCACGTGTACTGCGTACTTAGCGCGCGTTGTGCGTGTTTATATTATGGTAGCGTAGGATATGACGTCATCGACCTATCGTGACGTCACACGAAGCAGCTACCCATTTCGCCTTCGGTATCTCGTTTACGAGTTACTTAAAATTATTGGCCAATTCGTAAGCCAATATACCCGCCCTACCAGTGACAGGGCTGCCCATGCCATTTAAACATCTTGAAGGAGCAGCTCAAGACGACGAATACAAAAGGCAGGAAACACACCGGACATGCCTTTTGTCTTCCCCGTCTTGCGCTGCCACTTCAAGATGTTCAACCAGTACCAACTCGGCCAAATCTCCACTCTTCTACAGTATATACCATTTGAAAATGATAATACCCTATTATGGTTAAAAAAGGCCGGAATTTCCCTTTAGCATTCGATGGTACGAAAACCCGCGTGATCAAGTGATGACGTCACGTTCCCGGCGCTGCACTTGCTGCGGCCCGCGCTGCTAAATCCCACGGTGAACAGCCGCGGCGTCGGATGGACGCCGTGGCCCCAGCTAAAACACTAACTTTTCCCTATTCGAAAACTGAGTTGACCCACGATCAAAACCGACCCAGCCCACTCCCAAAATTGGCTTGACCGACCGTCAAAATTGGCTTAGTCCATTTCAAGCACATGACCAAGTGAAAAGTACATGCTGCTTTGACATTTATGCACGCAAGAACACTTGACTGTCTCTGTAAGTGTATTTTAAAGCTTCCAAATAATTTGTAGATCTACGACACTACAGCCGGCTTGCGTCCTTCGACGGAGCAGGTCACTTTCAGATTGGTGCCGTTGACCTTTTGGAGGAGGCTATCGGAGACCGCTAGGGACGTGCATGTGCAGGTATTCCTGTGACTTCGCTCTACGAATAAACACTTTGGCGCTCGCGCTATTCTTTCTTACTCGCTGCTCCTAAGCTTTTATTTCCACGTCGCGCTAACCAGCCGTGGTAGCATATCGGTGATGGTGTTGCGGTGCACGAGGTAGCAGGAGCAAATCCCGGCCGCGGCGGGCGCATTGCAATGCGGGCTAAATGCAAAAACGCCCCTATCCCGTGCATCCCGTGGTGGTCAACAGTAATCCCTAGTCCGTCACTACGAGATGCATAATAAACAAATCGTGGTTTTGTCACCTAAAACCACAGAATCGAATTCACGCCATCCTAATATGTACCTCTTAAGCTTGAACCAATTCGCCTAGCAACATATTCTACATATGTGTCTATGTTCGTGAGCAACAGTTTTCCTGCCAAACTGGGTCACTGGGTAGCAGTGGTCGAAAGAGTAGCGCATCGGGCGCTGTGATGAGGTAACGAGGTTTCAAACCAACCATCGGATCAACTTCGGTATCGGAGTGTGAGGCGATGATTACATATGCACCGCTTTTCAACGAACTTCATTCACGCCGACATGAGTCACTGTAGATGTGGGACTGGGAAGGTACCGCTGTTCGAAGAAACTGGTTCTTCGTAGTCATTCTTCACTACTTGGAGCACTGGGTATATGCCGCACGGCAGTGCTGGTCTCCAATGACGTCTTTGATGGCAACTTTACTTGCTTGGTCTGTGTCAGCAGGTGCGTGCACCTCTTTACCGAACGTCTTTGACGCCTGCCAGGGTAATTAGGTACGCACCACTGGGAATGTGCTGCTGTACTGTGACGAAAAAGATCCCTTTCTCCGACGCTGAACGGAATCGAACCCGCCTCACAAGTGCTCCTCGAGGACCCGACGCATTAGCAGGCTGCGCCACCAATTCGCTGCGTATGTGCCGCTCTTCGATGACGCCAACTTGGGTCACCATGTGCCACTCAGTGTATGCCAGCGAGGGAACCGTGATCAGCATTTGCGGGCTCCGGTGCGCCACGCTTCTCGGAAGCCACGCATCTCGGCAGTGCCACTGCATGGCGCTGGGTGGCCAGAAAGAAGTGCGCGAGGGAGGCGCCCGGTGGCCGCATTACGCTGTTCTCGTAAGCCATGCACTTCAGCAACCACGTTCGCGTTGAGGGCGCTCGATGGCACCGAGGGTTTTTAGGGAAGCGGAGGAGTCCTGTCACAGTGCACGCGTTGTACACAACTAGTTTAGACGATCGCAATGCGTTGTGACGCTATACTGATGGAATCTATTTCATGACAGTCATCGTGAGATGGGTTCTGCGGAAGTTTTTCTTATTTTTTTTTTTATTTAGAAACCACTGTAGGCCAAGGTGTGGCCCAGGCAAGAAGGGAAAATATTTTAGTGCATAGAGCGCAATGACAGAGGGAACAGCTACAAAATGTGGATAAGCGATACTATTAGTTCTTCAATATACCTTGAGTAACCAAAATTAAATACACTGGAGATAGTAAAGAAAACTCCTGGAGAAGCAAAATTTTACAAAAGGAAACAAATAATACATAATTAGGCCGAATGTGAAAAATCTAGCATATAAAAGACATGAATCAAACATGCACACCCTCCAACAGAACAGGTTTTTTAAAGGAAGATTTTTTCAATGTACGTGGATATGTTAGCGGACATGAATATATTGGCACGCAGACGTTCCATTCACTGGGTGTTCATGAAAGAAAACTTGAAGGTATTTGAAGAAAACTTGAAAGGTGTTGCTGTTGTATTGTTAGGGTTGTGACACCAAGTAGGTACGGCTGAAGAGGCCCCGATATATGCTGACGTGGGTCCACGCCACTCGAGCAAGAGCAGCTGCAGCGGCGAATCCCATGCTCCGCCCTGGCTCGGTTTCTCCATGGCTGGGTGTTTGCGCTTTGCGCAGAAAACCATAGCGCAGCCTGCCGCTTTTTGACCCACCGACGGCAGTAAAGGGCTGAGATGGCGCATGCAACGTCGCCACTCCCCGCTCGGAGGCGAGCGATTTGCGGTAAAGTATGCAGACCTATGAGACGCAATTTTTCGTAAACTAAGCCTTGGAATGAAGCAAGCATGCGAGGTTTCGGTGATGATACGTGCGTCAGTTCGTTAACGTCCTTTTTTTTTCGTGAGGGGGTCCCAAACAACAGAGGCATACTGCAAGCGCGATGTTGCCAGTGTGCTATACGCTAGAAGTTTGACAGATGAAGGAGAATATTTCAGTTTGCGTCTTAGTAGACC
Organism: Dermacentor albipictus; assembly: GCF_038994185.2. Lineage (NCBI taxonomy): Eukaryota > Metazoa > Arthropoda > Arachnida > Ixodida > Ixodidae > Dermacentor > Dermacentor albipictus. Next base: position 278,924,201 of record NC_091821.1, on the reverse strand, counting down.
TACTTTCGCCAAGCAGACGCACATATATTATCAATGTATTTTTGCCAGTTTACGCGGTTGCTACTTGTAAAACCGAGATATTTAAAATAAATTTTTCTGAAATAGGCCTACATTTAATAGTCTGCTGGCATTTCTAGGGACGCTAATCCGCCCTGCTTGCTTAATGGTTTCGACGTTGCGCTCCTAATCACGGTCGCTCCTAAACACGCCAAAGCACCATGCGTTGAGCGCACTGTAGCGAACCTCAGGTGCTCGAAATAATACCGAGCACCCCAGTTCCGCGTGCCCCATCATCATATTACGGTTTTGGCACGAAAACTCCGGCATTATGTTTAGGGTTACTTAGTAATCGGTTGTGCCAATCAATTCGCACAGCAACCCGCCATCTGCAAACAATCTCATATTCACACTTTCATCAGTGAAAGTTGCTAGGCCATTAATGTACACTAGAAAAAACAGCGGCCCAAGCAGGCTTACTGGAAGTACTCCGTAATAAGCGGGTAACTGCCCTTCGATATTTGCAAATTGTTGGCGCATGCTCAAATATGCAGAAATGCGCTACACTAGACACAGTGGAAGACCTAGGCGATTAAGAGGTAACTTTAGCTCGGGGGCTCCAATCTAAATACACGGGAAATGAGAAATCGTTTTTTTTTGGTAACCAGTGCACCAAATTTTATGACGTTAGTTGTATTTAAACGCAAACGTTCAAATCTAGTGACTGTTGCTTGCAAATCTGGTTATTTAGGTCGTGTATTTTTAATAAAAATTTGCAAGAATTACAAGTTTTCAGAAAACGAAACTATCACGTCTGCAACTCTGTAACTCAGCAATGAAAAATGATATCACAATTCTTTAAACTGCACCTAATAGCACATCTAAATCGGACAAAATTTACATACCTGGCTCTCAAATAAGTCACTAAAATGTAAGTAGAACATTTGCAAAATCCTTGAAAGCAATGTAACAATTTTTTTCTGTCTGTCTGTCTGTCTGTCTGTCTGTCTGTCTGTCTGTCTGTCTGTCTGTCTGTCTGTCTGTCTGTCTGTCTGTCTGTCTGTCTGTCTGTCTGTCTGTCTGTCTGTCTGTCTGTCTGTCTGTCTGTCTGTCTGTCTGTCTGTCTGTCTGTCTGTCTGTCTGTCTATACATATACATGGCTCTCAAATCAGCCTATCCTTCTGTCCGTACCTTTATCGGCCTGTCGATTCGCCCGTGCCACTTTCGCCTATGTGTCCGTCGGTCCTTCGGCCAGTCTGTTAATATCCATCCACCCGCCACTCTAGTTCTTTATCCGTCCTCCTCCTGTGTCCCTCTCGGTGCTTGCTTCGTCTGTCTGTCTGTCTGTCTGTCTGTCTGTCTGTCTGTCTGTCTGTCTGTCTGTCTGTCTGTCTGTCTGTCTGTCTGTCTGTCTGTCTGTCTGTCTGTCTGTCTGATTATCATTTTTTGTGGCTGTTCATCTATCCGTACCTTCGTCTGTGTCGATTTGTCTGTCGCACCTTTGTACATGTGTCCGTCTCTCTGTCGACGAGTCTGTTTGTATGTCCATCCGCCCGCCACTCCATTTGTCCACCCGTCCACCGGCTGTCTCTCTCTCAGTCTATGTTTTGTCTGTCTGTCTGTCTGTCTGTCTGTCTGTCTGTCTGTCTGTCTGTCTGTCTGTCTGTCTGTCTGTCTGTCTGTCTGTCTGTCTGTCTGTCTGTCTGTCTGTCTGTCTGTCTGTCTGTCTGTCTGTCTGTCTGTCTGTCTGTCTGTCTGTCTGTCTGTCTGTCTGTCTGTCTGTCTGTCTGTCTGTCTGTCTGTCTGTCTGTCTGTCTGTCTGTCTGTCTGTCTGTCTGTCTGTCTGTCTGTCTGTCTGTCTGTCTGTCTGTCTGTCTGTCTGTCTGTCTGTCTGTCTGTCTGTCTGTCTGTCTGTCTGTCTGTCTGTCTGTCTGTCTGTCTGTCTGTCTGTCTGTCTGTCTGTCTGTCTGTCTGTCTGTCTGTCTGTCTGTCTGTCTGTCTGTCTGTCTGTCTGTCTGTCTGTCTGTCTGTCTGTCTGTCTGTCTGTCTGTCTGTCTGTCTGTCTGTCTGTCTGTCTGTCTGTCTGTCTGTCTGTCTGTCTGTCTGTCTGTCTGTCTGTCTGTCTTTTTGTCCGTCTATCCTTTTTTCCGGCTGTTCATCTATCCTTGCTTTTGTCTCTCTGTCGATTCGTCTGTCCCACGTTTGTCTATGTGTCCGTCTCACTGTCGACGAGTCTGTTTGTATGTCCATCCGCCCGCCACTCCATTTGTCTGTACGTTCTCCGGCTGTGTCATTTTCGGTCCGTGCTTTGTTTTCTGTTTTTCCGCCCGTTCTTTTTTATGTCTGTTCATCTATCCGTACTTTTGTCTGTCCATTCGTCTGTTATACCTTTGCCTGTGTCCATCTCTTCGGCGGCCTGTTTGTATATGTCCATCTGCCTGCCACTCTATTCGAATCTCCGTCCTCCAACTGTCTCTCTCTCAGTACGTCCATTGTCAGTTTGTCTCTTTGTCCGTCCAACCATCCGTCAGTTCTTAATTCTGTCTCTCCATCTGTCCGTAATTTTGTATGTCTGTCTAACCGTCTGTCCTATCTTTGTCTATGTGTCTTTGTGCCCGTCGGCCAGTTCCGTCTATGTATGTCGATGTTTTATGTCCATCCGCCTGTCATATGCATGTGCATGCATCCTCCGCCTGTCTTTGTCCGTTCCTTCGTTAACCTGTTGGTCTGTCTGTCCGTTCGTCGTTTTTTTCTGTCTGGCCGTCTATCATCTATTGTCCGTCGTTACTTCTGTCCATCTCTTCCTGTAACGCGGGGAAGATGGACAGGAGCACCGACTAGCTGATCTCGGAATGTATTTGGCGGGGTCAGCTAATGTTCCTGCGACGTACCGCAAACAGTTTTCTGTATAGAGTTGCGGTCACTTCCTTTTACTTTGCTAAGGCGAGTTATCTTTCCTAAGGCGTTTCTTTTTCCTTTAGCTGCGAGCGCTAAATGTGAACGTCATGGCACAAACGAGGCAACAAGAAAAAAATCACCTTGCCCTCGAGAACGAATGGTACGCGACGGCCAACCGAACAGCGCCGCCATCGTGCCATCCGTGCGAAACGCGTTTGTGCCTGCTCGTTATCGGCAGCCGGAAAGGCAGTAAAGAAAGAAGAAAGAGAGACCGCAGGGATGTTTAAACGTCTTGTTTTGGGAATGAACGAGAAGAAAGGGGGCCCGATTTTTATCAATCATATCATGAGAAGCAAACAAATAACGACACCAGGCACACTATAGCGGAGATTACTTGTACTTACTAATGGAACTAAAGAAATTATAAATTAGTGGCACTGAAAGTGAACGAAAAAACAACTTGTTTTGGGAATAGAAAGATGAGGAGGAAACACATGGTGGATTAGTGCCGGCGCAATGGCGGCTTCACGCAGTCAACGGCGTTCACACAGGTTAGTCGCCCTGAAGAAGCATCGGGTTGCCTTGACCCCGTTGTGGGCCGATGGGCGTTTCAGTAGCACCTGCACGAACAACGGCCGATCGTCGCAAGGTGCCGGAGGGTCTTTGCGAGTCATATCGAGGAAAGTGACGAAACAAATGCTGGATGTTCGCGGAAATCGCAGGCCGAAATAGACGCGATAGATTGCTTGCGGTGCGTAGAGTTGGCCGTATTTTCGGCGTTACGTGCCGACAGAGGCATCATGCAGTGCGGATGCTGCTGCCGTAGCACTACGCGGTACGTATGCGTTCCCCAACAAAGCGCGAGTCGACAGGACAATATTGGAAAACCAGAGCGTAGGAATGACGAGATACCAACGAGCGCGTGTTTGTGTAATCTTCTCTCGTCGACCAACAATGAAATGCTACCTAACCCAACTATCCGTGCGACAGGACATTCGTTGGACTGCGTTGGACAACTGCTACACACCGTACAGCCACTCACTGAAATGCTATTTGAGAACCGTTATAGATGTTTTCAGGCGTGTTTGTGTAATCTTCTCTCGTCGACCAGCAATGAAATGCCACCTAACCCAACTATCCGTGCGACAGGACATTCGTTGGACTGCGTTGGACAACTGCTACACACCGTACAGCCACTCACTGAAATGCTATTTGAGAACCGTTATAGATGTTTTCAAGCATCTGTACACGCCACCATACAGCTGCCGGTACTAAAGGGTCGCGAGGTCATTAACAGGTCGTCGTCGGTTCCCAGATAGTATGCACGGGAGTACGGGCTTCCATGCGGTGCCACTGCGTATTTTTTTTTTTTTCGCGTCTGAATGGAAAGTAGTAGCTAGCGTACGGTGACCACGTCCCCCGGGGTATATTACACTGATAACAAAAAACTGCTGAAGAGAGATGCGGGCGACGTCGGCCAAGCGACGCAGAGAGGCTGTCATTTATCGGCGCCCCGAGGAACTGAGAAATGGTCTCTGCCCGCCATTGCTGCGATGCTGCACGCCTCCTCGCCAGGGGTCTCGCACAAAGATGGGGAAAAAAGGGGAGAGCAGCCGCGAGAGTGGGAGGAAAAGGGACGCGCGGCCGCTCGAGGCAATTACCAAAGAAAACCGGGCTGCAATGAAAGTGGTCATACAAAATGCCTCCCTCGGCCATCTTTAGAGCCGAGCCACCGGAAACAATCAAAAACAAAACCTCTGTATCGATCCATGGTGAGCGCTCGAGATAAAGCGCAGCGAGCGAAACACGTGCTTCAAAGAGCGTGATGCAGGAAGCTGGGCACAAGGCAGGGCGCGCCTCTCGAGTCTTGCGGCCGCGTTGCTACACGAAGGCGCACCACAAAGAAGAACAACAAGCACACTTGAAGGGCTCGTTGATAGCGCAACCCCAAATCTGCACTCACTGTGCAGGTCGTCAACATAAATTCAGTATTTAAGCACGCTAAATATTTTTTTTTGTATTTGCCAAAAACATTACTATCTCATGTCTCTCACGACAATACACGGAACCTAGAAGCGCAGCGACCCTGTGGCGTGCCGACTGATATGCATCGCATTACAGACACCCCTTCCCCCTGGGCTCCTCCACAATGTATGATGCCAGTCGAACCTTCAGAGAGCATCAGTGGTTCCTGCAAGCAAGTGAAATCTCTCAAACAACGTTTTTCGGAGACTGCGCAGCGTACGCATGAGGTAAATGCGTAATATTTTATTAAGGCCTATAACCTGGCAATCCCACGACATCTACAAACTCCCAGCTTCCACGAATCACTGAATGACTATGTCCTAGGACCACGTGTCTACATGCACAGTGCGAGTCCCAGCCTGTCCCAAAAGGCGGTTACCGGATATTTACAAAGTATACCAAAAGGAAACATTGGTTCTTCCGTGCAAGTCTCTTGTATTGATATTGCGCCCCACGTACTGCGGCCAAAATATACAAATCACGGGATCGGTGGCTAAGCTGACGTCTCTAAGCTGACGTCTCTAAAGAAAGTAAGTCTTTCTTACTCGCTGCCCTCATCTTCCTGCATGGAGCACCGCTAACGCCCCCAAAAGTTTTCAAAGCTCTCACCACGCGCGCTAATAGCCATTAGTTTTGTCGCACTACATATGACACGAATGCTCGTTTTGAAGCCATCCTGTGCAGAAAGCCTTCCTAATGCGTATTTTTGGCTTAAACAATCCTACGTGAAAAAACTTGCAGAAAAGGAATACGCACCCCCGCTCACCGGCCGAAATGCCGCGCGACAGCAATAAGCCGATTGCGCAAGAGCACTGGTGGGATAGCGGGAGGATGAGGAGGACGGCGGCTATGCGAAAGAATGGGGCTCCCTGGAAAATTTATATCTACACTCTTAAACAAAATTACACCCTTTGGGACCTGTCTAACCACACACAATAATCGTCATCTGTCTTGTCCGCATTTCCTTTCTTTAACGCCGCGGTCCCAGTACGTCCAAGTCACGAATGGCATGCGCGTTATCAGTGCACTCTACACTCTTAGGCATAATTACACCCTTTGGGGTGTATCTCTGCCACAGAACGATACACTCTTCGAAAAAATTACACCCTTTGGGGCTTATCTTGTCCCACAACAATAATCGGCATCTGTCTTGCCCGCGTTTCCTTTCTTTAACGCTGCGAGCCCGGTACTTCCCAGTAAGGAACGGCATGCGCGTTATCAGTGTGACGCAGCATTCTCGACAGGAAAGTAGCGAGCGCCGAGTTTTCAAGAAAGGAAACGTAAGCAATGTAGATGACGATTATTGTTGTGGGACAAATATACACCCCAAAGGGTGCAAGCGTTTTAAGAGTGTAATCGTCATCCGCCTTGCTTGTGTTTCCTTTCTTGACAACGCCGTGCCCGCTTCTTTCCTGTCGCGAATGCTAGGTTATGCTGATAACGCGCATACCGTTACTGGAATGTACCGGGCTCGCCGCGTTAAAGAAAGGGAATGCGAACAAGACGGATGACGATTATCGCTGTGAAAAAAGGGCGTAATTTTGCTTAGGAGTGTAAATCAAAATTACACACTTTAGGTTTGAACTTGCCACCCAACAATAAACGTCTTCTGCCTTGTCCGCATTTCATTTCTTTGAAATTGCGAGCCCGGCACTTCCTATTAACGAACGGCATGCGCGTTATCGGCATGACATAGCATTGCCGACAGGAAAGTAGCGGGCGCGGCGTTTTCAAAGAAAGGAAACGCAAGCAAAGCAGGTGACGATTATCGTTGTGTAGCAGATATACACACCAAAGCGTGTACCTTTGTCTCAGAGTGTATGACAGAGCACTACACTCTTAAATCGGTTGCACCCTTTGGGGTGTATATTTGTCCCACAACAATAATCGTCATCTGACTGGCTTGCGTTTCCTTTCCTGAAAACTCGGCGCTCGCTACTTTTTTGTCGAGAATGATGCGTCACGCTGATAACGCACATGCCGTTCGTGACTGGGAAGTACCGGACTCGCAGCGTTAAAGGAAAGAAACACGGGCAAGACAGATGACGATTATTGTTGTGGGACAAGATAAACCCCAAAGGGTGTAAAATTTTCTAATGCCATCTTCGACTGGTCGTTTCTGAGCGCTCTGGAGCGCTCTCGCCAGCGGCGTTGTCTTCGGCATGGTTGAAAGAGGGTGCCCGCCCTGCGTTCGGCTGGTTCTTCTCGATTGCTCTCCTCCACCTTCGAGCGCTCTGAGGCGCTCCGAGCCCTGTCGTCGGAGCAGTCGTCGAAATTGAAACGTCATCGCAGAGCCGCGTTGCTGCTGTTGGCGACGGCCCACCGTAACCTAGGCAACCTAGGCCACTGCGACGAACGCTCGTCCCACCGGCGCGTCCGCCGGTTTTCCCGGCAGCGCCGGGAGGTTTTGATAAGCGAAACATCGGACGTTGGTAGTAGTCATGTGGTTTAGCATCTGCCATTGCCTCCTCCGAGAGCGAGTCGCACGTTTGGCTTGCGCGCTTGACCTCTACCTCTGAGCTCGGGGAACGCCGGATCTGCCCGACTCTGCTTCGGGGGATGGAAGCGACCAGCCGAAGATAGCATTAGAGTGTACAGTCTGTTTCACACTTAGGGGAAAACTCGGAGCGCATTGCATCGGCGATGCGGCGAGCGCTGGAGTCAGGCAGCGCAAGCAGTTCGCGCAGGCGCAGACGCTCTAGGGGCGGAGTCGTGATCTGCGTCGTCTGCTACGGCGGCGCGCGCTGGCCGCACTGTCGGGAAGAGTGCTACGGTCTCAGGCAGTGCGCGTATTCCATTGTTACTGCGAGAACTGAGCCGATATTCCTTATTAAGCGTTGTGCGTCGCCAAACTCTGAGCTTTCATTGGCCACGTTCGAGTTCTACAAACTTCTTTTTACAGCATGCTTCTTTCGTTCTTTCGAAAGGCTGTGGTACTTAGTGCGTGCACGTATCGCATGCAGCGACAAGGAAGGGACACCGAACTGTGTGCGCAACGTGCTCGGTCTTTATTTGACGCGAAAGGAAAACAAAACACTCAATATAATGAATATGCGAGTCGAACACGATGAAACAAACGGAGAAGAATAAAATAATGTTTAGGTTAAGGTATTGAGCTCAAAGTGTTTCTTCTCGACAATAGTACATTACACAAAACAGGCTCTGCCAGCTGACGAGGAAATGCACGCGTCACGCTCCGAACATCACTTACTATCTCGTCATGTGTCCAGCGGCAGCGATGACAGCGCTAATTCTGGAGGGCAGTGAGTTGCAAATTGAGTCGCTAAGTCATGTGTTCATTCGCAGCACGTCCCACTGGCTGACGATGGTCGACTTTGGGGTGATTTGGCGCTCTTTAAACTTCTGAAGATAAAAAAGTAAATCACCTTGAAAAGTCAATGCAGCGTCATTTCCTTCCGTCGCTTATTGATGATCGAAGAACGGTGCGGCTCTCTACAGATACAGGAAGGTTTACAGGATTCAAGATTGATCTGAATAAAGCTGACGCTTGTCGTCTTAATTCAGTCCAGCTTTTTCATCTGACAAGAACGGTGCTAAATAGTTAGCCTTGTTCACATGGCCCGTGTACCGGAGAAAGAACAACTGAAGATTATTGAACTGTGTTCTAGGAACTGTACTCAAAAGAAGATATCAGAGATGACAAGACGGTCGCTTAAAACTGTGAATAGTATACTGCAGGCCTACAAGAAAGAAGGGCGCATCAAGGATGCACCTCGCGGACGTCCACCAAGGCAGTGCCCGTCTTGTGTTATGAACTATTTTCGAGAAGAAACACTTTCAGCTCAATGCCTAAACCTAAAGCATTCTTTTATTCTTATCCATTTGTTTCATCGTGTTCGACTCGCATAGTAATTATATTGAGTGTTTTGTTTTCCTTTCGCGTCAAATAAAGACCGAGCACGTTGTGCGCACAGTTCGGTGTCCCTTTCTTGTCGCTGCGTGTTACGGTAACACGCACAGCGAAGAAATATACGTGCATGCACTAAGTACCACGGCCTTTCGAAAGAACGAAAGAACCATGCCGTCAAAAGAAGTTTGTAGAACTCGAATGTGACCAATGAGAGCTCACAGTCTGCCGTTGCACAACGCTTAATAAGGAATATCGGCTCAGTTCCCGCAGTAACAATGGAATACGCGCACTGCCTCAGACCGTAGCACTCTTCCCGACAACGCGGCCAGCGCGCGCCGCCGTAGCAGACGACGCAGATGACTCCGCCCCTATAGCGTCTGCGCCTGCGCGAGCTGCCGTCGCGCGACTCTAGCGCTCGCTGCATCGCGGACGCAATGCGCTCCGAGTTTTCCCCTAAGTGTGAAACAAACTGTACACTCTAAACACAGTTGCACCCCTTGGGGTGTATATTTGCCACACAACGATAATCGTCATCTGTCTTCTCCGCATTTCCTTTATTTAAGGCGGCGAGCCCGGTACTTTCCAGTAAAGGCCGATCCACACGACGGACCAAATTGCTCTTTTGGACCGCGGTCTGCGCATCACGTGATAGGACGTCATCAGTTCAAGCGTACCGCCGTTGGCCCGCGCAAGACTGCGGCCCTCGCGGTCCGAGGCTTTTCGCCGCGGCCCTCGCCGAGGCTTTTCCCGCTTCAGTTTTGGCGGCGGACCGCATGCAAACCGCATCGATTTTGGCTTAGCCAACGAATGTTGTCCGGCAACAGAGTGTCTTCAGCCAAATCCAATGTAGTTTTCGGCTCAGCAAAAGCCAGTCAAGCCAGTCGTTTCAAGTCCGCCGTTCCGCCTACACGTGCGTGCAGCAGATATATTTTTTAAACACCGTGTCCTCTTGGAGTGACGAGGAGGTTTTTTATTTTATATCCCTCGTTGAGCAGTTCCCAGCTTTGTGGGACTCGAGCCGGAATGATAACAATGATAACACTCTGGCCGAAAGTGTAGCTGGTTGGTCTGCTCTACCGTCTGCCATGGTGGTCCGCCGTGTGGATGTGCTCTGCGCTGGACCGGACCGCGCCGGACCGTGACGTCGCATCACGTGACCGTTTGGCCCGCGGACTTGGTCCGTCGTTTGGATCGGCCCTAACGAACGCATCGTTTTCAAGAAAGTAAATGCGGGCAAGACAGATGACGATTATTGTTGTGTGGCAAATATACACTCCAAAGGGCGTACATTTGTTTGAGTGTACACTGTAAAAAAGTGTACACCCTTTGGGGTGTATATCTGCCACACAACAATTTTCATCTGCCCTGCTTGCCTTTCCTTTCTTGAAAACGCCGCGCCCGCTACTTTCCTGTCGGCAATGCTGTGTCATGCCGATAACGCGCATGCCGTTCATTACTGGGAAGTACGGGGCTCGCAACGTTAAAGCAAGGAAATGCGGGCAAGGCAGATTACGTTTATTGTTGTGTGGCATGATACACTCTTAGAAATATTTACACCCTTTGGGGCTTATCTTGTCCCACAACAATAATCGTCATCTGTCTTGCCCGAGATTCCTTTCTTGAAAGCTCGGCGCTCGCTACTTTCCTTTCGAGAAGCTGCGTCACACTCATAACGCGCATGCCGTTCCTGACTGGGAAGTACCGGGTTCGCTGCGTTAAAGAAAGAATACGCGGGCAAGACAGATGACGATTATTGTTGTGGGACAAGATACGCCCAAAGGGTGTAAATATTTCTAGGAGTGTACTACTCAAAAGGTGTAATCTTTTCTTGCACTCTAAAAACAGTTGCACCCTTTGGGGTGTATATTTGTGACACCACAATAATCGTCATCTGTCTTGTCCGCATTTCCTTTCTTTAACGCGGCGAGCACGGTACTTTCCAGTAACGAACGGCATGCGCGTTATCAGCATGACATAGCATTGCCGACAGGAAAGTAACAAGCGCAGCGTTTTCAAGAAAGGAAATGTGGGCAAGACAGATGACGATCATTGTTGTGTGGCAAATATACACTCCAAAGGGTATATATAAACTTTTCTTAGAGTGTGGAGTGTAGGAACTTCAGGCCAATCTATTTAATCGCAGCGTTCTCTCACGCAACCAGCTCCATCGCCAATTCATGTTCAACACACGCACACAGGAACGACATGCGCCGCTTGAGCATTCGCTGATCGCACTGGTTTCGATGCTAACGGGGAATGTGAAAGCTCATGCGTCGCGCATGGCTTCCATGCATTTTTGCTAAACACTCGTCGGCTTGTAAAAGAATAGTTTTCCGTTATTTCCGGCTTTACATCAAACTGAGTTCGCCGGTAAGCCCACCGCAACATCTTTCATTGCCTGATATTGCTGATGTTTATGAATAAGCTGAACGTATTACCAATGTAAAATGTTATTTGTCCTTATTCTGCGTTACACGGCAGAAAAATAAAATTCTGCATGTTTACGTGCCAGAACCACGATCTGATTGTGAGGCTCGTAGGGGGACTCCGGAAAGCGCCCCATGCCAGGCACGAGCGCTTCTCCACCCCCCATCGTAATTCGACGCGGCTGCAATCGAAACTGCGAGCGCTAGCTCAGCAGCGCGATGCCATAGGTGGGTTAAAAGACAGAATGCTGTTGCTTGGCAGGAGGCAAAAATTAGGCAAGGAAACCGCCATTAAGTTATTCTTGGAACTGAGAAGCAAGTGTTCAAAGCTACGTCGTACGCATGCACGACCAATTCAGTCGCCTTAAAGATACGGCGGAATGGCAGATCTATAGGCAGAATATTTGTAGGTGCAGCCGCAGCATCAGCGTCGCATTAGAATTACGCAGACGCTCACGTCTACACAAGGCAGGTGCAGCTGGCACGCGCCGACACGTTAAATGCGAAATGCTCGTAAATACTCGTAAATGCTACACTAACAGATCGGTCGTGTTGGTTTGTTCTGTCTCTGGGAAGACCAAGACAACCGGTGGATGTGGTCGCTCATCGCCCCAGTTTAATTGACGTCGGACGTGATACTGCCGCACGCAACGATGTTAGAGACGACCAAGGACTGTACCAACGCTACGAGTGCTCAAGACCATAACCCTTCCGAGGAACGCGGTGCACCCTCCTCTTCGACCCCCCTCCCCCCACATCGCCGTCTGCCTCCCACAGTACGGCGACCAGCATCCCTCAGCGTACTTTCTCCAAGCCAAATCGCAATTCCAAGTCGCTGGTATCCGCTCTCAGTTAGACCGTTGCAGCTTTCTCACCCGCCGGCATTAACGAAGTAGCGGATTTGTTGAACGGCCCGCTGTCTACCGCCGCCCATGACGATGCTAAGGCAGCCCTGCTACAGCGCACAGCAGCTCACAGCGTTCTCGCACCCAGCAGCTTTTGTCCGCTGAAGAACTCGGCGACCGACCCCCTAGACAACTTATTCGCCAAACGAGGCAGCTCCTCGGAGCCAGCGCGATATCCATAGACGACACGCTGTTGCGCGAATTGTTTTTGCAACGACTCCCAGCTAACGTGCAGATGGTCTTGTGCCATGGATCATATCGGACTTCCCGCCTAGGCAAACAAATTTCATGGAAGCATATAGCCACCTCAACCATCGCAGCCACGACGTCGTCTTCAGGTGACAATAAAACTTCACTGCAAACCGTTGCCTACTCTTCAGCGGCGCAATCTCCGCTCGATCCTTGTGTGAGCTCCTGGAACGCATCGTATGTGTACCGGAGCATCGCCGCAGGTCATCTCGCCCACGCAGCCATAGTTACAGGAAAGCAAGAGGCACAGGTACCCGCCATAAAATATCACCTACAACGTCTGGCGTTTGTTAGTACCCCCATCCACTATCGTTTTGAAAACGACGCTCGTGGCTCGTCCCTGTCGGCGTCCCTGCGCTTTGCAGGGAAACAGGCCGGCCGACCTCTAACGGTGACGAGTTGTCCGGCCCAATACACAAGTCGTCTTTTCTACGTGACGGATAGAGTGACGCACAGGTGCGGCGGTCGCGTAGAGGTAGAACGCCCGCCTCGCGTGCAAGAGGTCCGTGGTTCGAATCCCGGTGCCGGCAATTTTTCACCGGATTAAAAAAAAAATCCGCGTGTTGATAAAATTGCATAAGTAGGCCTGGAGTGCGACCTGATCCCGGTGACCAGAACCGGTAACGCACTCCCTCACCAGAGCAGGATTGGCCACCCTGGTGCAGTACTTGGCCACAATCTGCTATATGAACACAACAATCAAACCCCGGCCCTCAGTCCCCAGCAGCTGCGAAGCAACTGACCACGGCAGCGGTCAGACCTGCGACGCAGCAGAGGGTGCTAAGAATCCCTGGCTCCGGACAGGCCACCATTGGAATATGAACCTGGCAACGTTTAACGCTAGAGCGTTATCTAGTGAGGCGAGTCTAGCAGAGCTATTGGAGGAATTAGAGGGCAGTAAATGGGATATAATAGGGCTCAGTGACGTTAGAAGGCCAAAAGAAGCACATACAGTGCTAAAAAGCAAGTCCTGTGCTACCGGGGCTTAGCGGAGAGACGAGAACTAGGAGTCGGATTCCTGATTAATAAGAATATAGCTGGTAACATACAGGAATTCTATAGCATTAACGAGAGGGTGGCAGATCTTGTTGTGAAACTTAATAAGCGGTACAAAATGAAGGTTGTACGGGTATACATCCAGTCATGATGACCAGGAAGTCGAAAGCTTCTATGAAGACGTGGAATCGGCGATGGGTAGAGTGAAAACAAAATACACTATACTAATGGGCGACGTTAATGCCACGGTAGGCAAGAAGTAGGCTGGAGGCAAGGCAGTAGGGGAATATGGCATATGCACTAGGAGTAGCAGGGAACAGTTAATAGAGTTTGCGGAGCACAATAATATGCGGATAATGAATACCTTCTTCCGAACCCGGGATAGCCGCAAGTGGACGTGGAGGAGCCCGAACGGCGAGACTAGAAATCAAATAGACCTCATACTCTGCGCTAACCCTGGCATCATACAACATGTGGACGTGCTCGGCAAAGTGCGCTGCAGTGACCACAGGATGGTAAGAACTCGAATTAGCGTAGACCTGGGGAGGGAACGGAAGAAACTTGTACATAAGAACCCGATCAATGAGTTAGCGGTAAGAGGGAAAATAGAGGAATTGCAGATGAAGCTACAGAACAGTGCGTTTAGTGGGTGCAGGTTGCGCATCCTGCGCCTTCCATGACCTCCTCCGCGCTCTCAACCGTTCGAGCAGCCGTGTAGGCGGCGGCGCGTTCGGTCAGAGGAGGAGGAGAAGGGGTTGCCGGGGCCGCCCCCTTTAACGTGGCAACTTCGTTTCCTAACATTGCATTCTCCTGCAGTTGTTTTTGGATGAGGAATTCGAAGTGATCCAGTCGCTTCTGTAACAGGCTTTCTGTTCCGTAGATGCTTCTGTGAGCGCTACTGCTGCGTATAGCTGCTGCGGGGTTTCTAATAATAGCAGTCTCGGATCGCGGTAGCGGCGCGCGCCTCCGGAGGCGACTGCCGCCCAGCTCACCTGTGGGGATCCTCCTTCCGCTGCAGCTGCGTAGCTGGCTCAGGCCGTCGCCCTGCTGCGAAGCCTCGCCGAGTGGGGACGGGAGCCGGCTCGAGAACGAGTGCGAGAGCGAGGGCGGCTCCGTGCGCGGCTCTTCCTCGAGGCCGAGCTGCTGTGGCCGCTACCTCGTCTCGGTGGGGGGCGTCGTCGGTAGCCCTTGTGTCCGTAGTCGTAGGTGCTGCTGCTGCCGTAAGCGGCCGTAGCCTCTATGTGCATTCAGCGTTCCCACTGTCGTCGTTTGACTAGGTACGGTGTATTCTACTTGGCTTTGCACATGCGGTCCCCGGTGAGCTGACTCCACACCGTTGGCACACCGGCTCACATGGATGATCGTCGGGCGGGTTGCTGCATCCGCACCCGGGGCATATCTTGTCGTTCGGGTTGGGGTACACGTCGGTCGTCTGTGTCGCAGGTGACCACACTCGTAGCACATGTCGATTTGTTTTCGGTAGAGAGAGCACCTCATCACTATCCCATCGTAGTCACGTAAAGGGTGTTTGAGATGCTGCGGCTGGAACGACGGAAATGGTGCAGTCACAAGTGTCGCAATGCGATTTTTAGAGGGCCCATTTCACCTGATTCCTATTTCAACAATGCGACTGATGCGATGCCCGCGCTGCATAATTGTTTTATTGTAATGAATAAAACGTTAACATTATAATATTGTTGCCATTTCTTTATTAGGAGCACATAATATGCCTGTTCTGTAATTTAAAAACGTGTTGAAGTTAAGATTTGTTTTGGAGTCGGCAACAGAGGTTGCTGAAGTTCATTGCGATGAAACACGGTGCTCGTAAACAGCTGTTAGCAGCTGGTTCAGCCAGTTCAGCGCTGTGTGTTGTCTCATCTGTCTTCTATGAGCGTTTCGTTCTACCTGCGCTACAACAATCTGCAAGATGAACTATCAACAAGTTCATATAGCTATCCTCACTGCATATATAGCACAGGGCATGGCACTTGGCTGACAAGCTTGATGCCTAAAACGCCGTTGATGCTATTGCAGACGCTGCCGTGGTTTCTCGTCGGAATGTCGGAGAGAGACGGTGGCTGCTTCTTTTTTGTCGTCGATGCACAACTTTGCAGAAATGCAAGCTCGGAGTGCGCATTTTCCGGACTTGCTGCCACGGGTGTGACGTCACCAGCGACCAGTGTACAAAAGGAACAACGCGAGAACATCGGCTTCAGAGGGCATGGCACTTGGATGACAAGCTTGATGCCTAAAATGCCGTTACTGCTATCGCAGACGCTGCCGTGGTTTCTCGCCAGAATGTCGGAGAGGGACGGCGGATGCCTCTTTTTCGTCGTCGATGCACAACTTTGCAGAAATGCAAGTTCATAGTGCGCATTTTCCGGACTTGCTGCCACGGGTGTGACGTCACCAGCGACCAGTGTACAAAAGGAACAACGCGAGAACATCGGCTTCAGAGGGCATGGCACTTGGATGACAAGCTTGATACCTAAAATGCCGTTACTGCTATCGCAGACGCTGCCGTGGTTTCTCGTCAGAATGTCGCAGAGGGACGGCGGATGCCTCTTTTTCGTCGTCGATGCACAACTTTGCAGAAATGCAAGTTCATAGTGCGCATTTTCCGGACTTGCTGCCACGGGTGTGACGTCACCAGCGACCAGTGTACAAAAGGAACAACGCGAGAACATCGGCTTCAGAGGGCATGGCACTTGGATGACAAGCTTGATGCCTAAAATGCCGTTACTGCTATCGCAGACGCTGCCGTGGTTTCTCGTCGGAATGTCGGAGAGTAACGGCGGATGCCTCTTTTTCGTCGTCGATGCGCAACTTTGCAGAAATGCAAGCTCACAGTGTGCATTTTCCGGACTTGCTGCCACGGGTGTGACGTCACCAGCGATCAGTCTACAAAAGGAACAACGTTAGAACATGGAGTTCAGTAAAGTGGAAAGTTGGGCTAATTGGTGAGTGATCATCATACCTTGCTGGTGAAGCAGCGCACTGACACGGACACAGTGAAGACAAACAGAGTGTCGTCAGTGAAGGCAGCGAGTGTCGTCTTTTTCTGTTTGTCTTCACTGTGTCCGTGTCAGTGCGCTGCTTCACCAGCAAGGTATGATGATTAGAACATGGACTTCAGAGGACATGGCACTTGGCTGACAAGCATGATGCCTAAAACCCTGTTCGTGCTATCGCAGGTTAGTTACTACTTTACGTATCGTAGTAATAATAATGCTACACCATCCGCGAATTAGTTGAAGGTCATTTTAACAGACAATTGCAACGTCTGCAACGAACAATGCAAGGGTGCCACATTCTATCCCGGCTAGGATACCAAATACCAAGAAAATCACAACAGGAAAACCGTAAACTTCTTCCGCTTAGCATTCGCAACAAAATTCACATGGCCCCAATTCCCCGGAATATGCACCCTGACCGTTATAGAGGTCGACGAAAGGCAAGAGCACAAGCCCTGGCTCGCGTATTTGGCGATGACAAATCAAACACTGCAGTCCTATACACCGACTTGGCCCGCTACCCACAAAAACGTGCCCTATGTCTGGTCGTACTAGATAGTGCGGATATTCTGAGAGCTTCGGCCACGCTCAACACTGTGGACTGTCCCTATTGTGGAGCAAAGCCCACAGTATATCATTGCACCTGGGAGTGCCCACACACTCCGGGCTACTCCCCTATTCCTTCACCTTCGCCTTCCTCCTGTGAGACTGCGCTGACCAGCTCAGACCCGCAAGAGCAGCGACGGCTGATCCGGCGGGCGCGCGGAGTGGCGCGAGCCAATGGGGCACTGAACTAAGGGCTCCACCCTGCGAGGAAGTCGCCCAAACTCAGGATAAATAAATGTTTTCTCTCTCTTGTTATTCCTGCCATGCCCTCGTAGTTGTGCTATTTTGGTGGATTGGTGGTCAATACTGCTGTTGCTGCTAATCGCCGGGGATGATGAGGAATATCCATGCCCAAGAAATGCTGAAACCTTGCAGGAAATTCTTGGAAATTAAAATGCATTGGATCGCAAAATATATTGTATCGGGAAAGAAATTGCAGAAGTGAATGCTAAAACTGATAAGATGCAAAGTGTGCTAGCCATGTTCGACGAAATGAAAAATAGAATAGATAAATTGGGGACCACCGCACGAAAACAATCTGAAAAATTAATCGATTATGAATATAGAAGCACACGAAGTAATCTTATGGTGATTGGTGTTACATAAAGCGTGAACGAGTCTGCACAAGGGTTAAAAAACGTGTTGTAACTGATACTGTTTCTAAAGTTCCTGGCACGGAAGTCACTACAGTGCAAAGCATTCACTGGACTGGCAAAGTAAATCCTGATAGACCAAGGCCTGTGATCTTGAAATTTTATTGACTCCAAGAAAAGGATACGGCCCTCAAAATCTGCGCAAAGTTAAAGGGAACTTCAATCAGGATAAGCAATGACTATGCGAAGGAAACAATTCAGATACGAAAGACGTTATGGGAAAGTGCCGCCTTGGACAGGGACGCAGGCTCAAAAGTAGTTCTTGTGCACGATAAACTTCGGATAAACGATCAGCTATAGGCATAGGATGACGTCAGAGGCAAGCGCTACTCGCACTTGGAAAAACGTCAACATCATCATCAGCCTGGATACGCCCACTGCAGGGAAAAAGCATCTCCCATACTTCTCCAACTACCCCGGTCATGTACTAATTCTGGCCATGTTGTCCCTGCAAAGTTTATAATCTCATCCGCCCACCTAACCTTTTGCCATCCCCTGCTACGCTTCCCTTCCCATGGAATCCATTTCGTAACCCTAATGCCCATCGGTTATCTTCCCTCTTCATTACTTGTCCTGCCCATGCCCCCCCTCCCCATTTCTTTTTCTTGATTTCAACTCAGATGCCATTCCCTCGCGTTTGTTCCCTCACCCAATCTGCTCTTTTCTTATCTCTTAACGTTACACCTATCATTCTTCTTTCCATAGCTCGTTGCGTCGTCCTCAATTTATGTAGAACTCTTTTCGTAAGCCTCCAGGTTTCTGCCCCGTACGTAAGTACTGGTAAGGCACAGCTGTTATACACTTTTCTATTGAGAGATAATGGCAACCTGCTGTTCATGATCTTAGAATGCCTGCCAAACGCACCCCAGCCCATTCTTATTCTTCTGATTATTTCAGTCTCATGATCCCGATCTGCGGTCACTACCTGTCCTAAGTAGATGTATTCCCTTACCACTTCCAGTGCCTCGCTACCTATCGTAAACTGCTGTTCTCTTCCGAGACTGTTAAACATTACCTTAGTTTTCTGCAGATAAATTTTTAGACCCACTCTTCTGCTTTGCCTCTCGAGGTCAGTGAGCATGCATTGCAGTTGGTCCCCTGAGTTACTAAGCAAGGCAATATCATCGGTGAATCGCAAGTTACTAAGATATTCGCCATTAACTTTTATCCCCAATTCTTTACAATCCAGGTCTCTGAATACCTCCTGTAAACACGCTGTGAGTAGCATTGGAGAGATCGTATCTCCCTGCCTGACGCATTTCTTTACTGGGATTTCGTTGCTTTCTTTATGGAGGGCTACGGTGGCTGTGGAGACGCTATAGATATCTTTCAGTATTTTTACATACGGCTCGTCTACAGCCTGATTCCGTAATGCCTCTATGGCTTGTGAGGTTTCGACTGAGCCAAACGCTTTCTCCTAATCAATGAAAGCTATATATAAGGGTTGGTTATATTCCGCACATTTCTCTATCACCTAATTGATAGTGTGAATATGGTCTATTGTTGAGTAGCCGTTACGGAATCCTGCCTGGTCCTTTGTTTGACAGAAGTGTAAGGTGTAAATATATATATATACATATATATATATATATATATATATATATATATATATATATATATATATATATATATATATATATATATATATACAGATTATTTTCACAATCATTGTTTAACTGCACAAAAGCTACTGCACTGCAATAATATGCGAGTACATACTTAAAAAGCAATGTTTTTTTCTACAATAATAATCAATCACATGTTTATTATAGTGCCTAGGAACAGCTACAGCGCCTTCGTATTGGTGCGCTTAAAATGAGACTAAATGTGCAGAAAACATGAATGTGGTAGACAAAAGAATGAGAGCAATAAACAAACCAGGAAAAAGAAAGTTAGAAAGGGTAAAAGGGAGTTAATCATACATGTACACAAAACTCAGGCAAATGAACTCTTAAGTAGGTCAATACAGGAACAATTACATGTTTTTTGGCGTCGACTCATACATATAGCACAATCTCTAATGCAACAAGGCCAAGGAAATAATGGGGAATGCTGCATGGTATTTTGTTCCAGCACGAACAGTTGCATATGATCAAGAAGCTTTAGGGATTGTATAATGCCATGGAGCACCATATACAGGAACAAGAAGTCTGATTAATTAAGTCTTGACTCTAGAGATCGAAGTTGAAGTACATTTCAGAAGGGAGAACTGTGGTCGCCAGAATGGCAAGAGTGGCTCTGGAACATAGACATTAATTTATTCTGGCCGCGTTCAATGAGGTCGGTATTTGCACGTTGCACCCCCATCTGCAGAGGCATACTGTAGTAGTCTAAGGCACACAGCAGACTACCATTTCAGTAACAGTACTGGTGATTGGAAATCATACAATATACAACACACAATGCCAAGAGCGTGAAGGCCATGTTGTGTGATTATCTGTGTGATTATCGGTGTGAATAGAAGCTTAGCGTTTTGTCGACGTACACACCAAGATGTTTCATTTCATCGACCCTGGGCAGTGGAACATCCCGAAGGGTGTATGAAATTTGCACATCTTGTGTTTTCTACACATAACTTAAAAAGAGAGTATTGGAAGCATTTAAGAGTACCTTGTTGTTTCAGCACCAATTTGAGCATGAAAAAAATTTCTTTTTTTAGTTGATGCATTGATGAACACTGTCGACAGTCTCAAATAGCTTTAAGTCGTCGGCACACACATCGATGCTGTTCATTAATAAAGTGTTCTTAGCACTAACAGAAAGCAAGGAATGCAGTACCGATTCAAATACTGTTCACGCACTGGAGGGGATAGATATAGGCCGGCACTTAGTAACTACATGTCTAGCACCCAATTTGTGCATGGGCATTGTCCATGCTACCTTCCGAGTGCTAGAAAACGTATGAGACTTTAGGTTTGTGAGAACAGAGAACAAGTATGCTTCCATACGTCTTAACCCTTCCAGATACCACACTGTCTTGTTAATTGGAAACTCGCTTTGGCCACAACTCTTGCATATTCGAAATCATAGAAAGTGTACAACTGCAGAAAAGATTAATAATTTTCAGTTGTTCAGCATATTTTGTCACATTTACAGAATTTCGACTCCATGCGAAAACACGCTACAAGAGCATCAAATATGTGAACATAGACTATTTCTTGTTAAAGCATCAAAAGCACTTATCCAGCCACTTGAAAATTATGCCTGGTGCATCACATTGTGAAAAACAATGAAAGAAGTGAATTTGCTACATAAAAGATACTGACACAGAGTAGAAACACCCAACCGCCTTCCTTCCCCCTCATTTTGCTACAATATTCGGCACGTCATTCAAAATTGCAGCACAGTTCCAATAACAAATGTTTCAAGGTGCATGCAACACATCTTAAATATCATCACTTTCATCAGTGTTTTTGCAGTTTATGCACTACCTTTCTGCACACAATTCTGTAGACATCGTCTCAAAGGATTAAGCACTGCGGAAGGAATACGATCAGCACCCCAAGAAAGAGAAGGTGTGAGGCCCTTCATACACTTGAAAACAGGGTCTTCATTGACTGATGCATATGCACCGTGCCGGCTGAGAAAGAATGTTACTTGAAGCATTTTTTGCACCATGTAAATAACATAAATATCCTGCAAAGGCATCAGCAGTGTTCGAGACATCACCATTTTCATCAAGAAGGCATACATCATTGGCGCTCTCTTGTGAGAGCACACGAAGCACCAGAAATATTTTGAATTACGTGTCACGCACACTTCACGCACAATATTGTCACACACAATATTTGGATTGCGTGTCTAAACACAGTCAATGTGGTCGTCGTGATGATTGTAATAATAGTAATAATAATAAGAATAAGAATAATGTTAGCGGTAACATGGCATTCTAGGCAGCTTGCAAGACTAAAGAATGACTGTATGCTAGAGCGCCTGAAAGCCAGCCATCTAGAGCAGGAATTTCCAGGGTACAGAAGAGCCGCTCCACGTGCACACCCACCCACCCACAATTTGCTCAGTTTCACAGAACTGCACACACGCGCACAGTCGACGCTTGCACGACACGCAGGAGTGCCAATCGGTCCGGACGCAAGGAAGGGGAGTCCGAATGGTCGGGGGGATGGAGAGAAAGCTGTGTGTGCCAGATATAAACATGGTGTGGTGGTGTCGCGCCGTATAGGCGAATCGGGCACAGGCTGGGCTGACCGCTTGTTCAGACGGACTGAAGAAGAAAGACGAGTGCTGTCCAGAGAGCCGCCAATCACCCTGCAGAATAGACAACTAGTGCAATGTTGCGCTGGTATTGCAATGTGTGCCACTTGAGGGCTTTGAGGCAGTCCTCGTAGGCTGGCACGACCTTGCGACGTCCGAAAAGATGGATAGAGAGGGTGCGTTGCCATGAGCTCAACAAAATCAAGTCTTTCAGCGACGTGAGTTTGGTACAGGGACCGATGAGCAGTACTCAAGCCGTAGTAGAATAACAGAAGTGTAGAGTGCTCGGAAAACCTCAGGTCCACAGGCAAGGGAGACATGGGTCACAAACCCAAGAACGGGACGATCCTTAGATACAGTGCTGGTGACATATGCGGTAAAGTCGAGAGAAGAGCTGAATGTTACACCTAAAATGGGGGGAAGGGCCCGAACAGTCTTCATGGGGGTGCCTCCGAGGAAGTAAGTTAGATAGGCAGCAGTTTTGTTGTGACTGATACGCATGGCAGCACTTTTCGCAGTGCTACTACAAAGTTTGTTATCGTAGGCCCAGTCTTTCACCTTTAAGGAACGTATTTATTTCAAGCGCATCTGTTATACATTGGCATAAGGTTGCAGTGGAAGTGGTAACTTGTTAATCAAACACACTCCGCAAAGATGAGTCAGCAGCTTCGTTTTGAGTTTATCGTTTTCCTGACTACCGTTTATATTATCGCAGCGAGAAATATTTTAGTGGAAACTGAAGAGATTTGGGCAGCTTAAGGGAGACACATTTTAGTGGAAACTGAAGAGATTTGTGCAGTTTAAGCATACTTACTGTACGAAGCACTGATGATGCATTTTCACCTTCCTTGCAATGCACTCACACCATGTGTTCTTTCTATAAACAAAAATGCGATAAAAATCCAATTACAGTTTTTTTTACAATCAATCAATCAAAAGAGAATTTTATTACACAATAATATGAAAAGGGCGTACAAAGATAATTGGCCCCATAGCTTAAGGCGGCTATTGCTTAGTCCAATACAAAAAATACATTGCAATAATTAGCAGTCTTATACAAACAAAATAGCGAAAGTATCATACATAAGCGGTAAATACTATGTTGGCACGCGCTAGTTACGCTAGATGTCGAGGAAGAAGAGGTGTGCGTGGTAGCTGCTGCGAAAACGAACTGTAAACGGCCGTTCGCTTAGAACTGACTGACTAGCTTTTCCTCTCGTGACAAACTGGTGGAGGTTCGGGGTACGCATCCATCGTATGCCTACGGGTCCTCAACCAGAAGCTACCGACGCCAGTACCTCGGGGACGGCAGAAATCTATCGAAGCAGCCGTCGCCTCCAAGGTCTTCCACCGCAATACAGCCCCCTGGCAAGCTCCGTGAGGAAGATGTCAACAACTACCGCAAGCCAAACCGAGGGGACCCCAAATGCTGCCCTACCATGCATTCTCAACGCGCCTCGCACGCCTAACCCGTTCCATGGCGACGCCTTTGAGGACGTTGAAGACTGGTTGGACCATTTCAACCGGGTCGCCGCCTTTAACGACTGGGACGATCGCCGTAAGTTGAAGAACGTCTACTTTTCCCTTTTAGACGCGGCGAGAGTATGGTACGAAAACCACGAAGCCTCATTTACCAGCTGGCAGGAGTTTTACCGACTGCTTTGCGAAGCCTTCTGCACTCCCGAAAGGAAAGAAAGAGCCGAACAGGCACTGTCTTCGAGGTTCCAAATGCCAAACGAAACCGTCGCCATGTTCGTCGAAGACATGACGCGATTGTTCCGTCGGGCCGATCCACTAATGCCAGAAGACAAGAAGGTGCGTCTGTTAATGCGAGGCGTAAAAGAACAGCTTTTCGCGGGCCTCGTGCGCAATCCTCCTACAACAGTCTCTCAGTTCGTGAGGCAACAGTCATGGAACGTATGCTTCGGCAGCGGCTCTCGCAGTATGAACGCCAGACCACCATGACTGCTGCATGCTCTCTCGTACCTGCTAATGATGACAGGGAGTCCCTTACCGAGCTAATACGACTAATCGTTCGAGAAGAACTGCAGAAGTCATATGCATCAGTTCCGGCACCTCCCAGTGCCGCGGTTCTTACGGATGTCATTCGGGAAGCAATCGGCAAAGTGGTTCATCCCTCGCCACCAACACGACCCGAACCTCCCACGTTCTCGTACGCGGATGCTCTTCGGGCTTCCGCGCCGTCGACGGGCCGTTTTTCGCAGCCGCCTGCTGGGATTTCTCGACGCTCCCCAAGTCCGATCCACCGCACGAATCCGCAAGCACCTTTCAATCCTGGTCCGCGCAAATCTACCGTATGGCGCGCCCCCGACAACAGTCCGTTGTGCTATCATTGCGGGGAGGCTGGTCACATGTACCGCGACTGCCAGTACCGACGGATTGGTCTGCGGGGATACCATCCGGACGGCCGTTGCCCGCGCTATGGCGAACGCCCGCACGACATCGAGCAATACTTAGAAAGTAACCGGCTTCCTCCTGCCCAACAGCGAAGACAGTCACGGTCGCCTTCACCTCGTCGGTACGCGTCACCAAACCGTGCTCGACCCGCCTTTGATTCCGCTGGAGTCAACGGTGGAAGCCCGCGCCGGGGAAACTGAAAACGGCGACCTCCGGGGGTGAGGCCGCTGTCATGCGAACCGTCAAATATCCTCCGCCGACGCCATCCCCTCGCGACGTACCGCTGGCGCCTTCATTCGAAACTGCAAAAAGAACTTCCGCTGCTATTACTGCTTCAATCGACGGTTATCCGGTCTCTGCACTTGTCGATACGGGAGCTGACTACTCGGTTATGAGTGCCTCCCTGGCCACTCGGCTGCGCAAGGTGCTGACAGCGTGGGACGGACCACATCTGATTACGACCGAAGGACACCTCGTGTCACCCATTGGACGATGCACTGCCAGACTTGCAATTTCTACTTCGACTTTCATAGCGTCTTTCCTTGTGCTGCCCAAGTGTTCTCGGCTAGTTATACTGGGCATGGATTTTCTCCAGGAGTATGGGGCGATCATTAACCTTCGTGACTTGTTCGTGACTTTTTCTAACTACGTTTCTTCGGATTCGAGTGTGGAGGATGAACATCCCCGCGCGGCTTTACGCGTGGTCGATGACTGCGTGACGTTACCGCCTCGAAGTAGCATCTTCGTCCTCGTTGAATGCCCCCAAGAACAACTAGGAATAGGCATTGCCGAAGGTAACCTCGCCATATTGCTGGATCGCGAAGTCGGCGTCGCACGAGGTCTCGTAGAGCTCCAACATAGGCAAACCACGATTCTAGTTACCAACTTCAGTGGCGAATACAAGCACTTTTTCATTTTCATTTCATTTCATTTCATTTATTTGTTGTTTGAGACATACAGCTGTCTCAGGTGTTGCAGCAAAAGGCAGTATTCTTGCCTGACAAAGGCTGCAGCACCCAAAGCATGTTGACACTCTGAAGCAAACAACAGCACAACAAGTTAAAATTTTCGAAATATGATAACATATCAAAAGCGATTAACAATTCGAATCTCAATCAGTACATGTTAACAAGGAAAACAAAACAATGATATTGTGGTACATAAGGAAGTTATACAATAAAGTAGTGAAGAAAATACATTTGAACAGATTTCTTGAACCTCAAGCTTGAAGTCAAGGTTTGTAATTGTTCCAGTATTGTGGGATTATTGTTTAGTAAGGTTGATATTTGAAAGTGTAATGCCTGTTTCCCGTAGTTCGTGCGAGTAAGCGGTATAGAGATTGGGTCATGTCTGAGATTATACGGAGTTTCCTTGGTGGCGAAGGTCTGATTAAATTGTATGTGATCAACTTGACGGAGACGGAACGCCTCGAGCGATAGCTTGTGCAAAAATAGGCGATCTATATGGAGTATGCCAAGCTTATCAAAAAACGGTTTAGTGTGTGCAAGAACAGGTAGGTTACAAACTGCCCTTACGGCTCTTTTTTGCAGCCTATATAGTGACATAAGGTTAGTTTTGGTAGTAGTTCCCCAGACCAGAAGGGAATAGTGTAGACGAGAGTGTATTAGTGTGTAATATAGCTGTTTCTTTAAATTCATTGGAATAAGATGCTTTAACATGTTAATCATTCCCGTCGCTCTACGAATGTCGGCTCTGAGGGTCTCCACATGAATGGACCAATACAGGTTTTCGTTAAACCATACGCCTAAAAATTTTACGCACTTCGTATTTTCTATAATGCGCCCCCCAAAATTTAACTCGTAGTGACCCGTCAGCTGCTTTCCTTTAGGTCTAAATATGACGTACTTTGTTTTTTCGCAGTTCAGTTGTATTTTATTTGAATTTAGCCAACAGTTGAGGTCCCCCATCCATCTATTGGCTGCGGTAAATGCTTCTTGAATGTTGTGATCAGAGAAAAAAACGCTGGTGTCATCTGCATACAAAGTTATGCACTGTGTGTTTGGGATGTTGACAATATCATTGATATAGAGAAGAAACAAAGTTGGGCCTAGGATTGAGCCCTGAGGAACACCGCAGTTTAAATCAAGAAGTTGGGACTTAGAATCATTTAGGCAAACAAACTGCTTACGGGAGCTGAGATAGTTCTTGATTAAAGTATATGCTACACCTCTTATGCCATACCAGGGTAACCTTCGGAGCAAAATATCGTGATTAATAGAGTCAAAAGCCTTTCGGAAATCTAAAAATACTCCAATAGTGTAAGTCTGTTTTTCAAAGTTCTTAATTAAGTGGTCTTTCGCATGCAAAAGCGCTTGCTCAGTAGACTTTTGTTTCTGAAACCCGAATTGTGCTGGTACTATTGCTTTGTTTTTTGTCAAGTGCCCGATTATTCTTTTATTTAAAATGCGTTCAGGGATTTTAGAAAAGATAGGAAGAACTGAAATGGGTCTGAAATTATTGAGGTTATCTAACGCACCCCCCTTATGCAGTGCCACTACTCTCGCAATTTTCATGAGCACGGGAAATTCACCAGTCGATAAGACGAGGTTGCAGATATGCGAAAGCGGGTGACATATAACTTGCGCTACACTCTTTATAGGCTTTGTACTTATTTCGTCCGCTCCGCATGCGCAGTTATTGTTTAGTGTAGATATGACGTCTGCTATCTCGGCTGGGCTTGTTGGGTACAGGAATATGGTGGGCATATCAGAACATCCTTTGTATGCTTCACATCGGCCTACAGGAGCATCGCTACACTGCGCAGCAGAAACCTGGAAATGCGAGTTAAATTTGTTGGCTAGGCATTCCCCTGATAATGGTATCCCGTCGATAACTATTGACTGAGGACAGTTCGCTTTGTTGCCCGCCAATAATTCTCGAAATGTTCTCCAAAGCAGTGAAGGATTGTTTGCAGCCGCAGTAAACTTATTCTGATAGTACTCACGTTTAGCCTTCTTCATTTTAGAGTTTGTTTTATTTCGAAGCTGCTTGTAAGCTTGCAGGACGTGTGGATCTTTCGATTTAATGAATGTTTCAAATAACTTTTTACGACGTTCAATTTCTTTATATAGTTCATAGGAGACCCAAGGCTTTCTAATTTTTCGGTGCGTTTTGCGCATTTCTAGTGGGAAACAAGTGTCATAAATTTCTTTAAAGAGTGCTATAAACTTACTGTAAGCCTGGTCAACATTTTTTTCTCTCTCTATTACACTCCAATCGGTGTTAGTTACAAGCTCTTGGAACTTCATAATGTTATTGTCACTTATTTTTCTACTTGCTCTGGCTTCTTTCCCATTCCGCGAAACACTACGATGAGTAGAGCGCGGTATAATGCAAAAGATTGGTAAATGGTCACTGATGCCGCTAGATATTATGCCCGAGACCATTTCATCGCTTAAATGGTTCGTTATACACAAGTCTAACAGTGTACTTGTTTCGAAATTAATTCTTGTTGGCGCTTCGATTAAATTCCGACAGCCATAAGAGTGAATAACATCTAGTAGATCACATTTATGAGAGTTTTCAAGAAGGAGGTCAATATTAAAGTCACCAGTGAGTAACACGGGCACTTTCAACAACAAGCTGTGCTCCAGGATCTTTTCAACAGTTTGCAAAAAAATATTCACACTGCCTGCAGGTGGACGGTACAGGACAGCAAGAAGCAGGCCGTCACACTCAACCACAAGTGATTCGCAATCATCGTTAACCATACTGTACTCTTTTAACTCGTTGTACAATACGTCATTGCGAAAATAGAATGCAACGCCACCACCTCTTCGTTTACATCGCGAAATAGACACACAGCTGTAACCTTCAAGTTCGGGAATAAAATCATTAGAACTGAACCAGGTTTCTGTAAAAGCCAAGACATTGAAACTATAGTGCAGAGAGTCAAGAAGCATGTTAACTTCGTCAAATTTGTTCCTGAGGCTTCTAGCGTTCATGTGAAAAACTGAGAAGCATTGCCTGTTATGAACATAGTTGCCCACATCTACTCGAAACGTTGCTTGACTATAGTATTGGTTGTCTCTTTGGCTAAGTAGCTCTGCCATTTTATATCAGTGTTACTGACAATGTCAGCTTCTATTCTATCTTGGACAAGTCATCTTCTGATTGAATTCTGATTGCGCGATCCCCATGACGTTTCCTGACAAACAGCTTTCCTTCCTTTATCCATGTAAACATGTAATCCTTTTCAGTTGCCTTTGCTTTCATTAGCCAAAATAGTCTCTTGTTCGTAGCTGTAAGGTTCTCACGCAAACCCACAGTTGATTTCTTCTCCCTCAAGACAGCTCTCTTTTTGAGCCATTCTTCTTTAGTAGTTCGAGACTGAAACCTCAGTAGTATCGGCTGTGTTTTTCCTTGTTTCGCTGGAAGTCTATGAACAGCATCGAGTTCCCTTGTAGTTACAGGCTGCAGACCGAGTTCACTAGCAAGGATGTTAACCTTGCTGAGCAAGTCCTCATTCTCGGTGAACCTTATGCCGTGTATTTCCATGTTGTGTCGTCGTCCATACTGCTCAAGTTGGTTAAGGTCATTTCTGAGTTTTTTTTGTTTCTTCACAGTCCCCTGACGCTTCAATGGCGGCAACTCTTTTCTCTAACGTGCCAATTTTGTTTTCCTGAGCTGTCATTTTATCCAGTAGCGTATCATACTTCTCGGAAACAAGTGTCACCAAGGACTCGATGCCGTCCACAGTAGCCTTCAGATTCAGTAACAACTCTACATTTTTCTTTATTACGTTTACTTCAAGCAGCTTTTGATTTATGGCAGCTAGCTCATTGAACACATCAGTGATAGAGCGTGCATCTGCTGAGCTGTCAGTATCAATCGTTGCTTTAGGTTTGCAGGCTTCACAGTTCCACTTTTTTTTCCTTTTTCGAGTCATGGTTATTTCGTCCTCCCCCGAACAACTTCCTAAGTGATACCTGCAACCACAGCTCACGCATAAAATGGAAGGTGTATCGTCGAGAAATGTTAGGCTACATGAAGCACACTGAACAGTATCGGCCATTGCAGAAAATTTGTACACATGCAACAAGGACACTCGCGGCAGCAGCGGCAGCAGCAGCAGCAGCAGGCGGCAATATCAAGTAGCGGCGGATGAGGCTCAAGTTGTGGTGTATACTGACCTGCGTTTGCAGAAAGAATTCACCGGTTAGGAATGTAGCCACAGGACTAGCGCCACGCCGCTGCTGCCGCAGAGTGCAAATGCAGTTGGTCTTCAGTCGACGTGGCTTCATATACTGGTTCCCGGGTGGCAGCTGCTCCGCGGACAGGCGATGCACTTCACAGCAGGTACGTACGGTGCACCAGTAGATAGTCCCGCCCAACCGCAGGCACCGCGGAGGCAGTCAAGGCACGTGGCAGTGGTTCAATTCAGCTTGCAGAAGGCAAAAAAAAAACTGTATGCCTGGCAGAGATGCGCAGACGTAGGGACCTGCGTTTGCAGAAAGAATTCCCCGGTTAGGAATGTAGCCACAGGACTAGCGCCACGCCGCTGCTGCCGCAGAGTGCAAATGCGAGGCATACCGCCATGGCCTACTTTGAAACGGTGGCCGATTCCAACGCCTGTGCTTCGGTAACGACAATCTCGATTCCGGAACCCAGCGATGTGGACTTGACCAGTCACATCAACGTCAACCCACAGCTAGACCAAAATGAGAAGCAGAGGCTCCTCACTCTGCTATCGTCATTTAGCGACTGTTTCGCCACCACGTCGAAGGTCAAACAGACTCCTTTAATCAAACACAGAATCATCACTGAACCGACCGTCCAACCTGTTCGCCAACACGCTTATCGCGTGTCGCAAAGAGAACAGGATGCTATTCGTCATCTAGTTAAACAAATGCTCGACGATGATGTCATTCAACCATCGACAAGTCCTTGGTCTTCACCTGTTGTATAAGTTAAAAAGAAAGACGGTTCCCTACGATTCTGCGTCGATTACCGCAAACTGAACAAGGTCACGAAAAAAGATGTTTACCCACTTCCCCGAATTGACGACTCCTTGGATCGCCTGCGACATGCCCGTTACTTTTCTTCAATGGATCTGCGTAGTGGGTACTGGCAAATTGAAGTTGACGAACGGGACCAGGAAAAAACGGCGTTTATAACACCCGACGGTCTCTATCAATTTAAGGTCCTCCCTTTTGGATTGTGTTCCGCTCCCGCCACATTTCAACGCATGATGGACACAGTTTTATCTGACCTCAAGTGGAACTCGTGTTTAGTCTACTTAGGCGATGTAGTTGTTTTTTCCACCACGTTTGAACAACACATCCAGCGGCTTGAGGCGGTTCTTCAAGCTATCCGCACCGCCGGCCTCTCCCTGAAGCCCGAAAAATGTCACTTTGGCTACGAGGAGCTCAAATTTCTAGGTCATATT
Source organism: Dermacentor albipictus (assembly GCF_038994185.2). NCBI lineage: Eukaryota > Metazoa > Arthropoda > Arachnida > Ixodida > Ixodidae > Dermacentor > Dermacentor albipictus. Next base: position 278,893,522 of record NC_091821.1, on the reverse strand, counting down.
GTCAGCAGCACCGGTGTGCGCCCTGACCCTGACAAAGCCATGGCAGTCGCTCTGTTCCCGATACCGAAGACAAAACACGATGTCCGCCGATTTTTAGGGCTTTGCGCGTATTACCGCCGTTTTGTACCCAATTTTTGTGAAATTGCCGAACCTTTGCAGCGACTCATCAAGAACGACGTCACATTTGTTTGGGGCCCGGCACAATCCGACGCCTTCCACGACCTTCAGCAACGTCTACAGACACCACCGATCCTTGGTCACTTTGACACCGAGGCTGACACAGAAGTGCATACTGATGCTAGTAACGTTGGTCTCGGAGCGACACTCGTACAGTTTCAAGCTGGTGTTGAGCGCGTTATTGCGTATGCCAGCCGAACCTTGTCTGCTGCTGAAAAAAACTACTCAGCAACTGAAAAAGAATGTCTGGCAGTCATATGGTCTCTCCAGAAGTTCCGCCCATACCTGTACGGACGCCCCTTCCGTGTCGTCAGCGACCACCACTCTCTCTGCTGGCTGGCGAATCTCAAAGATCCTTCAGGCTGTCTCGCAAGATGGAGCCTTCGGTTGCAGGAATTTGATGTGACCATCGTCTATTACAAGAACGGCGCCGAATAAAACAACACACGAAGAAGGGAAACACGAGACAGCACGTAGGCGCTTCTTCGTGCTGCTGTGCTTCTTCGTGCTTCTTCGTGTGTTGTTTTATTCGGCGCCGTTCTTGTAATCATGCTTAACCAACTAGCCCACCAACACATGCTCAGTTACATCGTCTATAAGTCTGGCCAGAAACACACTGACGCCGACTGTCTCTCCCGCGCCCCCGTCGAACCCGCACCACTAGATACTGACGACGATTCGGGTTTTCTTTGTACTCTTCCGTCTTTAAACCTTGCTCAACAGCAACGCCAAGATTCCGAGCTCCAGCCCTTGATTGAATACCTTGAAGGAAGCCGCCCACAACCCCCACGGCAGTTCGCGCGTTACTTGTCATCTTTCTGCCTACGTGGCGACATCCTATACAAGCGGAACTTTCACCCTACGGCAACCGCTTTCCTGCTCGTTGTTCCCGCTATTCTCCGCGACGACGTTATACGTGCATGCCACGACGAACCAACGTCTGGGCATCTTGGTTTCACGCGTACTCTCGCGAGGATCAAGCAGAAGTACTATTGGCAAAAACTCACAAAAACCGTGAAGCAGTACGTCAGAAGTTGTCGAGATTGCCAGCGTCGCAAAGTGCCACCACTGAAACCAGCCGGTCTGCTTCAGCCTGTCCGACCTCCTTGCTCACCTTTTGAACAAGTCGGGATGGATTTACTCGGCCCATTTCCCAAGTCTTCGGCTGATAACCGCTGGATCGTCGTCGCCACCGATTACCTCACTCGATACTGCGAAACACAAGCCGTTCAGCGAGCTACTGCTTCAGATGTTGCTAACTTCTTCATCAAAAATATCGTCCTTCGACATGGTGCTCCCGCTGTCGTCATCACAGACCGTGGTACGGCCTTCACTGCCCAGTTGGTCCGAGATATCCTGCAGCTGAGCGGGACAAGGCACCGTACGGCAACTGCGTATCACCCGCAGACTAACGGTTTAACCGAGCGTCTCAACAAAACGATTGCGGATATGCTTTCCATGTATGTTGCCACGGACCATAAAAATTGGGACGAACTGCTCCCGTATGTGACATTCGCGTACAACACTGCCCTACAAGAAACCACCGGGTTTCCTCCTTTTCGTCTGGTCTACGGACGCGACGTCACCACTATGCTCGACGTGATGCTCCTACCAACTTCGTCGCAACCTCCCGCACCAGATACAGACGCCTTTGTTCAGCGTGCCGAAGCAGCGCGGCACCTTGTGCGGCAACGAATTCTATCCCGACAAAGTCAAGATGCTCGTCGATACAACTTATGCCATCGAGACGTCACATACAATCCGGGAGATCTTGTATGGGTTTGGACCCCTATACGTCAAAGAGGCCGGTCAGAAAAATTATTGCGCCGATACTTTGGACCCTACATAGTTTTGCGTCGTCTAAGTCCTGTCAACTACGAAGTTATTTCAGCCGACAGTTCGCACCACTCCCGTAGACCACGTTCCTCTGACATTGTTCACGTTACCAGGTTGAAGCCCTACCATTCGCGCTGACTCTCATCCACAAACTTTGTGATTCGGCCCCTGTCGTCTCGTCCGTTGTCTTTCTCATTTATTTTAATTTTTCCTTGTGGCATTTAACATCTCCGCAACTTTATTTATTTATTTATTTTTTTTTTTTGGAGGGAGGGGTAATGGCACGCGCTAGTTACGCTAGATGTCGAGGAAGAAGAGGTGTGCGTGGTAGCTGCTGCGAAAACGAACTGTAAACGGCCGTTCGCTTAGAACTGACTGACTAGCTTTTCCTCTCGTGACAATATATAATCACAGAAATGCGCTAAAAACGAACAAAACAAAAACAAAACTAAAGAACGTGCTTGACAAGATAAGAAGTGGCATTTGCATGTAATGTCAAAATTTTTTGCGAGTTTTATTTCAAGAGGCAAATTGTTCCACAACACCAAAGAACTGAATTAATATTTCGCCGTACACACTCGAACATAAAGGGAGATTAAGATTACCGTTGCGTGCATGCCGTGTGTTTAACGACGGAAACGTGACACGCGGCAGAGGTGTGTTTGTGTTTATTATTTTATTTACTGAGCAGGAAATCTTCTAGCCTCGTATCTCAGTAAACGGCAGTATTCGCAGCCTCTTAAATAGAGGACTAGAGGGATGACGCACCGAGGAGAAAGTAATCGCACGAACAGCTCGTTCTTGTAATCGGAATAACGGGGTAAGGTATGTTATGTACGTTTGGCCCCACGACTCGCAACAATAGCCAAGGTGGCAGTGAAATAGGCTAAAATATAATATTCGTAGCAATGTCAAATCAATGTATTGACCCTCCTGCTAGTAACAGCGCAAAATGTAGAAAACAGACGAGACAAGAAGACACCACAAGCGCTTGTGGTGTCTTCTTGGCTCGTCTCTTGTCTACATTTTGCGCTGTTACTAGCAGGATGGAAAACCAACAAGCCCAGGCTGCCATTCTAATGTATTGACGTGGTCGTATGGCAGTGTAACCGTTGAATGAACTTTTTACAAACGGTATTGATTTGGTCTCTCCAGTTAAGGTTACTGTCAAATATAATACCTAGATATTTAATAGTCGGAACACATCCAATGGTTCTATTGTTTAATGATATGCTAATTGAAACGTAGTTCAGAGTTTTCATTCGTGAATGGAAAATGACGTATTTGGTTTTATCGGCATTTAGTAATAGTTGACTTTCACGAAACCACACTGAAACAGCCAGTAGTTCATTGGATACAGTCAGGGGCGAAGCCGGGGGGGGGGGGGGACTTATGGGGCTTCAGCCCACCCCACTACCGAAATTTTTTTGTGCTGTTCATGCACGGCCGACCAAAGCAACCTTCGGCGCCGGAAATCATTCTGGATTTTGACTAGAATGTCCTTTTCACGCTCGAAAAGACATTTAATCGCGAACATTGCGGACTCTGGCTGGATTTCGCGGCAACGCCTATGCACCGCGGGTCACATAACGCAAGGAGCCCCATCCGAGCACCAAATTTCAAGCGCGTTTTGATGGCGAACGGGCACACCGCGGCATGTCGCGGAGGCCGCGGAATCAAGGGAGCGCATGGATGTCAATTCCGAAACTTTATGGGTATAAAGTTCTCATAAACTTTCGATGCGAAAGGTGCATTGACATTTCCAAAGTTGTGCTTCAGATTTTCAATTGCGGAACTTTGTGGATTTAATGTAGTCATAAACATTTGACGCCAAAGACGCATTGACTTTTCTTAAGTCTTTCATCGGAACATACAACGAGACAAGCCTAATCAACACACTATCAGGCAAGATAAACCAATAAAGAATCAATCAGCAACCCAATCAATCAAGTTGACAAAGCACGCAGCGAGGTCCGATGAGACAAAGCGTTGTGGTGGTTCATTCGTGCCGTCATGTCACATAAAAATATACATTTTTTTTCCCCTACGCCAAAGCATCTATGTCAAGACACTAAAGCCAGCCAAGGTAACTACGTTCCTATTTATTTTTTCCCCTTTGACTTTGAGGAGGAGGGTGGAGGAATGGGCGAGCCGACGATGGTGGCTAAGTCCTGTGTGCGCGAAAGAGAAAAGCGGGGAGCAAGCGCGCCGCCTTCCGTCGCGCGCGATACATCGGGGAGAGTAAATGGGATGGTGGCGGGACCTAAGATTCCGTGAATCTATGATTGCGCACATGTTTATTTGCCTTGTTTCATGCATTATATACAGTGACTTTTTCTTAGATAGGGAGATTTATTGGATACTTATGCGTACACTTAAATATCTTGTTGCCAGGTTTTGTGTATACGTGCAGTGAACGTTGTTTCCAGAGACACTTTCTTGCCCTTTATCAAGCTGTATCTTCGCATTTGCATGTATATTCAATTGTACCTTCGCATTCATGATGTACGAGGGCGAGTGAAAGTTAGCCTACCCACTCTATAATGGTCCGGTTCATTATCTGCGACGCATGCGCGTAACACAGGCATCTCTCATTTACAAAAGTGACACGCAGGTGTGAGGATAAATGTTCTTTAATGCTCCCATACACTGGATTGAACATGGTTGCGTGACGTAATTGGTGGTCCAGAAGTTGAGCAGCGTGGTGCCTTGAGGTTTTTGACAGCTGAAGGTGTTTCCCAAAACGAAATTAGTTTCATTTCATTCGCCACTGTGAAGCGTTGGAGTAAACGGTTCAAAGAAGCACGTGAAAGTTGCAAAGGCGATCCACGACCGGGCCAAAGCCATCGTGCAATCACTCCCAACCAAATTCCAAAGGTTGATGATCTTATGAGACAAGAACGGAGGATAAGCATCAAAGAACTGGTAGAGCGTGTGGACATCAGTCGCGGTTCGGTTCACGCCATAATTCCTGAGCTTCTTGGTTATCGGCTCTTGTGTCCGCAATGGATGCCCAAGATTTTGAACCACCACCACAAGAAGGAGAAGTTCGGTACTGCCGTGACTCATGTGATCCGGTATCATAATGAGGGTGACGACTTCTTGTCTGCAACTATGATCGGGGACAAACCATGGTGCCACTACTATGATCCTGAAACACGACGGCAAAGCTTACAGTGGAAACATTCGAATTCACCACCCCCAGAGAACGCAAAAGCCGTCATTACCACCGGAAAGGTGCTGTTGAGTTTGTTTGTTTTATTTTTGGTCGTCAGGGGCCATTACTGATAGAATTTGCTAAATCTTGAGGGTCTATTATTCGAGATATTGTGAAACGACGGATCGACTGCGAGTCTCAATCAAGAACAAACGACGTGGAAAATTGACGAATGGGGTCACCTTGTTCTACGATAATGCCCATCCCCACGTCGCTGATGTGTTTATTACAAAACTGGCAAAGTTCAACTGGGAAACGCTGCAACATCCACCACACAGCTCAGACCTGTCGCCTTGCGACTTCCACATGTTGGGGCAGCTGAAAAACAGCTCAAGAGAACCAGATTTGTGTCGAACTATGACGTGAAAGAGTCAGTTGCAGGCTTTTTGAAGCAGCAACCCAAGGAGCTTTATGAGACTGGAATCGCGCGACTCGCTAGTCAATGAAAAAAATGTCTAAATGCTCATGAAGACTACTTTTAAATAAAGTACCTTGTTTGTCATGTATTGCCACTGGCTCATTTTCATTGGACTCGCCCTCGTATATTTTGCACAACTCCCGCTTTTTCTCCGTGCACTCTGTTGCGACTATAATTTCGGCGCAATTACTCATAATACACGACCGGTGACAGCTGCTCCTGCGCAATACATTGGAACCATGGACAGCGTCATAAAGATTTTTCCCTGGCCGTTGCATTTATACAGAAATGTAGACAAGGTTATTGAATGACAAAGTTTCATTAACACATTTGTCATCAACTTGTTCATTTCATGGCCTTTACATGTTTTTCAAATCAGCGGCATGCACTGCTTTGCGGGTTTCGAACTGATATAGTTCTAAAGTTCGTGTGATATTTTCTTTACTTGAGCAAAACGTGAACAAGGTGAAAGCAGGAGCCAACGTTTCGACAAGTGGACTTGTCTTCAAGGTGTTGAAGAAGCCAAGGCCACCTGTCGAAACGTTGGCTTCTGCTTTCACCTTGTTCACGTTTTGCTCATCGTCTTGAATTTCCATCTCCCGTATTCCCCGTGTTTTCCCCGATTTTCTTGACTTATTAGATAGGCAAAAAACATGGAAGCGTTGACATCAGGTATTCTGGGCACAATTTTTGGGAGTATATTCGAGCATATCCTTTTATGAAGAAAATACATATTTTACTTATTTTGATAGTGTGTAGCGTTCAAGAATTCGTTTGTGGCATCTTAGGCAATGTCAATGCAGTTATTATTCATGTATTTGAAACCTCGACAAATTTAGCTCGGGCCTAACTCCGACGCGTCCTATTCAAGTACATGTAAAACGCAGAAACACTCTTCTGAAATAATTCCTCGATCGCTTTTCTTGAAATTTGTTGCACTTGCGTAAGGAAGTTAAATTCTAGTGTCTGTTGGAAGAGGAAATATTATTTAGGGTCCGAATTTTGTTTAAATATTTTGAAAAATTCGAAAGTTCGAAAAAAAAATTTAAGCACGACGTTTAAAAGCTAATAGCTCTGGATCAAGAACAGATATCGCGGTTCTGTAAACGGCATCTATTGTAACAGTCAAAGCGGACAAATTTCGTAGGTCAATTCGTATTTTACACGAATTGGTTAAGTTGTGTACAAGGGTTCTGCAAAAGCCGTATTTCCATAATATTACATTTCTTTAGATTTATGTGTTACATATCAATTTTGTTCGCTGTAGATGTACTATTAGATGCAATTCACAGAATTGCGATGTTGTTTTTCATTGTTGAGTTACAGAATGTCAAACTTGATAGTCTTGTTTTCTGAAAATTTGTGATATTTTCTAAGTTTCAATAAAGAACCGACAATCTAAACGAAAAAATCGAAACTAAAAGTCGGTAGAATTTATGTTTTTATTTTAAATGCAACAAACCTCGTCAAATTTAGTGTAGTGGTAGCCGAGAAAAACGGATTCACATGTATTTAGATGAGCACCCAAGCTCAAGCTTCTTGAGGAGGAGGCCAAGCTGCAATGTGACCCCCCCCCCCCGAACGAAATTTCTGGCTACGCCACTGGATACAGTATATTATAAGGTTTCAAGTGAACAACTATCTGTGAATAAAATTACACTATCGAGCGCATACATTAATGTTTTAGATGATTGTAGAATTCGCGGGAAATCATTAAGGTATAGAGCGAATAGAATGGGACCCAATACGAATCCTTGCGGCACACCACATGCGACAATCCTAGATTCGGATAAAAAACCAACAATTAGTACTTTCTGCTTTCGCGATGTGAGAACTGGAAAAGAAGTCATAAGCGCCATCGATAATACCATAGCACTTCAGTTTTTTCAGTAGTGCCGACTGACAAATGGTATCAAACGCCTTTTTTATATCGATAAAAATTACAATAACCATCTTCTGATGGTTGAGGGTAGAGTTCAGTATTTGAGATAAAGTAAGCACCGCTGTTCATGTGGATTTCCCTGGGACGAAACCATGTTGTTCCGGGCAAAATTTGTTATTATTGCTAAAAAACTCCTTCAGCTGTTGAGCGATGAATTTTTCAAAGATATTGTTTACTATACTCAATACAGATATCGGTCTGTAATTGCTGGGAATATTATGGTTGCCCCTTTTGTATATTGGTACAACTTTGGCCATTTTGAATACATCTGGATAGGAATTCGCATTTAATGAATGGTTAAATAGATGACAAAGTGGAGCACTCAAAACGTCTGAATTGTCTTTTATTAGCCTAGCTTGTATACGATCTATTCCTGTGGCTTCGTTCAACTGTACATTTTTTATAGTAGACGTCACCAGCTCTTCTGTTATGGCCTGAAAACTAAATCTGTTTTCACTTTTTTCAACATAAGTGGGGGGCCGTGCAGTACTAAATTGTTTCGCAATGTTTTCGCCAATCGTGGCAAAGTAATAATTAAAATCATTTGTAAGGCTATTTGTAACGTTGCCAGGGAGAATGTTCTTTTTGTTATCGAGCCCTGTCACTTCTCTGACTATTTGCCATGTTTGTTTTATGTCGCAACGGGCAACGAGACGTGCATAATATGTCCTTTTAGGTTTACGCAATAGCCCAACTGACTGATTTCTGAAGTACATAAACTAAGCCTTGTAATATTCATTTGCTTTGTTTAACTTCAGCTTATTATAATAGTAATCTTTTTTCTTCAGTAGTGCTAGAATAGGCTGTGTTACCTAAGGACATATGGCGTGATCATGACTACGTCGGGTGCACGTATGCGATGAATGCTTTATTGCATACGTGACACTGCAAATAATGTTATCGCATTCTGTTGGCACGTCATCGTTATACTAGCGTTTCCAACATAGTGTGTTGCAAGAGGGTGCGTCCTTGCGAATAATTAACGTGTGTGTGATATCTCGGGAGCAACTTTTCTGTTTTACGACAATGACCTAAGTACGACTGTGGCATGAAAAGAAAAGACGGGTGGTGATCAGCAATTGCAAAATCATAAACACCAGCTTCTACGTTAGTATCAAGACTGCGCAGCATGTGATCAATAAGTATGACAGGGTTTTCAGAGAAACGTGTTTGTTCGGTTTTAACATTTCTAATATTAAATGATTGTATGAGGAACAAGTAGTCATGGCACTGATCCTTTAGCAGATCTATATTGAAGTCACCACTGATTACTATGTGGGGATGCGAGGTTAAACATTGAATCAGCACACTTTCCATCACAAATATGAAGTCATCTACGCTTAATCTTGGGGGGGGGGGGGGGTGATAAACTACACCAGCTATGACACCGCATTCAATTGTCGCAAATAGTGTTTCCGCAGATTATTCAGTGCTCGATATGTCATTTAGACGCTGAAAACTAAGCTCGTTCTTGATAAACATGGCTATTCCACCGCCACGTGTCGCATGCGCTCTCGGCTGTGACAACATCACATATCCAGGTATATTTACGTACTCATTTTCCTTTAGCCATGTTTCTGTTATTGCGATTATATCGCATTGAAATGAATGTTGTGACAAATAAATTACTAGCTGGTCGAAAATTTCCTTTATGCTGCGGATATTGCAATGCTACATTGATATGTTTTTGCCACGGCCTTTCAACCTCTGCGTTAATAATCATCTCGATTGGTTATTGTGCTCTATCGAGCTCCTCTGCGCATGTCACGTGAAGAACTCTCGAATTTTCTGTCTTGCGCATTAACACTTTGCCGTCTGACACCCAGGCTAACTTCAAATTTTTTTCGCGTTATGCGTTCAATGCTTTTGCCCAAAGTATCTTATTTGCTGGACAAAGGTGTTCATTCACGATACCCGCCCTGGTTGCTCAGTGGCGATGGTGTTGGGCTGCTGAGCACGAGGTCGCGGGATCGAATCCCGGCCACGGCGGCCGCGTTTCGATGGGGGCGAAATGCGAAAACACCCCTGTACTTAGATTTAGGTGCGCGTTAAAGAACCCCAGGTGGTCGAAATTTCAGGAGTCCCTCACTACGGCGTGCCTCATAATCAGAGAGTGGTTTTCGCACGTAAAACCCTGTAATTATTTTTTTTCATTCACGAACACTGGTGAACTATCCTTGAATACCAAGGTGGACGTGTTCAGCCTCTGCTTTTTTGCCGCTCTCACAACCCGGTCCCTCACTTTGCGAGAGTGGAATTTTGCTATGATGTTGGGTTCCTCTTTGTCCTTTGACGGGACTCGATGAATTACTTCGATGTCAGACTCGTCAATCTCAGCCAATGCAAGTTGAAATCGCTTTCATTGTAGAAGTCAGATCTTCGTCTCGGGCTAAAGGTATTCCTTTTATTTCCAGGTTGCTCTTACGACTGTTGTGCTGCATGGCAGTTAACTCTTTCTTAATGTCTCCGAGTTCCTTTGCAAGACGCAAGTTGTTTTTTATTTCCCTATTGTCGTCCTTAACTTTGGTTATTTCGCTCTTTAGAGTTTGCATTTCTGCTCGAAATGCCTCAAAGTTTTCATTGGTGAAGTTCATTGCTTGTTTTACAGGGTCCAGCTCAGTTCTTATCAAGCTCATTAGTTCGTGCTTCATTTCGTCATATTTCTCATCAAGTCTACTAGTCAAGTCTACCAAAGCCTTAGCAAGTTCTTTAACGGTCGTAGGAGCCTTCTCCCTCATATTGCGCACACAGTAGGGAGCAGTCCGGCAGCCTAAGTAACGATTACTTAAGTGACAATGTAAATAAAACGTACCTGCACAAAATAAGTACTTCGTTAAAAGGCCGTTCGATCGTTGTGGATGCCTGGACTGCTCTTGTGTGACGCCGCCCTCAGTCAAGGAACCATTTAAGTACCCGGCTAGTGACGTCAGGGCTCATGAGGATGCGCAGAAGCGTTTGCTGGTCCGGCGGGATCTTTCCTATGTTCAGTTGGATGGTCGCCCTGTCATTGACTCAGTACGTGTGGTATCTCAAGCAGGCATCGAAGCAATGTTAGTATACGCGGCTGCATGCATAGGTCTTGCATGATGCAAGTCATGCTATGCACTGCACACGGTGCACATATTGCAAAGAGATCATTTATTTTTGCAGTGCTAAAGTATAAGGATACACAAACTGAAACGTGACTGCGCCCTGTCACGTATCCTTCAGTGCGTCAGTGTTCTTGAGTGCTGTACGAGTGGTTTATCCCCAACTAGCCCATGCACGTGAAAAAAGAAACTGAAAGTGAACAGTGAACTTGTACTGAACTGGATTCTTGTGTCGAACAGAAGAGCGCACTGTCAGCTGAAACGGACAGCATGGCTGATGATGCATACGTACTTTCCATTGTTCGGCTACAAGTGCATTTCGCTTTCGAAGGTTATCTTTGCAACTGGAAACAGCACAGACCTCGCCCGTTAAACCTGAGTCGCCTGAGATTTAACGAAACATGCCGCGGTTTACAACCTGAAGTTCCATGGTGTTCATCCACCACATTACATACCACATGAATTCAGTATTGTCCCATTTTAAATCGCTTCAGCACCAAACTGAACTGAAAATTTATTTTCTTGGACAGAGTTCCTCAGCTGGGCTCGTTCACTCGCCAGTTACGACCTCGATGGACGCGCTAGTCTACGCGTAACGCAAACATCAGCGGTAGGCGAGCGCCAATTATCAAGACTTCAGAGTTCGGAAGCATGTTTTCATTCCTTTCGACCCCAACGAAATACACATACACGAAGCGCAGACGCTGTGGCAGTCGTGATTCGGTTCGATGTATTAGCAGACGATCGCACTGAGACCGGCGGAACCCAGTGGGACGGCTGGATTTTTCGGCATCTTTCGAAGTCGGTTCGGATCTCCATCGCACTGCCACAACTCACGGTCGTGTGTCGTGTCCTTGTCGACCTACTATCACAACACTGTCCTACAGGAACACTGTCGCGCACGTTGAGCGTCCAAAGAACTCGGACAATCATTGGCATCGGCGCATTCACATAGGCGGCCATCATAGGCATAGCAGCTGGAGGCCTGGCAGCCTCCGATAGGTTGACGCCGGTGACGCATCGTAGCCTCTGATTGGTGCATGCCGGCGAAGCGTCGCCACCCGTCGGCGAACTTCTAGCATCGGCAGTCGACAAATCTCTGCGCGTCGTCACGCTTCGTCCTGTTCCCGACCGACGGTTTGGCGCTTTTAACGCATTGGCGAGTGCCGAAAGTTGCCGACGCGTACCACTGGTTGGGCCTTTAGGCCTTCCTTGCCCTGTCTACTAGTCTGGCTGTCATGCCCCCGTGGCGGCACGCAAAATCTTTGAAAGTGGCCGGAAAACGGGCTCACCTGTAAAAATCAGGTATTGACGGAGGCTGTAGAACATTCGCAAGCGCCTAGGAATACCGTGAACTGGATAGCTGCAGAGAAATCGCCGAAAACCATAGAAAATTTGCGGAGCCGATGCGACACGCGTCCGCGCTCCCCCGTAGTGGGAGACTCCGGTATAATTTTAACCATCTGAGGTTCTTTATCTTATACCCAATGCACGGCACACCGGCGATTTCGCACTTGGCCCCTGCTAAATGCAGTAGCCACGCCCGAGAATTGATCCCATGCGCTGGCGCTTAGCAGCTCAATGCCAAATCCACTACGCCTACACGGCAGGTAGTCATTCATAATGATGCTGGTACGTCTCAAAACAGCAAAGGGCATTCTTTAGGCGCTTCCAATGAGGCAGCCCTATTTATCAACCTGCCCACTGAACGTCAACGCAGCCGTGGTGCCGCCTGCTTACGGGTCACAAAGAAGGTGACAACGACCGCCGTATTCTGGAGACGCGGTAATAATCGTGAAGGCCATTCTTCCCGTATCCCTGCAAGATGACCGCCGCGGAGACCCCACCAATTGATGCAAGGGCGCGACTTCGAGGACATCCGTCGAAACTGCGTCGACGTCAGGTTCCCAAATTGCCATGCCTCGTATGCGGGGTCGATCGAGCAACATTGCAGTCCGGCAGAACGATGGGACGTCATGTAAGTGACGTTGTGAATGGTCCAACCGGTTATGACTGACCGAGACGCAATCATCACCTTGGTCCTTGGTCTTGGGCATACGACTGTTTTAAAAGCGGACACCTATGGTGTAATATGTGCTCATACATGTAGCGAGCCCAGACGTTTATATGCTCCTACATGGAGGGCGCTTTCGTTTCTAGAGCCAGTGTAAATAAGTAAAATGGACCCTTTTTCTTTCGCTCCTACTCTCGAATGCACTCATCCCTGCGCCTGGAGGATTCTTGGCCTAAACGCTACGCCGAGCCGCAAAAATCTTTGCAATGTTGATTTAAGATTGTGCGGGCTGCGCATAATTTTGGTCGCTTTTGTCTACGACGATAACTCCTTGTATGTTGTAGCCAGTTTATTATTGCTGTTATCATGACGCATATGTGAATGCATTTTTATTTATTATATAGCCATGGCTAGCTATCATTGTTATCGCCTCTTAATGTTCAAAGCTGTGGCATCTCCGTAAGCGTAATTTCATTTTTGGAATGACAAAATACAGGAGTCAAAGGGATGGAACGGCACATTTTGAGCAGAATCGAAGCAGAGTACAGTGACCGAGCAATTGCAATGAGCCTGCTCAGCTTAGCTGCACATGTAGAAGCATCGGCAGCAATTATTGTGACGGGGTTGCTTAAATCTTTCTTTGTTGGTCTAGAACATTTATGCGAACTTAAATATTTTCTTGACGTGAAGTGATTCAACAAAGTTTCGCACATTATCGTTACCAGCACCGCGGTTGGCGTTTATATATCTAATATTCAGGTATTCCCTAAACAGTAGTATTTACGCAAACGAGGGGACACATTTTGCTAAGAAAGGGCGTCGAGTCCTCAAGAGCTCTTAGCGCCATTCGAAGCCTATTCTGGCGTGATGTAATGGTGAAAGAGAGAGAGAGAAACTAAGAAATCGCGGCTCGATTTAAGGCGAGGAATTCGCATTGAAACCAACATTTTTTTGTTCATAGCATTGTAGGTCATCCTGATACTTCAGCTCCCATAAAAATTACAAGTTATTGTTGTGCACAGTTTGCGCTGTTTTTCTTTATACTCCAAGAACAAATGCCAAGGAGTGCTTTTTTAGGTTTCACAGCATGTAACCCTGCGAAGCCAGCCCAAAATGTTAAAATATCAAAGAAGTCTGTTCATGACACGGGTAGCAATCCATGCCAACCGCTTCAAATCAAGGCATGCCTGTCTGTCTGTGGCTTCGGCAACTAGCACCCGCGAATTTCCTAATTTCATCGCCCCACCAAGTCTTCTGCCGTCCTCTACTGCGCTTTTCTTCTCTTGGCAGCCATTCCGTAATAATAATTGTCGACCGGTTATCTAACCTCCGCACTGCATGACCTGTCCAGCTTCATTTCTTTCTCTCAATCTCAGTTAGAATATCGACTATTTCCGCTTGCTCTCTGATTCATACCGCTTGCTTCCTGTTTCTTAACGATACGCTTAACATTCATAATTTCATCGCTCCTTCCATGGTCCTTATCTTGTTATCTAGCTTCTTTGCCAGTCTCCAAGTTTCTGCCCCACATGTTAGCTCCGGTAGAATGCACTGATCGTACACCTTCTTTTTATGCGAAGCATATTACGAGAGCTCAACCCAGCTCCTCAGGCGCGGCGGTGTCGCCTTCAATGACCTTTGACACCATGCCATACCACGTGACACCATGACGTCACGACAGAGGAGAAACGGGGCTCCAACTCGCGCCTTCGCTCGCGGCGTCGCGGCGGTATATAAGCAGCTGCGCTTGTTTCTAGGTGGCTTTGGCTCAACTCTTGCAAGATGGGCTGGGTGGGAATCGAACCAGGGTCTCCGGAGTGAGAGACGGAGACGCTACCACTGAGCCACGAGTACGATGCTTCAAAGCGGTACAAAAGCGCCTCTAGTGAATGCGGTGTTGCCTTAGAAACGAGCTGTTTCTAAGGCTCAGGCGTGCGTCGCTTGCTCAGGCGCACATTTCGTTGCCGCGCCGAACGCTGCGTTGCTCGACGCTCACCGCGTCCAATGCGGGGCGCGTAGTCGCTGCGCCGTAGCCCATTGTCTTACACCCCTTGGCGGGTCGACGGGAACGCTGTCGCGTTCCACTCTTGAAGGCGAAGCAGAGTAACGCATGAGTTGTTTCTTCGTCTAGCCGAACCAAATATAGCCAAGCAACAGCAGTTCACCAGGCTAAACAGTGGTTCATCAACTAAAATAAAGGCTAGTATGCTTCGCATCCTGGGCTTAACCTTAGCTAAGCCACAGCCATTTTTTTTCAATGATAATGATAAGCTTAAAGTCAGGAGTTTACAATTTCTGCGGTATCACCTCCATCCCATTTTAATACTGTGAATTATAGCCTCATGAGCATGGTTCCCTGTGAGTAATTGACCTAGCTAAACGTACTCCTCCACAAACTCTAGAGGCTGGCTGGCAATCCCGAACTCTTGTTTCCTTGCCCGGCTATTGATCATTATCTTCGACTACTGCATATTGATACGGAAAAGCCGCCACAGTGTTTCTGCACTGAGGAAGAAGACGATGTGTGTGCCTGTTTGATATAGCATCGCCATTTTGGCCACCGTTAGCTCCCCTGTAAATAAGTTGTAAATAGCATTGGGCATCACCTCTACGTAACATTTATTTGGTGGAGGTGCCGGGTATAGATTCCGGTACCCGTCATGAAGCTTCGCAGCGGTCGCAGCGGCGACAGTGCAACTTCGGCTCCTGCTGGCGGCACTCCTGCTGGCGGCACAATCCATCTACGCAAGCGTATCCGCCTGCAGCCCCGACCTACGGCGCCGTTTCCGCCCCTCGGGATCCCGGTGTTTTCACCAGAGTCGGCAGTCCTGATGTTGACGACTGGCTCCGCTTATACGAACCTGCCAGCGCCAGTCACAGGTGGTATCCGACTATTATGCTTGACAACGTTCTTTTCTACCTAGATGGAGCTCCACTGGTGTGATTCCAGACTAACGAAGAGGAGATCTCGAGCTGGGATCTCTTCAAGGAGAAGCTCCGTGACCTCTTTGGCAATCTGTTCGGCCGCCAAGTCAACGCCATGAAAGCCCTTGCCACACGCGTACGGACGTCAACCGAGTCCTACGTGTCGTGCATTCTCGAAGTCTTGGCCCTTTGTACCAAGGCTGACCCGAGCACGTCTGAGAACGATAAGTTTAATCATGACCTCAAAGGCATTTCTGATGACACCTTCAATTTACTGGTGTTTACGAACGTCACCTGCATCGATACGATCCTCAAGGAGTGCCGCCGTCTCGAGCATGCTAAAAGCCGCCGGGTATCCCAGCACATCACGCAACTTCCCAACACAGCTGCTCCGTCATCCTGTGACGACCTCTTCCACAAGCCGTCACAATGTGACAACTTGACCCTCATCATTCGTCGTGAGATCGAAGCAGCACAACCGGCGGCCCCTTCATTCCCGTCACCTGGTCATTCTCCGGTGACAATCTCCTTCATCCAGGCCGTCGTCCATCAAGAATTGTCCAACGTCGGCCTACAATCCATTCGTTCCGTACGCTCGGAACCTCGTTCTCCACGCACGTCCACACCGCGCTCTTCTTACTCCTCTTATGGATGCGCAACCTCTCCGCATGGCGAACCGTGGACGACAAGCCGATCTGCTTTAATTGCCGACGCATTGGACATGTCGCTCGTCACTGCCGCAGTCGCTAGACTTCTCCGACGCGCTGTTTTTCTGATTACCACCCTCGTCTCTCTAGCGCGTCCTTTTCCTTCGCTCCTTCTATGCCCGCCAATCATCTGATCCTGCGACACATTTCACACGACCCCGCTACTCCCGCTCGCCTTCTGCCTCCCGCCGTCAATCTTGTTCGCCCCCGTCACGCCATGCTGCTTCTGCGACCTACTCGCCATACCCCCGACCGGAAAACTAGACAGTGCAGCTTCTGGAGGTGAAGCTGCAATGACGACATTGGCACGAAATCCTCGCTTCACCTTACCCACGATCAAGAATCTTTTGGACGTTCTCGTCGATAATGTTTCTGTGTGTGCGTTGATTGACACCGGGGCGCATGTGTCCATTATGAGTGTTGCTCTTCGCCGTCGGCTCAAGAAAATTCTGACGCCTGCCCGGAACCTAGTTGTGCAAGTCGCCGACGGAGGGACTGTCGCTATTATTGGCATGCGCTCTGCCCGACTCACCACTGCTGAGAGACACACCGTCTTCCTCTTCATCGTCATCGAGCATTGCCCTCACGAACTCATTCTCGGTCTGGATTTCCTTGCCAGTCATTCTGCCCTCATTGACTGTTCGGCCGACCAACTTCGCCTTGACTTGCCTCTTCTTGCCGACCTTGTGCACCCGGCTCCAGGCCATTTGAGTTGCATGAATTTTATTCGCCTACCGCCTCACTCTGTGACGCACGTCGACTTGTCCTCACCAGCTGTACCTGACGGCAATTACGTGGTCACACCAATGCCGGCTGTTATACTTACACATGGTGTTACAGTGCCGCACACTGTGCTGACGATTACTGGCAACCGCACCTGCCTTCCCCTTGTCAATTACGCGCTAACCGCGCAAGTTCTACCTCAGGGGATCTGGCTACAATTAGCGCTTTACAGGATGATGACGTGGAGCCATTCACAGTAGAAGATCGTTACAACTCAGCCCATACCGTGACGTCATCGCACGGTACTGACGTCGACATTGAGAACATGGTTTCCTCTGACCTTACACCTGCTCAAGTTGAAGCCCTTTGCCGTGTTCTTGAAGGCTATTGCGAAATATTTTACTCTGACAATCGACCCTTAGGTCAAACGTCCGTCGTGACCCATCGCATAAATACTCGCGATGCGAACCCTATTCAGCGATGTCCATATTATGTTTCTGCGTTGGAACGAGCTGTTATCCAACAGGAAGCAAAAAAGATGCTTGAAAAGGACATTATCGAGCCTTCCTGTACTCCCTGGGCTTCTCCCGTCGTACTTGTCAAAAAGAAAGATGGAACGTGGCGCTTTTGTGTAGATTATCGCCACCTGATCAAAAATCACAAAAAAAGGGCGTGTACCCTCTTCCACGTATTGATGACGCTCTGGACTGCCTGTACGGTGCCACCTATATTTCTTCTGTCGACTTACGGTCCGGCTACTGGCAGATACCCGTCGACGACATGGACCGAAAGAAGACTGCATTTTTTACCCCTGACGGTCTTTATCAGTTGAAGGTGATGCCTTTCGGTCTCTTTAACGCGCCCGCCACCTTCGAAGGAATAATGGACTCTTTGCTTCAGAGGTTCAAGTGGTCCACCTGTATGTATTATCTGGACGACGTCGTCGTTTATTGCCACACATTCGACACACATCTAGACCGTCTTACAGCGACTCTTGGCGTGTTCCGCTGTGCCAGTCTCCAATTGAACTCATCAAAATGTCATTTCACTCGCCGACAAATGGATGCCAGACGCGTGCGGCCTGATCCGGACAAAATTCGCGCCTTTATGAACTTTCCTGCTCCAAAGACTACCAAGGGCTTTCGTAGTTTCGTAGGGCTGTGCTCTTATTTCCGACGCTTTCTGAAGGATTTTGCGATCATAGCACGTCCCCTTACCGACCTCTTGAAGAAAGACGCCCCATTTTCTTGGGGTCCTGACATTGCCGCATCTTTTTCGCAGCTCACTACGATCCTTACTACGCCTCCAATTCTGGCCCACTTTGACCCGTCTGCCTCAACGGAAGTTCGAACTGATGCCAGTGGTCACGGCATAGCAGCAGTGTTAGTACAACGACAGCGTGGACATGATCGCGTTATTGCGTATGCCAGGTGACTTCTAAAACCCGCCAAGCGCAATTATTTAATCACTGAGCGCGGGTGCCTCGCTCTTGTGCGGGCTGTTACGAAGTTTCGTCCATACTTGTACTGACGCTAATTCTGTTTCATCACTGATCACCACGCTCTCTGATGGCTATCCTCGCTCAAGGACCCCACGGGACGACTCGCTCGCTGGGCGTTACGCCTGCAAGAATATACCTTCTCCTTGGCATATAAGACGGGACGCTTGCACCAGGATGCCGATTGTTTGTCCCGCTACCCCGTCGACAAACCGGTTGATGCGGACGCCATCGCTTGCGTTTTCTCTGTGTCCCAGTTGCTTCAAATGGGCAACGAGCAACGCCGCGATCCTTCATTACGAGCCCTCGTAGACCGTCTGGAGTCAACGCCAGACGACGCCTCTGTCCGGATGTTTCACCTCAAGGAGGGGACATTATACCGCCGCACTTTTGATCCACATGGCCTTGAATGACGAGCTTCTGCTCGTCATTCCATCACACCTGCGTTAAACTGTCCTCCGCCAACTTCACGGTGCTCCATTGGCTGGGCACTTGGGCGTCTCGCGCATATACAAGCGTGTACGCCGTCGATTCTTTTGGCCGGGCCTCGTCCGCTCCGTGCGTCGCTACGTTGCCGCTTGTGAGTCCTGTCAGCGCCGGAAGAAGCCCTCCACACTCCCAGCTGGATGTGTCCAGCCGATCGACATCCCACCCGAACCCTTTATCCGTGTTGGTCTAGACCTTCTTGGACCATTTCCTCTCTCGGGCTCCAGAAATGAATAGGTCGCGCAACTAATGATTATGCTACGCGGCACGCAATCACCAGAGCACTCCCGACAAGTTGTGATACTGACGTTGCTGACTTTCTTCACTATGACATCATTTTAGTTCACGGTTTTCCGCGCAAATTACTCACTGACCACAGCAGGACAGGACATGGCAGGACTAAAGCACTACTACGAACCTTTCACCGTTGATGTGTAGATTAAGCCCCAGGACGGTGCTTCTACTGCCGGGGGTGATGATACGCAACAGCCGCCACAGTGTGGCTGCGCTGAGGAGGAAGACGACGTGTGTGCCCGTTTGATTGAGCGGCGCCATTTTGGCCTCCGTTAGTTCCCCTTTGAATAAATTGTAAATATCATTGGGCATCAGCGACACGTAACAATATTAATCTTGGGCCCGACTCTTACACTCTCTCTGTTAAAGTCCTCAACATTTGTTGTAACTCGTCTCCAGTGTTTCTGAGCAGGACGATGTCATCTGCAAACCGAACGTTGCTGAGATATTCGTCGTTGATCATTACTCCTAAGCCTTGTCAGCTTAATAGCGTGAATAATTATTCCAAGCACACAGTGAACAGTATTGGAGAGAATGTGTCTCCTTGTCTGGCGCCTTTCTTTATAGGTATCTTCCTACTTTTCTTGTGTAGAGTTAAGGTAGCTGTGGAATTTCTGTATATATTTTAGATTACATTAACGTAAGTGGCTGGTACTCCTTGATTACGTAACGCCTCTATTACTGCTGCTATCTCTACTGAATCAACAGATTTTTCGTGACTTTTAAAACTATGCAAATGCTGCGTAGCTGGACAGAACAATGGTAATGTTGTTTGCCGTAGCTTGGAGATGCTCAGATAATTGTTTTCATTCCGCCTAATTGATAAAACTCTTAATTAATTATTTAATTCTTCATTCCTATAATTAAATCAAAAGTGCCAATAAAAATTGTCAAAAAACACAAAAAAAGCTCCGGATGCGGCTTTATGTTGCTCATTACGTGCTACACAAAAGCGTTTTTTCCGAGCAAGAAATTATTTATTTATTTATTTATTTATTTATTTATTTATTTATTTATTTATTTATTTATTTATTTATT
Organism: Dermacentor albipictus; assembly: GCF_038994185.2. NCBI lineage: Eukaryota > Metazoa > Arthropoda > Arachnida > Ixodida > Ixodidae > Dermacentor > Dermacentor albipictus. The sequence continues at coordinate 278,873,158 of NC_091821.1, read as the reverse complement.
TACGATACTGTAAGCCCTCCCAGATTGTTACACGGTGGGAACACACAAAACAAGAAGTTCGGAGGAGCAGTTTGAAGTTGCACGTCATGCAAGGCTGGAATAACAACAATACATACACAGTTACCATTGAAATGACGTATACAAGGAAGGATTAATCTTATTGAACACAAGTTTCCAATTTACGCACAATATTATCTGTTGATAGAGTGTCAACAAATAATTGCGGGTGAAGGTTATTCCAATTTAATATTGCGTTGGGTAGAAATTAATATTTAAAAACATCAACTCTTTCGGTGTAGGGCATAATCGCATATGGGTGGTTAATACGAGGCGATAGTCTTGCAGGAGGTCGCAGGTAAAAGCCAGGATCAAGATTTAATTAAAAATAAATTTGGGGGTTTTACGTGCCAAAAGCACTTCCTGATTATGAAACACGCCGTAGTGGAGGACTCCGGAAATTTCGACCACCTGGGGTTCTTTATCGTGCACGTAAATCTAAGTACACGGGTGTTGTTGCATTTCGCCCCCTTCGAAGTGCGGCCACCGTGACCGGGATTCGATCCCGCGACCTCGTGCTCAGCAGCCCAACACCATAGCCACTGAGCAACCAAGGCAGGTACATTTAATTCGCTGTTATATAGCCTATACAAAAACTTTATTCGGGCTATTTTTCTTGCAGTGCCGCGTTCTGGAATTTGCGCTAATCCAATCAGAGGTGTTACCGATTGGTGTCGTTGTGGGCAGAGAAAATTAATATGACTGTAAGTCTTTGAACCCTTTCTAATTTATTAGCGAGGTACTGTTCATAGGGGTACCAGATTATGGCTGCATATTCCAAAGATGGACGGATAATAGTTTTATATGCTTTAAGTTTAACATCAGGGTTAGCATTCTTAAGTTTTCGTTTTAGGAAGCGAAGCATTTTTTGCGCCAAACCACACAGACGGTTTGCATGTTCACTCCAGTTTAGGTTGCTCGTGATTGTGACGCATGCACAGTGCCTCGATCGACCAGTCGCGCGACAATTTCGCATCCGTTTGGGCGCACCTTTCTTGCTCAGAAAAAACTCTTTTGTGCAGCACGCATTGAGCAACATAAAGCCATATCGGCAGTTTTTTTTATGTTTTCCACAATTCTTTCATTGCCACTTTGCGTCTAATTATAAGAATTCAGAAGTTGATTAATTAAGTAAGCGTAATTATCTAATTCAGCGGAATGCAGAAAGTAATCTCAGCATCTCCAAGCGACGGCAAACACAATTACCTTTTTTTCTGTTCAGGTACGTAGCATATGCACGTATTTAAAGTTTGGCCCACGTTAAGTGAAACACCCTGTACACTCGCTGTAACCTCTCGCAGGAACATGATGAAGTGCGTCTACACCTCTCGCGCTTGCAATACTAATGTCACTTTATAAACACTACTAGCAAATTTTGCTAGCGTGATTGTCTTAAATTCTTTATTTTGCTTTTTTTAATTGAAGGAAATCTTTTCATTTTTTTTTATTTTTGCTAACGTGATTGTTCTAATTTTCAATTTTTTGGTTGTTCGCCTTTATATTCACGTTCATATACCCTATTAGATATGGTTGCTTAGGAAGACCGCACAGAAACTGATTATATACTAACTTAACCAAAATTTTATTTTTGACTGACGCAGGGCGTACTTAGGGCACTTCTTTTTTCAGCTGGCCAACGGGCGTTTTATTATGAACTTGCAGTGGGCGACGAAAGGGTGGCTCAGAAGTGAGAGCTGTTGATTCCACAGCTACTGCACCGACTCTGCTGCTCTTTGGTGCACGCACGATGAAGGCAGGAGCAAGGAAAGTTGGACTGCAAAATATGCGAACCCGTGAATGCTTACAAGCAGGGCGGGTGGTCGCATTCCTTGTTTCCACGTCGTGCGAACGACGAAGAAAACAAATGGCCACGGAGTTGCACACCGTCTGAAGCGAAAAAAGGAGGGAAGTTTTGTGTAATATCGATGGGCATGCTGGGAGCAGCAGCAGGTGAAGTTGACCGCCCTTGATCTTGTTGCAGTTCGTGCGGCTGCTCGCCAAACGAGCCCGTTTGCAAGAATGGCAGCCAAGCCGTGATGAAAGAAAGACGCGGAGCGCAGCTGCGGCCCGCGTTCATTAGCAGCAGCAGAGGCGCTCGCTCCAAGCCTGGCACGAGTGGTGCTTGTTAGCAGCGGTATCTCGGCGCGAGATGTGCATCCCGAGAGCGCTGGTGGTTTCGCGAGTGCGGCCCGCGTCGACGCCGTTGTAGTGAAGAAAGCGCACTCTGACCACGCTAATGGGCTCCGCGACGGAGCTGACCGCGTCTGGACGATGATCCGGCAGCAGACTTTATGAGCAAGGGGAAGCGTCATGATATTTGAGAAAAGTTTTGGCCCTTGCTTCATTTCTTCAGCGTAAAACTTGTTTGTAAATAAATGAGCACTGAAAATGTGATACCGTCAGCATATTTACTTACTATACTATAACATGGTGGTTCGCACAGGCAAGCAAGTCCGCAACTGAATGGTTTACGGCGAAGCTGTTCTTTTTTATTTTATTTAACTGACTATAACAGGAAGAGAATAAGTTGTCTGGCATATAGGCGGCTACTCCTTCTCACGCAATTATAGATAAGAACAAAAAATTATTGCAAATTAAGAAGCATCTTTATAGGACCAGAAAATCTAGAGCGCAGTTAGATAATAGAGTAAATTAAATTAGCGTATATTCGTAGTTACATGAGAAACACACAGAGAAAAAAATCACCGCCCCTTGCAGTCGGTGGAGATCGGCGAACAGCGACGCTGTGTTACTTACTCCGAGTGTTACACCTTGCAAGTGAAACTTCGCAAGCAGTCTGTATTGTAAACCATTTGTTTCACCATTCTTTCAACTCATTTTCGCTTTTGCGTGCGTGGTGAGCATGCTTTAGGAGTGCTGCCGTTTACACTCTGGATCTCTGTCGCGCAGCTCGGGGTCGACCCTACGACGACCAGCCCGTCGACGAGCAAACTCTCGCTGGCGCTCGCGATAAGGAGCTTCGGGAGTACGCACTACTCTCCCCATAGTTGGGATGGAATGGGCGCCGATCCAAAGCTCCGCGTGTTGGGCGGAAGGCCCACCACTCGAGATGGGGCCCACCACTCGAATCGTTTTGACGATTGATTGGATTGGTTTGACGATTGACGTGGCTGCCGGCACTTCTTGATTGTGCAACAAGTTCCGGCAGCCAAGTGCTCCTAGTATCGCGTTTCAATCGCTGGGCGCTCTTCGATGGTCGCAAACCGCCAGCATGACATTTGTTTCTATCGCGGAAGGGTGGAATCAATCGTCCATAAATTCGATGCCGACCTGGCATGATCACCAAAAATGCACCGTGTGACAACCGTATAAGATTCGCGTATACGGTCGGGCCCAACATGGGGAAAAAGGTCCCTCCAACCCCTTTCCCCCTGTTGAGCTCTTCTTTTCCTCTCCCGAGGTCACGTGGCACTTTTTTAGCGAAGCCCGACAACGAGAGCACAGCGTCCGCATGAAGAGTTTCGCTGGAAAGAGGCTGAGGACACGTTGCACCACGCACCACAAATACGCGTAAAATGAGTTTCGAACACATGAACAATGTAGCGTTGTAGTCCAGGATCAACAGATGACATAATATGCGCGCAGAGAATCAAAACTGGGCTTCCTGACACAAGGCACGCAAGTATCAGCATGGTGCAACTGTTACTATCGAACCTTCCCACGCATCGACATAGCTGCTTCCTCGGTGTCATATCATCTGCCCCTTGACGTCACGCCCACCTTCGCCACGGAACTTCAACTCAAGCGCCACTTACATATAGTTTGGCCTAAACGCATGGGCTTGTAAAGGAACGCCTGCAACCGGGCGCTTTCAGTGGGCAAGGCGGATCATAGACGAGGCTGGCCGTGCTTCGTGTAGGCTATAGTTATTACTGTGCTCCAATTGGGAGCGATTGCCGCTGTCATACGGCTTTGCGGTGCCCCCGGAAGCGTGCTATTGTTGCATAAGATATGTAATGCGCATTTCCACTCCTACTGTGCGGAGACATGGAATTGAATCCTGGTGCCGGTGTTGAAACACTGCTCCCAGAATTTCTAGCAGGGCAAAATAAGCTGGATGAGGACGTAACGACGATTAGAACGCAGCAAAAAAAAATTAGAAATGCTATTCGCTGTTGGAGTACTCGTTTTTCTGCGTGAAAAATACGCGCCACACGTGTGGATAGCCGTTAAATCCCGCGGAGCCAAAATAGTTGATTTGGAGGATAGCAGCAGGCGTTCAAACCTGATGGTCTTCGGCGTTCGCGCAGAAGCCGCTGAAACTGAAGCCGTTCTTACGGATAAGCTTGGGAATGATATATTTTCTCAGAACCTTAAAGTACCCTGCCCTTCGATTGCAAGGATTCACGACCTAGGTAAACCAGGTAAGCAGACGCCAATCGTCCTTTTCCTACAATATATAGCACTGAGAGACAACAAATTTTAAGGAATGCCCTCAAGTTAAAGGACACGAAGATGTCCATCCAAAATTATTATTCGCGGGAAACTCTCATGAATCGAAAGCTACTGTGGGATAGTGGGAAATAGGAAAAATTATAGGAGACAAACTCATCTTGATAAACGATAAACTGCGCATAAACAAATATTTCTTTGGTTGGGATGAAGCTACCTAAACAAGAACTCAAATTCACTACGACCACCATGCTTTGGACAATGACTCACTTCCTGTAACTAACACCAAAGAAGTGCGAATCCTAAAGATCAGCGTCCGCAGCGTTCGGTACAAATGTGATAAATTTGAACAAGAGACTTAGATGGGCTAGTTGCTTGCTGGCTTGATGGAACATGGTTATAACAGCACGTTTTGAGGACAGGACGCAGAAAGAATGCACAGAGGGCAGTCACCGAAACGGATAAACTAGAGGCGATTAGTCTTGGATACAGCGCTCACATCGCTGTAATAACTGAAACATGGCTGCATGGCGGAAGTGCGGATAAGGACGTCTTCTCCCAAATTACGGGGACTTCCGTCGTGACGGACCTACCAGAGGCAGCGATGTAGCTGCTTTAGTAAAAGTAACTATGCAGCCGCTCTGTCGTGTCAAGCTGATAATCTCCAGACCACCTGTCTAATGCTTTCTTGGCAGAACACATCTTTCTTACCACTTGCAGTATGTCGGGTAGTTGATTCGGTTCCACATTTCCTACATGATATAAATGAGCACATGGCATCTTCTACACATTATTTTTGTTTTGTAATTCGTGATTTTAATCTCCTCGGAATCGATTTGGTACGTCGTTCTTTCAGTTCCAAAATTGATCCACATGTTAGTTCCTTGCTTGATATTATCTTGAAGAACAACCTACGGCAAGTCGTGACACAGCCGACACTAATTTGTACTAAATCCATCAGAATACTTGATCTTGTCTTTGTAAGTCGGTCTCTCTAACTGTTCTCTGTTTCATTGTCTGTTTTAACTGTTCTCCGTTTCATACAGTTTCATTGTCTGGCGTTTTCTCTTTGCCTTTACGTATAAAAACGAAATCGATTCCTTCACCAGACAACATACCCAATGATTTTATTCACAGGTACGCTGAAATGTTATCCCACTTCTTCGACATAATATTTCACGCATCTTTGGCTTCAGTTGTGTTTTTTAGAGATTCGCTTACTGCCCGTGTTATCCCAGTATTAAAGAAGGGCGAATTCACGCTCATAGCAACGTATCGTCCCATATCACTTACTTCCTCTTGCTGGAAACTTTAGAGCATATAATAGCTAATGAAATTAGCAAGTTTATCGGAGAGGGGGACATTTTCCACCCATTCAGCACAGCTTCCAAAAGGGTATTTCTATTAAAGCCCAATTAACTACGCTTATTCATAACTTAACTATCATACTGGTCAAATCTGGAAAGATTGACGTCATTTTCTGGATTTCAAAAGAAGCATTTGACCCTGTTACACACTCAAAGCTAATGAAAATTTGAACTGCTCAATTTACCCACGTATGCAACAAATTGAATTGCTTCTTACCTTACTAACCACAGGCAATTCGTTGTTATTGATACTTACCCTTCTAGTGTGCTTGCCGTAATTTATGACGTTCTTCCGGGTAGTGTTCTAGGGCCGTTGTAATTTAACACATATATTAATGATATCGCTGGCACTGTTACTCTGCCTGTAAAGATTTAATTGTTTGATGAAGACTGTTTGCTGTTTAGAGAAATTACCTGCCCTCCAGACCAAGTGACATCAAATCTCTTCCTTCAGAACATTTGGTCTTGGTGTGCTCGTTGAAATCTGGAACACGCCATAAGCAACACAGTCTTTATGAAAGTTAGGAAAAAAATTATTAAGCTATCGTTCACCTTAAGCCTTGCATCTCAGCCAATTACCGAGGTTAGCGAATAGAAATACCTATGCGTTACCGTAACCAATAACCTCAGCTGAAACTTCCGTTTTTCCTTATTATGCGACTCGGCTTTCCAGAAACCTTTGCGTGCTCAAACTCAAAACATGCACCCGCTCAAACTAGTCCAATTGCTTATGCGTCCCTCGTTCGTCCTATACTGGAATATGGAGCAACGATATGGTATACTTACAATGAAACTAGCATTGATGCCCTAGAAACAATTCAGCCTAAAGCTGTAAGGTTTATCTTTTCGAAATATCGCTTAACTGATTTCCCAAGCAAACTAATGATTCAACATAATATTCACATGTTCCAGTTAAGAAAGAAAATACACAGACCCAAATGGCCTTTTTTTTTCTTAATAAGGGCAAATTTCCTCTTTCTTCCCAGCCTTACATACATCCACTTACAGCCCGCAGAACAAGGCATCGTCGCTCTACATTACTAATACCGTACAATGCACGAACTAACGTTTTCAGGTATTATTTCTTCTCTCGCACTGTAACAGAGAGGAACAGTCTGCTCCTTGAACAACTGACCAGTTCGTTTGCACATCATCATCATCATCATCATCATCATCATCATCATCATCAGCCTAGTTACGCCCACTGCAAAGCAAAGGCCTCTCCCATACTTCTCCAACTACCCCGGTCATGTACTAATTGTGGCCATGTTGTCCCTGCAAGCGTCTTAATGTCATCCGCCCACCTAACTTTTTGCCGCCCCCTGCTACGCTTCCTTTCCCTTGGAATCCAGTCCGTAACCCTTAATGACCATCGGTTATCTCCCCTCCTCATTACATGTCCGGCCCATGCCCATTTCTTTTTCTTTATTTCAACTAAGATGTCATTTACCCGCGTTTGTTGCCTCACCCAATCTGCTCTTTTCTTATCCCTTAACGTTACACCGATCATTCTTCTTTCCATAGCTCGTTGCGTCGTCCTCAATTTCTGCAGAACCCTTTTCGTAAGCCTCCAGGTTTCTGCCCCATATGTGAGTACTGGTAACACACAGCTGTCATACACTTTCCTTTTGAGGGATAGCGGCAACCTGCCTTCCTGTCTAACGGCGTTACCACCGACTTCTATTGCGCACTCCTTAATGATGCCCATGAGATTCTCGTTCATTGCTTCAACACTAAGGTCCTCTTCCTGAGTTAAAGCCGAATACCTGTTCTGTAGCTTGATGCGGAATTCCTCTAGATTCCCTCTTACCGCTAACTCATTGATTGGCTTCTTGTGTACCAGTTTCTTCCGTTCCCTCATCAAGTCTAGGCTAATTCGAGTTCTTACCATCCTATGGTCACTGCAGCGTACCTTGCCGAGCACGTCTACATCTTGTATGATGCCAGGGTACGCTCAGAGTATGAAGTCGATTTCATTTCTAGTCTCACCATTCGGGCTCCTCCACTCCCACTTTCGACTAACCCGCTTGCGGAAAAAAGGATTCATTATCCGCATATTATTCTGTTCTGCAAACTCTACTAATAACTCTCCTCTGCTATTCCTAGAGCCTATGCCATATTCCCCCACTGACTTGTCTCCAGCCTGCTTCTTGCCTACCCTGGCATTGAAGTCGTCCATCAGTATAGCGTATTTTGTTTTGACTTTACCCATCGCCAATTCAATGTCTTCATAAAAGCTTTCGACTTCCTGGTCATCATGACTGCATGTAGGGGCATAAACTTGTACCACCTTCAATTTGTACCTCTTGTTAAGTTTCACAACAAGACCCGCCACCCTCTCGTTAATGCTATAAAATTCGTGTATGTTACCAGCTATTTCCTTATTAATCAGGAATCCGAGTCCTAGTTCTCGTCTCTCAGCTAAGCACCGGTAGCACAGTACGTGCCCGCTTTTTAGCACTGTATATGCTTCTTTTGTCCTCCTAACCTCACTGAGCCCTATTATATCCCATTTACTACCCTCTAATTCCTCCAATAACACTGCTAGACTCGCCTCACTAGATAACGTTCTAACGTTAAACGTTGCCAGGTTCAGATTCCAATATTCCAAATGGCGGCCTGTCCGGAGCCAGGTATTCTTAGCACCCCCTGCAGCGTCACAGATCTGACCGCCGCCGTGGTCAGTTGCTTCGCAGCTGCTGGGGACTGAGGGCCGGGGTTTGATTGTTGTATTCATATGGGAGGTTGTGGCCAAGTACTGCACCAGGGTGGCCAATCCTGCTCTTGTGAGAGAGTGCGTTACCGGTTCTGGTCGCCGGGATCAGGCCGCACTCCAGGCCTGTTTGTCCAATTTTCTCAACACACGGTTTTTTTTTTATTTTCCGGTGGAGAATAGTGCGGCACCGGGATTTGAACCACGGTCCTCTTGCACGGGAGACAGATACTCTACCGTCCCCGCAGTAGTTAAATTAAAAAATTAAATTATGGGGTTTTACGTGACAAAACCACTTTCTGATTATGAGGCACGCCATAGTGGGGGACTCCGGAAATTTCGACCACCTGGGGTTCTTTAACGTGCACCTAATTCTAAATACACGGGTGTTTTCGCATTTCGCCCCCATCGAAATGCGGCCGCCGTGGCCGGGATCCGATCCCGCGCCCTCGTGCTCAGCAGTCTAACACCATAGCCACTGAGCAACCACGGCGGGTCCCGCAGGAGTTGTACGCCTCATTTAACCTACAGTGGTGCCCTATTTGATCAGTCAAGGTTGACCAATCTGAGATCGGTTATACCGCACGGATGGCACTCGACTACAGAACCTGGTATTTATGACTTGCACATGTGTCGTCATACCTAATTGAGGATGTATATTTTCTTTTTTTAAGACGGTTCCCGTACAGTCATAAAATAAAGGAAAAGACATTAAAAAGAAAGAAAAAATAGAAAAAAGGAACATGACAGGTTATTTGAACTCATGACCCTTGGATGTTGCCCGGAAAGATAGCGCAGTCGGTTGGTTCGTCAGGCCCCAGGTTACTTTGAAGCGCCATAGCTCCTGCTCCGAGCCTCATACTGACGTGGAAACGGACTAATGTTGTCCGCGAGAGTCGATTTTCTAATTCATAATTTCTTGGAAAAATGGCCGCCAGAGGAGCAGCGTAAACTCGAGCGGCTTTACAGACTAGGAAAACTGCCTTAAAATATTTGGACTTGAGGGGAAGCTTCGTTAACAAACTATAACACGGCAATCAGCACTCGAATATAATTATAACCCTAATATTAATTGTAAATATTCATCTCATCTACAGGATCTAATGCGCGCGCTGTTGCTTTGTCTCTGCGTGTAGTAGTTAAGAGAGCCAGTTTAAGGGCGGAGAAGTGGGAAGGAAAGGAAAGTCTCTGAAGCAACTTGCAGCGCCGTGGTTTTAAAGCGCAACCGTGGTAGAGAAACGGAAGGCGATATAAGCGTGCGTGGCCATGATACGCACACGACAAACTGCCTTAAAATATTTGGACTCGAGGGAAAGCTTCGTTAACAAACTATAACACGGCAATCAGCACTCGAATACGACGAGAGAAATTATTGAGACGTGGAAAAGTCCCTTGAAATAAATCTGGTTTGCGAGACAAATGCTTGTAAGTATTGAACCTCTTAAAAGATGAGGGGGGAAATATGCGCTCACCGAGAGGGCATCGTCAGCACGAGACCACCACCAGGCACCTTACTGAGATGTGGGGAGCTTCGCGGCCGGAACGAAGCCTCCCTTCTCCGCCGGCCAAGAGGGGGAAACGCGCTTTCCGATCGCTCAAGGTTGCGCGGACACAGTAGTATAGCTACACATCTGATTAAATTGCCTTTGTTCTTCATGATGAACCTGTGGCTTCCAGAACCTATTATTGTTATTGTTGCTGTTGTTCTTCAACTTCATTAATGATTTCTACTGTTGCGATACTGAAGCTGTGTTGCATAAAATGATTTCATTATGTTATTTGCATAATGTAACATTTTAATGTACTCTTCTAACATGCTTGTCGCAATATTTTGCAGCGAAGCTTTTGGCCTCTCGGTGGTCGGCATTTTTTGTGTCCGTCCGAGAAGAAAAATTATCATCATCAACAATGGCTCACACCCTCCTAAGCAAGCAAAAATGCAACGGCTCGTCAAGCTCGTTAGGCAGAAGCTAGAAGCACTCAGCAAATTGAAGCGAGCAGTGCATACCACGTACAGAACAGCCTACGTTTCAACAAAGAACAAGCTCACAACAAGCATCCGCACCCTCCTTAGCAGTTATGGCGGTTTTGCAATAGTTTTGCTGGACGTGCAATTTCGCAGGGCCGGGATAGTGAGTAAATTTTATTTATTTATTTATTTATTTATTTATTTATTTATTTATTTATTTATTTATTTATTTATTGTTGTCGTTGTTGATGATGTACGTCGATTCTACGTGCACTGTTTTATTGTGTATGTACTTTACGCCTCCTGCTTGGTACTAAGGTCAGCAGTATTTCCTAATCCAATAAATAATAAATACTGAAGCAATCAGAGTCGCTATACCTGAAACTAAATGATGCATCGAAGAGTTTACATACTGAAAGGAATGGGGACACTGGATGCAACAACAAATTTGTGTCCGGTAGAAATGCCAGAGATGTTATGGGCGGCGTGCGACAAGATTCCCAGGGTTAATTACGGACGCTCGCTTTGTCCGTGCTTACTAGCATTATACGAAGCGCGTAGATTGCTTTCCCGGTGTCCTTAGTTACTGGCTGCTAGAGAGGAGTAACGGAGCAAGAAGAATGTGTGAATGTTGGAGTAGATTGCGTATAATTACTTATGCTCCAGAGCCTTGTAGAATGTTTGTCCGCTGCTGCTGACACCGAGACGAGCTCAGATGAATGGCCACGACGGCGATGCAGAGCGCGAGCGGGTCGGATGCCAGTCGATGCACATTGGGTGCATGCTGAAGAATCCCACGTGGCCTCCGGAAATCAGATCGTGATTTTAGAACCTAATACTCCAGTATTTAATTTATGCTCGTATGCATGAAACGCTTGTAGTTCCCAGGTTGATTACCTCCTTCGCAGTTAATTACTCGTACAAGTGCTCGAAATTCAGCTCTTATTGCACGCTAAAGTGTTACTGCGCAACAAAAAAGACACGGACGTGAGCGAAGAAGAACACACACCATTCGCAAACTCCCAACCAAATTTATGGTGCCACTGAATTCGTTTATAAATGTGAAACAGTATAGACTGCGCATGCGTTTACATGTAGAAAACGAACTGCGCATTCGTGTCACGTAGTTATGACTCGTGTGATGCCGCCTCCAAGAAACTTAGTTCTTTTTCTGTGAAAGCATCTGTGTGAAATTTAGTTGAAAGTTTGCGCTTGGCGCGTGTTCTTCTTCTCCTACGTCCGTCTCTTTTTTGTATTTGGAGCAAATTTCTTATTGTAAATAATTTCATCAGCATGCCAAAGCGTCGTACGGGTGTTTTACAAACCATGTATACTTTGTTACCACTTTACCTCCCCCTCCCCTCTCCCCCCGGCATAAGGTAGCAAACCGGATCTTTTTCTCTGGTTAACCTCCCTGCCTTTCCCCTTTCCTCTGTCTCTCTCTCTCTCGCTCTCTGTAGCGTTTGCCTGCGGTCTTGGGAGAATAAAGTGTGCCAGCTAGTTATTATGTTAGGAAATATAGGTGCACCCCATGTTAGGGCTGACATGTGTGGAAAGTTTAACGCATGTGAGTTTTTTTCTTTTTTTCTTTTTTCATACTCTCAGGACCCGGGAGTATTCCTTGCTATTGCAGCAAATTATTTATTGCACCGCTCAAACACGCGACAAAGAAGTCATACGCACGTTCTCACTGTGTCCTGAGCGGACGAAATGCGAAACAAAGTTTAAATTTCCATGAAATGGGGATTACGGGAAAGTCATAATGCGTATACTTCAATTATGGGCATTACAAAAGTATTAACCCTACTTTTCAATATAAGTGGCTTCGCTGGAAATCGGGCTGTCATTCCGCAACTTCGCACATGTCTGATGTTCATTTTTAGTTTACCAGAAGCGGTTTTTGTGAAGGCCAACCGCTGTCTTCCGTTCAACGAATGCAACGAAAATGACGTCATCGCCTAACACGGTGGCACGCTATCCGGCACGCAGAACGCGCTGTGGTATACATGAGGCTTGTCATTACGGATGACTTCGGCAAGAAACAGAGCGTACTCCACACTCAACCAGATCTAACGACAGCTAGAGAAGCCTCCAAAGTCAAAATTTACCGCAGGAACCTTTTGCTAGAAAAGATCAGAAGAAAATGTGGCAAACAACATGACACCAAGGCCATATGAGATCGCAGTATAACTAATCAAACAGCTGCTCCCAAATAGCAAGGTACAGCTGACTAGTGCCATATAGAGCAAGTTATTAGACACAGAAAAACAACCTAAGTGATTCGCGTGAAATTATTCTGAAGCTCATCTCTACAGGCAAAAGTGACCAGGATAGGATGAAAAATTAATTGCTGGGCTAGTTGGTCTTCCATTGCTGATGAGTAAAACTAGCGCAACAACAGGACAAAGCACATAGGAAGAGAAGACATGTGCGTGTCTTTGTCTTCCCTTCCTGCGTGTTTTCTTTTTGGTTGCGCTAATTTTGCTCATAAGCATAAGACGAGCTCGTATAGGCCTGTTACAGTAACGTCAGTGATATATAGATTGGCAGTGTGAGCTATAAAGTTAAAGCTGTCGAAGCGAGTGCAAAAAAAGAACTAAATAACTAAATAAAACCGTTGAAGTAATGTTGAATGAGAACTCCGTAAAGGCGATTAAAAATGTATGGGAGCACCTATGCAATTCTTACAATATGTAAATGCGCCGCTAATAGACATCCTACACTCCAGTTCTCTCTCTTCCTCTTTCACTCCCCATTCCCCTCCCCACGTGTAGGGTAGCAAACAGGACTCAGTCTGGTTAACCTCCCTGCCTTTCCGTCTTCCCTTCTCTCTCTCTCTCTCTCTCGACTCCACCAACAAGTGCGCACTTTCCACGCCCGCGCACGGTTGTGCACGCCGTATCCTGAAAGAGATCTGCAGGCGACTCGTACCTTCGTGGGCACTCTGTTCTCGCCGCTCTTGCGCTGAATCGATAGACCGCACGGAGGTCACTTCACTCGCTCCTCCTGCCGTGCTTGCTCACACCAGCGTTTTGACAGTGAGCGTCCGCGCTCAGGGAGTGTGATGTTTTCACGTTGACTCGTGCGCCCTGACATCATGCTTGTTAATTCAGTCAGTATGCGAATGTTTCCAAGTTTATATGGCCGATAACACTACTATCGTTACTTCGTATAGCTGTCTACTAATTTGCTATCGCAATCGATGCTTCACCTTTCGGACGAAACTGCGACTTTTTCTTCTTAGGTGCAAGACAGTCGGACAACAATTCGCAAAAAAAGTACGCACTACAGTTTAACATGCACAACAGCTGATTTGACGAAACTTAAGCAGTACGTGGAAGAAATAGAGCACGCCGGGGCGTTCTGGACGAGCTTCGAAGGCGAGTGCGCGGACAACTCCCCTAACCACGGTAGAAAGCGCAAGTGATGCCTTGAAGGTATTCTGTCGGGATGAGTTAGACGCCCCAGTCTTCCTCCGCCTTTTAAGGTATCTCATTTGAAGCGAAGAAGCGCGCAGTAGCAGAAAACCACCCATACGTGCCTCCAAGCCTGTGACGGCAGACGCCAATAAAAGTTAACACGTACCAAATAACCTTGAATGGTACAGTAACCATGTGGGCGTGTTCCTACCCAAAAGGCACCGCACACAAGCCCCGGAAAGCGGGAGTGGCGGCTTCTCAGGAGGTTGGCTCACCGAGGCTAGTGGAATCGTGTGACGCACCCTCCTAGTATTTTTTCTTCCTTCACTGAGGAAATGGATAGTCACAGCGTAACCTGCTCGTTTTCCCTGTAGATCCGGCACGGAGGAGCGGTGTGGGGAGCGCGAGCATCTGCTCAAAGAAGTTTGCGATTTAATGAGGAACGCCGGCTACGTGCGGAGGACATGCCGCAGAAACGGCGTGGGGCCGCGGCGACCTAATAACATCCGTGCCGTCGGCAGCAGCGCATGGCGCGAGAGTCTAGACATCAATGGCCGCAGTGCACATCTCAGACGGCGGACTGATGAATGGCTGGTGATCTAGAGTGGGGACTGACGGTACGGGTGATTTGCGTCTGTATTGAGAAAAGTGTTCTGAGCTTCTACAGGTGCATTTCTGTTACGTTCCGAGTTCCTGATCGTGATGAACCCGTCAAAGTTTTGGCTCATGCTTACGAAATGGTGTATATAAGGCCGGGTAGCAGGTACGTACCGAGCATTCTTTTTCGGGGGCGGGGGGGAGAGGGAAGGGCCAACCCAAGGTAACTTTTCTATGCAAATGAGGGGAGGGGGGGGGGGCGTTTACTAGTATAAATGCGAATAATGCCCACCATTAGCCATACAGACGCGTAAAGCCGCAAAAGAGAATTGAAATAAGGTGTACCTCACAGGTACGCCTCTGAGATACACCTCTCCTTTACTTGGCAAACAAGGCACCACATCAAACGGACTCGCGCATTAAAGCAACGCAAGAACACTGCCAAGAACAAGTAAAGAGGCGAAAGTGTAAACTAAAGATTTATGGTAGCGTTTTTTGAATTAGCTCTGAAAGAATTATATATATTACATATATATTTGCGAAACAATCACAGTTCTTTTGGAACCCTCATTTACTGCTCGGCCAATTTAGGTGCCAAAACAGACTCGTGCTGTTCTTCGGGAAGTTTCGTAAAGATGCGTGGTCACCAGTCCCGTACAACCGCGTAGAGCACAGGACGCCGCGGTTCTATACGTACTGCGCCCACCGCGAAAGTTTAGAAAAACCCCCACATAAGCATAGCAGAGGGGCTACATCTCCACTGATAACTGTAGAAGCGTCATTCGAAACACACGGAATTATTCTCCCCTTCCGGCCGCGTTTCCTCTACTTCCTTTCTAAATAAACACATCTTGATCCCTAAATATTTTCAGAAACAACGGTTAAATGTGTTAATTTTCGCTTTTCCTTCCTGTATGGCTGTTACCTTGGCTCTTTCCTTTAGTAGATCGCTTAATTTATCAACTCCTTGCGACGCTTGTTTCCAGTTGCCAATTTTGCATGAAAAGTGCTGTACAATTAGAGAAAAACCAGACGAGGTAACGGGTGACAGTCATATTGCTTCTGAGTTTAACGGCTATGCAGGGTCTGATGATGGAGGCTGTTTCGCATTATTTTATTTGCCATCTTATCTAACCCATATCACAGGTATATGGTTCCGAGGATCTGCCAGCGTCGCGGCGAGCCGTCACTCAAGGAAATAATGAAGTAACAGGAAAAGTTTAACGCAACTGGCGTTTTTTCCGGCCGCAACTCATTCCACGAGCATACAGACCAGCTAACTACGAACCGAATCCCTTTCCTCGCCACTGGATCAGTCTAAGCAAAGAAGCTTGATGTAACAAAGCAATAACGATGCGCGTGATCGTTTAAAGGTGGTGACAGCTCATCTCGAGTTAATCTCGCGGGCATCGAATCGATGAGAAAACTGGCCTTCACGCCCCAGGAGATAACTACCGCCATCCAAAAAGAGGGAAAAATTGACAACCATTGCACTCTGTAAAGATGGAATGACAGCGAGAGCTGACGATAGTCAAAGCTCTCAAACGAAAAGCAAAGTGCTTCACCTTCGCCGCGGGTCGGCCCGAAGGTAGTCCAGTGCCGGGCCGACTCGCGGCAAAGACGAAGCAAGCATTAGGCACTCTCCATATGCAGGGCGATCCCGAATTTGTGCAATTCCCGGCCCATCCGCGTCGGTGGTGAAGCAGGCGTTAAGCACTCCCCATACGTGGGCCCATTCCGAAGATTTCTAAGAGCGCGTTACAGGTTTCCGGGCCCAGAGGGGTATGTGCCATTAAGCTTGGACCCTTTCTGCACTACTACCAGGATCAGCCCACATGATTTTTTCGGTTGACGGATGCCCAAAAAACTACGGCAGGTTAGTCACATGCAGCTTTCGCTGTAAAAGGCAGCAAAATAATGACTGCAGAATCGATTGATTTGTCGCCGCTTTAAGAATATTTTTGAGGAGTGCTGGAGTAGGGTTATGCAGGGGTTATGGAGTGCTGGAGAGGGCGGGGAGAGGGGTTATGCCGCATTACTTAGGAGGAAAAGGGGAAGCCCTCCTCCCCCCCGCCCCCCTGGGTACGTGCCTACAAGGTAGTACGGCTACTTACTTAGCTGGGAAATTT
This sequence comes from Dermacentor albipictus, assembly GCF_038994185.2. NCBI lineage: Eukaryota > Metazoa > Arthropoda > Arachnida > Ixodida > Ixodidae > Dermacentor > Dermacentor albipictus. The sequence continues at coordinate 278,856,494 of NC_091821.1, read as the reverse complement.
TGATTGCAAGTGTTGCATTTTTTAGTCGCATGCTTGTAATTGTGCATCTTTATTACAGGCCATAGGACCTCTACCGACCGAACTTTCGGACCCCCAATATTTTGACTTATACAAACTATAATTTTTGGATCAGTGGTTTATTGCATTCTACCTACAGAAAGATGGGAGTAATGTGGGTTAAACGTGATTCAGCACTCAAGCTTAATTTGCTGCTTCATTATGTTTACTGACTGTTTAAAAAATAGGAGGATGCTTTAAGAGGCAGGGTACAGAAAATTAATTTGTACTCCTGAATTTCTACTTCGTAAATACTTCTATACTACTCACAACAATGTTATCCTACCTGTACCTTGTTTTCTTGGCCGCAGTTGAGCAGTCTGCTTTAGACTTGCTGTTGTATCCCACCGCTGTCCACCAGTTATTGGATCTTGCCGTTGAGTGCGAGGAGTTGGCCGACGTAGAGGATAATTTTGGAATGAAAACTGGAGGTTTATTTAAATTATTTACGGTAAGACTACAAAGAAATTAACAGTATTAAAGTCATTGATGACCGGCAGCAAGTCGGATGCTGCGGCCCGTGGCAAGAAGCCCGAAAGAGATGAATGAATGATTGAATGCTCTTCTCTGCTCCCTGTCTCTGGCTTTTAGCCCCTTCGGTGTTTCGTGGTCACGTAACTTTCGGAGGCTCGTCGAGCCGGCTCAGGTGTCGTCATTTTCCTTCAATGGTAGGCACCCGTGCGAGTGCAGTCACATTCGGCTCAGGGGGTCGCTTCATGGGCTTCACTGTCTGCGGGATGACTTGCCACCGCTATTGCCTCCAGGTCTGCAGCTGCCGTCACAATCGGCAGATGGTGTGACTCAGAGGGTTTCACGGTGACTTACAGCCGGCGTTGCCTTGGTGTTGCACCCCCGTCTCAAAGCGTTCAGCTGGAGGGGACGGGTTATTTTAGAACGAGCGTCCAGAGCTACAAAGCTGCTTTGCTCGGGACCAGGATCAACTACCTGGAACCGTGCCAGGTTCCCGTTGCACTTTCGGAAAGAGTAAAGCAGTGGGACAATAGCTCCACGTGCGGAGCACGAGGTGGGGGTCGCCAACTGGTCTGGAGTACGACGCCTCGGGTTGGGGTCACCCACTTGTCGGGAACGTGTTAGACGCGCTTCTGCGTACCTTAATTGGGTGCGACGGCGATTCGCGCGGTCTGGTGAACTCGAAGGATGCCAGGAAAAGCGCCCGTATCTAACAGCTCCTCCTCGCCCCGGAAGTTCGGAATGGCCGGTGAGATCAATTCGCTGGCCATGAGGAACGCTGAAAGAACGTGTAGGGTACTGGTGATGAGCCTCGTGTGACGAACTTCGGGATCTCGGGCCCTGGAGAACGTACGTAACACAAACGAAACAACATAGCGCTGCACCACGTACAGGCGCAGGCTCTTCACCCCTGACTCGCCAGGCTATTACTATGTGAAAATGAAGACTGATATTTTCTTTCCCCAATTTTGATTAGGCAGTATCACCTACCTTTCTAAACTGCTTTCCATATCTCCTCGAATGCCGACAAGGTCAGAGTGATATTGTCGTTGTAAAAGAAACGGAAGAAAGTTTAACAACTACTGAAAACAACTTGTATCACTATACACAAGCAAAGGTTTGAAGCTACAAGTTCCAGCCCATAATAACACCTCCTACCTCGTTAGTCAAAGGGGGGAGGGTAACAAGTCGGTTCACCGAAACAACCAGCTCAAACCATCTACGTTGCCATTTAACTTGCCCTTTTTGTAACGGACGGTGAAGTTCTATTCCTGGAGAATTGGACTCCATCTGAGCAAGCGTCCGTTCTTAAGGGACATGTGTCTGAGCCAGGTCAGAGGACACTGGTCGGACTCGAAAGAGAATTACGCTCTCTACAGATAACAAGATAGTTTCTGGACTGCCCAATCTAAGCAGACGCATTCTTTTTCAGAAGCGCTGTACGCCTCCTCTCTACAGGTTCATTTTCGGCTAACATACAGTACCGGACGCTCCCCCGCATCTTCGCCCACCTGGCTGAGGACGACTCCCAAACCTCTGTCACTAGCGTCGAACTGCACGATAAATTCCTTAGAATAATCGGGGGTGCGAAGCACTGGTCCTGAGCTCAAAGCCACTTTCAGGTGCTGAGATGCGGTTTCATTTGCCTCATTCCATCGAACGTTTTCGACATCTCCCTTTCTAAGGGTGTCTGTCAGGGGGCTTGCTACCGGTGAGAAATTGGGAATGTACCGCTGGTAATATCCGACGAGACCCAGAAAGGTTCTGACATCCGTCTTAGTTCCCGGTTCAGGAAAGTTATTGATAGGCCCCACCTTTAGTTCAGAGGGCCGCCGCGTTCCTTGTCCTACGACATGCCCTAGGTAGGCAACTTGCGAACACCCGAAGTTGCACTTTTCGGCCTTTACTGTGACACCGGCGTCTCGTAGACGTGCCAGCACGTTCCTTAAGTGCTCGGTGTAATCGTCCCAGCTGTTCGAAACGATGGCCACATCATCTGAGTAGGGGACCGCGTAATCTTGTAGATCTTTCAAAACACTATCCATCAGCTTCGAAAAGCTAAACGGTGCGTTCTTAAGCCCGAAACGTAACATTATAGGCCGGAATGTGCCAAGCGGGGAAGTGAATGCTGCGTAACGACTTGAGCTTTCTGACATGGGCACCTGCCAGTCCCCCTAACTAAGTCGATTGTTGAAATGTACTGCTCGGCCCACCCCTTTAACTCGTTCTTCTATGCTAGATATAGGGTAAAGGTGGCCCCTGGTAATCGCATTCAATTTCCTATAGTCCACACAAGGACGCGGTTCTTTCCCGCTCGCCTCTACGGCAAACATCGAGGAAGTGTAATCACCGTCTGCTGGCTCAATGATTCCCAACTGAAGCATTCGTTTGATCTCTACTTCCACTATTTCTCGTTGACAAGGTGAGAGCCGGTACGGTTTGGATTGGACGGGCTCGTCTGATGTCAACTCAATCTCATGAGCAGTGAGCGTTGTTCTCCCCGGCCGGCTACTGAAGCATTGGCGAAATTCCTCAAAAAGTTTCCGGAGGTCGCTTACTTGATCTACCTCGAGAGCCAGTCGGTTTACAGACAGATTCGGTTTGTCCTCTATGGAGCGTTCCGCATCTGTCACAGTCGCTAAAACTGGAAGTTTTAGCGACACTGTGACACTTATTTCTGTGCTGTTTCCGTGTCTATGTCAGCCATGTCACCGACTTCTAAAAGGGATTGCTATTATAGAGATAAGGGCGAGTGTGTAAGATCAATAATAGAAACGGACCAAATACTCCGGGCGGCTGACCATTGCACCAGCAAACAGTCACTATCGTTGTCCGCGAGAGAGTTAGATTATTTGCGCATTGCAGGAAGGCTCACCGCATTTGCAATATGTATTTTAGGTTTTCTGGTGTTTTTCTGATTTACCGGTTTTAGATTGTTTTCGTACCGTCACGCAGGTAAACGTATCTTCACGGTTGATATCGCTGCACAAGTGCTTGTTTAGGGCTATAAGTATGACCGATCCCGGAAGTAAGTTTTCGTTGTTGATAGTTCGCGCTTGTCTTCGCTTTCGTTTCTTCCTGTGGCCTTGCTTTGTTACGCCATACAGATACCGTTCAATGACGAGCATGATACGCCTGAAAGGAGCAGTACTAACACTATAGAAATTGTGCGGTTAACAGCGGCTCCGCTAAATGACGCGTCTTTCTTCTAGTGAAAAAAATCTCGCGACCACTTATGAAGAGCGAACTGCTACTCACGCGCGCCACTACAGGTTTCAAACAACTAACCTAGATCTGGCGGTGCAAACGTGGCTTAACAAGAATGAAGCCGCTAAACAAAACTACACATCGCAAAACAGTGTTTCGAAACTTTACGCATGCGAAAATCGTCTCTTTAAATCGTACTCGAGGCGGGCGCTGTTTTAAATCACTTGTCAAACTTGTCAACCTGGGAATGGGAAGGGCACGTAGGCCATTCCCTGCGCTACAGACTCTCAATACATTTCGTACTGTCCATCTGCCTTTTTGGCATTTCACTCTGAATGCTCTGTGGGGTGTGATCACTTCGCGTCGCCTTAACGCCGAGTTCTCTCGTGTCATACAGGCTTCGAAAAGAACTCAACGAGGGGGAAAATAATTTTCCCCCCTGGTTTTTGTCTTCCCCCCTGCGCCAAATGTCGCTTTCTTTTCAACCTCGACGACTCAGACGCGCTCTGACTCGAAGCATTCCAACCGACAAACGCGCCTTTCTAAATCTTTCGCTGCGCTCCCTATAGGGTTTAGCGCAGAAAAATCTTTCTCTTCGCTCCCCCCTGTATTTCCATCGGCGAAATCAGAAAGATTTCCTCCTCAAGCCTAACTATGCCTCCCGAGCTAGCTCTTTGATTATCTTGCTTCGCACTGAGTTTTTCATCGTGGTTGATCGCTTAACTCTCTTCCTGAATTTCGGGAGGGAAAATCGGAAAGATTTCCTACTCCAGCTGAGCTACGTCTCCCGAGCTAGCTACCTCAACCTTCTTCTCTGCACTGTGTCCCGCGTCACAACCCAGCCCCCGCTCTTCGTCTTGATTTTCAGTCGAGGAAACTGGAAGGATTTCTTTCCCCGACACAACTACGCCTCCCGAGCTAGCAGTTTGCTCCTCTTTCTTTGTACTGCGTCCCACGTTGCAACACAGCGCCAGACCTTCTTCCTGAATTTCAGTCAAGGATATCGGTTCCACCCGAAATTCCTCTGCGAAGAGCTCGTATTTCGCGAACAAACCCGCCTTCACTAAACTGCACCTACCTGCCTCGGCTGCCCTCAATCGGACTACGACCTGCACCACTTCTCCCGGCATCAACTCAAACAACAGCTCCGGCATAGTGTCCTGGTGAAATGATCGCTTCTCAAAAACCACATCAAAATTAATCAGGTAGAGACCGATGTCATCGACTGTTTCGTATGGCTGAAACAAACTCGTCATTTCCATGCTTTGCGTTTGCGGCGGTGGCCTACGCGTTAATCTCGCGATGTCTAGTCTTATTTCTGCGAGCTCAATTTCATGCTGCCTGTTGCACTCATTTTCTGCCTGCCTTCGTTCCATCTCTTCCTGCCACTCTTTCCCTTCCTCCCTTTCTTTCCGCTCGCGCTCCTGTTCTTCCTTTTCGCGATATATCTTTTCCCAGGCAACCGTGAGTTCATCCTCCTCGAAACCCACTTCGTTAGTCGCTATACGAGTTTCTTCCTTCTTCAACGTATGGTTATTCTCCATACCGAGCTCTGCTGCTAAGAGCAACAGCTCCGCTTTAACACTGCAATATCCATGCTTTTCGAGAACTGACCCCAACTTCCCCTGTATTGACCCGGTGGCAATCAACTACAGCTAATTTCCCGATATAACCCTGTCCTTATCGTCCGGCAAAACGTAGTCGCCCATGCACTCACGCAACGTTGAGCTTGCGAAAGTCGTGTCTCCCAGAGTGCGACGGTTGCCTCTCCCTGAGCCACGAAGAGGAGGTCTCCTGATCCGGGATCCGCAGAAGTCGCTCTTCCGTCCATTGTTTCCTTCGATCTTCGAAGTTCGTGTCTCGCGCAGCCACGTACACAGGTCCGCCGATCCCAGGTTGCGAGCACTGCCTTCTTGATCTCATCGCTGCGAACGAGTTTGTGCCGGCTAGAGTGGCGTTAGGGCAAAGAATCCACCAAGCCCATCGACTGCTACGTCAGGTTGTAGAAAATGAAGGAAAAAGGTTTTAATATAGGCTTTGTTACACGGCTCCAGTTATGGAAGCCCACTCCATGCGAGAGCAAGTTAAACATCCGCGTTTGCATCTGTCCTCTGTTCTCACTGTCGAAAAGTCCCTGCTATTAACCCCGTCGTCTTCCCTAGGCGAGTCGACTAGGGAATCTGCATACTGTCAAGCAGCCAGTCACACTCCTCGATTTCGTGGCGATACCACGCCCATGCTCGCAATAACGCGCAGTAACTCCACCTCCGAAGAGATTGGTTTGAGATATGTGGCAAGAAAGCAACTTGTGACTCTCAGGTCTTCGACGTCGTTGCTCTCCTTTTCATCCTTCACTCAGGCTGCCAGATAAATGGTGGGGTGAAGGCCTTTTGTGAGACCCGTCAAGAATTGGTGTCCACGTTGCGTGGACATCTGGATAGGCGCTGATTGATGCGTGGTCATTTGACTCGTGGTAAACGTCTCATTAACTGTCACTCCGAAATCGTCATCGTTATTTCCCCCCTTTTCATCCTTCGCTGAGGCTGTCAGGTAAAGGGTTTGGTAAGGGCCTTTTGTGGGACCCGTCAATAGTCGCTGTCTACGCTGCGTTGACGTCTAGATAGGCACTGATGGATTGCTGGTGGTTTGACTCGTGGCGAACGTCCAATTAACGCCTTTCTGGTGTTGATACGCAACACCGTTGGCGCCTGCAGAGAAAGTCGTCTGTTTCTCGAGCGCAAAGCAGACGACAAGCAGGATGGCGTTTCGTCTTCGCGCATCAACAAAGATTCCACGCATTCCACACCCGATTACATGATCAAGTTAAATGATTACGTCGCGTTTTAAACATAGGAAAAATTTTCTTGTTGGTGATTTTTATTTGCGTATAATAACTCCGAACGACTTCAGTCAGGCTCTAAGGCTGACCAAAACCTTAAGTTTTATCTTCGACGTTATACTAGAGCATGATTTAATTCAAGTATTTTTATTTTATTTATTTTTATTTAATAATACTGTCAGCCCATGAAGGGCCGTTACAGGAGTGGAAAATACAAACACATACAAGGATACAGTATGACAACAAAAGCAAGGAAATGAACAGCAGCAGACATTTCAGCAGGGACGCGAATCGGTTTGGATTTTATGCACCTACAAACTTCCCCAAAATAAGAAACAAAATGAACCGATACACCTTTGACAAAGTTACATATTAGTTAGCGGCAAAAAGAATAACGTGTACACATTGCAAAAACTCCTCAACGCATGAGGCCGACATGACAGAGTCGGGGAGCGCATTCCATTCCGTAATGCCTCTCGGGACAAAGCTGTACTTAAAACAGTCATTTCTGACCTGAGGGGGTGTGATGTACTGGCTATGACGATGTCTGGATGTTTCATTTGTCGAGATTTTGAAGAAGTTGTGTTTGTCGACAAGCAAGTGACCATTAATGATAAGGTAAATTAGTTTCAGTCGCTCATACTTGGTACGTAAGTCTAGCGGAGGTAAGTCGGCAAGCTTACAAAGTTCAGTGGGGGATTGGCAGTAGCGATACTTGTTAAAAATGAACCTTGATGCTAACCTCTGGATTCTGTCAATCTTTTGTTGGTTGGATTTAGTGTAGGGATCCCATACAGCTTTAGCATACTCCAAGATAGGACGTATTAAGGATTTATAGGCTAAAATTTTGACCTCAGGTGTCGACGCACTTATATTCCGTCTTAGGCTCCAGAGCGCTTTGCTGGCCTTACCACATACAGCATCAATGTGTTGATTCCATCTGAGGTCAGAAGTGAACGTTACTCCTAGATACTTATGTTTATTGACTCTGCTAATAGTTATACTATTTATATTGTAAGGGTACCGCAAATTTTTTTTCTTTCTCGTTATGGACATAACAACAGACTTAGCTGCGTTTAGTTCCATCTGCCAGTCGTCACACCATTTTTTAATTATTTGCAGACTAGACTGTAAATTGGCCTGATCATTACTATCCCGAATTTTATTATACATCACACAATCATCAGCAAACAGTCTGACAGGGACACTAATATTACTGGGCAAGTCATTTATAAAGATCAGAAATAAAAGAGGACCTAGGACACTTCCTTGCGGAACTCCGGACACAACACGGGAAGGGCGTGACATGCACCCCCCGAATTCAACGTATTGTTCTCTAGAAGAAAGGTAAGTTAAAAACCACTGAGTGATTGCGGGGCTCTGAAACACAGAATCGATTTTTATGATTAACTACGGATGGGACACTTTGTCGAATGCTTTCGCAAAGTCGAGGAACATTATGTCTGTTTGACCACGGGAGTTTAACGTTTCAGAGAGGTCATGTACGATTTCAATGAGTTGGGTGGTTGTTGAGAGCCGTTTTCGGAAACCATGCTGTCCAGGAAAAAACAAGTTGTATTTGTCCAAGTAAGAAACTAGTTGTTTATTAACGATGTGCTCAAGGAGCTTAGAACACGCGCTTGTAATGGAAATTGGTCTGTAATTTGCCACTTCCGCTGTACTGCCACTTTTGTGTAAAGGTAAGATTTTGGCGCGTTTCCATGCTACCGGGAAGCAACCACTATCAACAGAGGACTGAAAAATTTTAGTTAGGTATTTAGAGTTCCATTCTGCATATCTACGTAAAAATTCATTTGGAATGCCGTCAGGACCAGGGCTCTTCTTAACATCAATATTCAGGAGAAGATTTAAAACGCCTTGTTCATTGATTTCAATGTCTGCAATGGGTGGTCTAGCAGCTGTGTAGGCTACATGAGGTGTATGACCATTATCTTTAGTAAAAACGGATGCAAAGTAAGCATTAAAATTATCAGCTTGCATTGCAGCAGTACTGCAGGATTCTGAGGATAACGGTATTGTGGATGGGTTGACGTACCGCCAGAACTTCTGCGGCGCCTCTTTAAGAAACTTCGTAAGTGTCATATTATAAAACATGTCTTTAGATTGTTTTATAAGGCATTTCAGGTCATGGCTCATGTGTTGAATTGAGATTTTCTTATCGGGGGTTGGATTCTTCGAACAGTCCCCACGTTTTCGCCTTAATCTTCTCTTTAGATGTATAACTTCCCTTGTAATCCAAGGATTTTCCCTTTTAATTCTTTTATAGCACTTTGGTATGTAGTTTTTAATACAATCCATGACCGTTGCAAAGTAGTAGTCCCATAAATTATCTGTACTAGTATTTGACTCAAAGAGATGAACAAAATGGTCGAAAGAACGCTCTAAAAGGTCTCACACCAACATCATTGGCAGAGGAAAACTTCAAAAATGTCTTATGAAGAGCACATGGGTATGGTACAGGTCCTAAGTTTAGAAATGCTTGCACCATTTTGTGGTCTGAAAGACCATCCTCCGTTTTACATATTTCTAGATATGGTATTAAAGAATTTGACAGAAAAATTAAATCAAGTATTGATGACTTAGTCTCACAGATTCTTGTATAATCTGTCACTACCTGGGTTAGGCCTAAACTGAAAGCTAGCTCCAAAAGCTGGTCACAACTTGAAACCTCAGTCTGTCCCGGTGAAAGTGTCGGCCAATCAATGCCGGCCAAGTTAAAATCACCTAAAAGTATAATGTTATTGCCTTGATGCATCTTCGACTCCATAAATTTTCTTAAATGCAAAATAACATCTACGGGTGAGTTAGGAGCCCTGTAAATACAACCAATAAGGACTTGATGTTCACCCAACTTTGTTTTGATCCAGACCGTTTCCATCGCTTTCTCGGTCTCGAGAATATCATATGGTATACCGTTCTTTATCATGAATGCTACGCCACCACCTCGACCTTCCCGATCTCTTCTGACAATTGAATACCCAGCAGGTGTGACCTCCGAATCATTTACATCCTTACGTAGCCATGTCTCTGTAATACCCATAACATCTGGTTCATGCTCCAAGACAATGCTCTCTAGGGATTCTAACTTATTTAGGATACTTCGGGCGTTGACATTAATAATACTAAACTTTGCCTCTTTTGTACGGGGATGTCAGGTGTTTTTTGCGCGAAGTGGTTGCACAACTTTGACCCTTTCATGTTTATCTTCATCCCAACTGAACATCACATTATTAACTTTCAATTTCGGTGATTACTACAATATGCGGATTATAATCTAAGATTAGAGCTTCAAGTTGGTCGCTTTTGTTTGCTATACTACGGGCATTAAGGTTCAGTAGGCGGAGCTCTTTATCGCTGGAAGCCTGATGTCACTCACTGCCTCAACTTGCAGCGAGTGACGTAATATGATGACGTCGCAAAATATCACCTATTTTAGCGTTCCGAATATTATTGCAACTTGTCCACAGTAGTTAGCTTGCCAATAACTATACACATTTGTTGAGGAGACTGCCTAGTCTAGTGTGATGGTGCAGATGCACACTTTTTCCATGCAACAAAGCTAGTTCAAAGTACCACATTAAATAACAAGGTTCCTTCATATCACTTGACAATCAAATAGGTATTTCCGTTGCTTCTGTTAAGGATGGCAGCTTCATAGCTGCTATTCCTGATGAGAATTTAAACTGCAAACTCTCTTGCACAATAACAAGCAAAACTGGCTTATAACATTGGAATGCTAATTGGGACATGTGACTACTTTAGCATGTTGACCTTATTAAATTTTACTACGGTCTTTTGACAATTGCATTGACAATTGTGTTACCACATGCGACAATATTTGTCTAAGACGTCACTCGTAAGATGCGCAGCAGTTTAACAAGGAGTGTCGCTGAAGCCTTTTCAACAGTCTGTGCCTGGTCTCCAACGAATGTTACGGCATTATGCATTTTTTTAGTCACAGCATGTAGCACGTGGCTCTACATGTGAAAAATAATCAACACCGTGAACTTTCCTGCATCATTTCGACTGCCCACAGACTGCTGGCAGATAATCCCGTTAGAGCACATGATAGACTGATATTTAAGGACGTGAAAACGTTTGTGTCCCGAAAAGAACAGCTTATGGACCTTCGGTGGACGGCAAATGGTCCGCGCTGTCCCGTAGATGAAGCCCCGGCAAATGTGGAGTGGCGTCCCTTTGGAATTCACGGCCTGAATATAAAGGTGATTTAGCTGAATACGAGCACACATTGGCAAGTAATTGATTGCATACCTGGGAAAAAGTTATTGGCCCAACCAGAAGTAAATTATTCCCATCTCGCGGAAGGTAGCCGCAAATGCCCCCAATGTGTGCGAGCACCGCATTAGTCGCTAACGAAATCACTGAATAATGTCGCTCGAAGGGCGTCTCCAGTTTCCGCAGCCTGTTCGTATGAGGCAGCCGCGTCAGGCCGAGACTCTCTGGCGTGGGAACGCCCTGAGGTATTGGTAACACTTCCGGCAGTAGCGGTGAATGCCTTCGCAGGTCATGTTTCTCGAAGCGAAAGTATGTGCGCAGTGTCCATGCCGCCGAGGTAGCCTTGCAGTGGCTACGGCACATGTACTGGAGCACTTCGAAGGCGAACAAATTTTCTGCTTCTCCCCACTTGAATGTAGACATGAGAAAAGTATCCTCCAGCACACTTCTGAGCGGCATCACTAGTCGTGCGAGTCTAAACAAACTTGTGTAATACACCTCCAACTGATTCTTTAAAAAAATAACTTGAAGTGAACAGCACAGCTAACAAAGTCGTCGGCAGCGCATTAACGTCAGAAAAGGATGGATTGGATGCGGAATGCAGCCTATCAGTGTCGACCATGTCGGCGCTTTAATGTCTACTCGATAAAATGCACCGTTGGCGAATTACAAGCGCCACTCTAGATACTGAATGAACACTAGAAATATATATATATATATGTGTGTGTGTGTGTGTGTGTGTGTGTGTGTGTGTGTGTGTGTGTGTGTGTGTGTGTGTGTGTGTGTGTGTGTGTGTGTGTGTGTGTGTGTGTGTGTGTGTGTGTGTGTGTGTGTGTGTGTGTGTGTGTGTGTGTGTGTGTGTGTGTGTGTGTGTGTGTGTGTGTGTGTGTGTGTGTGTGTGTGTGTGTGTGTGTGTGTGTGTGTGTGTGTGTGTGTGTGTGTGTGTGTGTGTGTGTGTGTGTGTGTGTGTGTGTGTGTGTGTGTGTGTGTGTGTGTGTGTGTGTGTGTGTGTGTGTGTGTGTGTGTGTGTGTGTGTGTGTGTGTGTGTGTGTGTGTGTGTGTGTGTGTGTGTGTGTGTGTGTGTGTGTGTGTGTGTGTGTGTGTGTGTGTGTGTGTGTGTGTGTGTGTGTGTGTGTGTGTGTGTGTGTGTGTGTGTGTGTGTGTGTGTGTGTGTGTGTGTGTGTGTGTGTGTGTGTGTGTGTGTGTGTGTGTGTGTGTGTGTGTGTGTGTGTGTGTGTGTGTGTGTGTGTGTGTGTGTGTGTGTGTGTGTGTGTGTGTGTGTGTGTGTGTGTGTGTGTGTGTGTGTGTGTGTGTGTGTGTGTGTGTGTGTGTGTGTGTGTGTGTGTGTGTGTGTGTGTGTGTGTGTGTGTGTGTGTGTGTGTGTGTGTGTGTGTGTGTGTGTGTGTGTGTGTGTGTGTGTGTGTGTGTGTGTGTGTGTGTGTGTGTGTGTGTGTGTGTGTGTGTGTGTGTGTGTGTGTGTGTGTGTGTGTGTGTGTGTGTGTGTGTGTGTGTGTGTGTGTGTGTGTGTGTGTGTGTGTGTGTGTGTGTGTGTGTGTGTGTGTGTGTGTGTGTGTGTGTGTGTGTGTGTGTGTGTGTGTGTGTGTGTGTGTGTGTGTGTGTGTGTGTGTGTGTGTGTGTGTGTGTGTGTGTGTGTGTGTGTGTGTGTGTGTGTGTGTGTGTGTGTGTGTGTGTGTGTGTGTGTTTTACTTTGCAAAATTGACAATGTTATTTTTTGTTTTGTTTTTTTTCACTGTGCCGAGTTTGGCCAAATGGCGCTGCAACTACGAAAGGTCCACTCCGCAACGCTGCACGCCTAACTAGATAAGAAGTATGGCCTAAGTGGCACCACGCTGAACGCTAAAACACAGCGTGGCCACATTGCGCACGTGCAGAACGCTTTAGCAGCTTTGCGCATAGCCTGCCTCCGCAAATTAGACAGTTTCAGTATAGTGATTGCAACCAAACGTGAACGCATTACGCACGTAAAAAAAATTGCGTCGTCCTCACTGCGCATTCTCCGAACGTTATTTGGTTTCTGTTGTTTACGTGCGCTATGATAACGTACGTTATTTTGCGAGTTTAAAGTTCGTATTGTTTACGGACGCTAAGAAATAGCATCGCCGAACGTGGCGGCAGCCATGGCTCCCGCTTCAGCGTGAATTCTGGTGATAGCTAAGCTCTCAATCGCGTTGATCGCCAGTAACTATTTCAATGAGCTTTCGCTTTCTCTAACTCACCTGAATGGGTAGTTATGAGTGCATAGCGCGTCCATTTTCTGTGATCGTTGGGCGATTCTGGCACCCGTAAGCCCAACGAGACGCGTCCACATGGCAACAACAGGATGGTTGCTTATGGATTGTCTTGTCTTGAATACGTCTAGCACGAGCCAGCAGACGGCGCCCTGTTTTATAAGAAGGCCTTGTTTACATTTGCGTTCCCATAAGGCAAACTAAAAGACTTGAAACGACGCGCACCGTATCGTCCCGCAAATGTGCTTACGTTTAACGCACGTAACGCGACAAACGCCATTCGAAAGATGTCTATTATAGGAATTTATACGCTCGGAAGTCTATTATTAGTCTATTAGTCGAAAGTCTATTATTAGTCTATTATTGTCTATTATAGGAATATTATACGCTCGAAAAGTACGGACGCTAAGAAGTAGCGTTCTCGAACATGGCGGCACCCACGGCTCTCCCTTCACCGTGAATCCCCTATGGCTGCGCTCCCACTCTCGTTGATCGCCAGTAACTATTACAATGAGCTTTCGCTTTCTCTAAACTTACCTGAAAGGCTAGTTATGAGCGCACAGCGTGTCCAGTTCGTTATATCACAGAAAGCGCAGATGTCATTGCACAGCTTCCACACCTCAATATTTTACGAAGGCAAGCATCCAGTTAGAAACACCGAACATTCGTTATACGGTTACACTACGACGCTGCCCATAGCTGCACAGAAGACAGTAAAGCAGCGCCTGGCTCAAGGTGAGACGAAATGGACGCGCTGCTGCTTCCCGGGTAGATGTACCGGATATGACGGTCTCTAATATAATGCTCGCTTCTGGCGCATTATTGATGCCGTCCGTCCGAAGAACCAGGAAAAGACGCGCGGCTCTTGAATATTCAAACAGGCCAGAGCGGCAGCCCGAAAAGGCCCCATCGCGTAATTCCTTTTCCACCACCTCCTGGGGAAGATCAGATTGCTGCAATTATTTATTTCTGCCAACGGTTCTCTACCGAATGAACTTGCTTCGTCTCGGTGAAGTGTGCGTATGTGGTAAAGTTGGCCTTGACTCATTTTGCCTTTCTGCTTCCACAGTTGCGGTACAAGCAGAAAGGCTCATGCAAAATAGATCATGCAAAGCTGTAAAGCTCAAGTAAGGACATTTTAGAACAGCATCTAGGAGGGGCGAAAAAGGGGGGAGGGGTGGCAGCGATGGGGCGTTTGCTTTGAGCAAACGAGGGCCGACCGCTACGAACGGTTGCAGTACGCTTCTCAAATTCTTCAAAAAGGCGACATATAAGTATTTGAGAAAGAGAACATTAATCACATCAGCCAGAAAGTAAAGTTCATTCTACAATTTTAATAATCGGGGAGCGAACTTTCTGGGAATCATAGAAACATCATGCGCTCATTTTATGTCGAAGGTAAATAATATAGATAATTGGGAGTATGCGCAGACATATATATATATATATATATATATATATATATATATATATATATATATATATATATATATATATATATATTATATATATATATATATATATATATATATATATATATATATATAGCACGTAGCACCCCAACTTACCGCGAAAAGTGTGGCGGGGTACATTTTTGAGGCCGCACTTCGTGTCCAGCGTAGAAGCATTTCCTCGCGGTTGTGAAGCAGAGCGATATCACGGATCGGTCGCACGAATCCTCACGCTCGGAGCCAGTAGGTATGGTCCTAAACCTGCGACTGCGCTAAGAGGAAAATACTGAAGCAATATTTGCACTAATGGCGCGATCGAACTACGCGATAACCGTCGAGTTCACATTGCTCGAGGTTCATTTAGTGTGCTGTCATGTTTCTTGGTCGAGAATGCTCGCGCATAGGCACATAAAAGCAGTTGCTTGCACAAGGGTCTTTTCTCACTGGCAGGAGTGCAATGATATCTCTGAACATGGTAATTTAAGGTATTGGGGTTTTTAGGTAATAAAGTCACAATATGATGTGATGCGACGGCATTCGAGCAGTGTTGACGTTACTGCGCGCCATGTTTCCAACACGACACCGACTTCGGCAGCTATATTCTATTAGCGCAGAAAGTTGGCATAGTTGGTGTTGATACAGTTGCTGTGACATAGTTACTATCACGAACAAGACAAACAGAAAGAAAGGGTGGGACAGGACAGAGCGCTAGTGGTCCGCTCTGTCCTGTCCCACCCTTTCTTTCTGTTTGTCTTGTTCGCGATAGTAACTATGTCACAGCAACTGCATCAACACCAACTAGCCCAACTTTCTGTTTTAATTACTCTGCTTTCTAGTGCAAACTAGCGCTCTCTCCTGCCCCACCCTGTTTTCCGTTTGTCTTGTTCGCGCTAGTAACTATTTCACAGCAATGGCTATATGCTAATACTCACAGCGATCAGTGGTATCGATCCTTGTCCGGCCAACCTTTGAGCCCACATCGAGCAGCAAGGTTAAAGGCAATGAAGACGTGGTCGAAGCAGTACTGTGGACAACTGTACTGATGAATTGAAAAAAAAAATTTGCTCTAAATTATTCGTGGAAGAATATCTTCAGATTGTCACAAAGCAGAATTAAGGTCACCCTATCACCCGAATCAACCGACTCTATCTTATTCCTTCGCACCTGGTTGTTCTGTCCAACTACCCCATTCAATAGACGTAATTTTCCTATCTACTCTATTATCCTAAAACATTTCTCCAATTTATTCCCTGCTGTAGCTGTACAATCGTGCCAGTGGTTTTATGCACAACACATTTGCAGATTCCCGGTTCCCTTTGGCAAAATTTATTAATTTGATAACGAGTACAATGATTTCCACAGACACCATATATTTATGATCCTTGGTTTTTGCCATTATTATTTCCTTTAAAATGCGAAGACTAAAAGTTTAGTGTTAGATTTCGGGGGATTTGTTCTCTGCAAAGAAAATCAGGAATATTTCGGATGTTTTGTTAACGGACCGCGCAAAGTTCACGAATATTCTGCTAGCAGTTAACACAAGCAAAGGTCTCCTTTACCCGCCGTGGTTGCGTAGTTGCTATAGTGTTCCGCTATAGTGTTAGCTGTAGGCGCGGTATCAAATCCTGGGCTCGGCAGCCGCATTTCGATGGAGGCGAAATGCAAAAAACGCTCGTTCATACTGTCCATTGGGTGCACGTTAAAGAATCAAAGGTTGTCAAAATTATTCAGCAGTCCCTCACCAATATGTGCCACATAATTAAATCGTGGTTTTGGAGCGTAAACACTAGAACTTATTTTTTTTAATTGTTCATTATTTGGGCACCGACGTTCTGTTTAGGCAGGCGAAATCCCTCACAGGAAAATACAATAATAACGAGACTTGCTCGCAAATCACGCGACAATTTCACTTCTACAAATGCTTGTTGTCAGGCGCTTTTACGCGCAAGCGTAGATCAGTCAAATCGGCGAGATTGTTTGGCTCCGCGAGAGAATCAACCGCCGGAGGAGGAAGGCTCCTGGAAGTGGAGAAGAGAGTCGCCACGTTCAAGCCCTTTCCGTTTGTGGATCGATGCCGCAGTGCTCGTTATACGTGTTCGCTGCGCCTCTACTTCGCATGTGTACCAATGTGGGACACCAGGCGTCGTACCATCGAGATTAATCTAGCCTCCACAATCGAGCCATTTCCATTTGTGCTTCGACACGGGAGAGCTCGCAGTGCATGTTGGCGGCGTCTCTTTGCTCGTGTAGCAATGTGGCCCACCAGGCATCGTATCGTCGAGATTAATCTAGCGTCCATGATAACTTTCGCACCGTTTCCGTTTGTGCTTCAACGCCGCAATGATCGCTGGGCATGTTCCCGGCGTCTCTTCTTTGCACGTGTAGCAATGTGGCACACCAGGTGTCGTACCACTCGAGATTAATACAGCGTCCACGATCACGTTCACGCCGTTTCCATTTGTGCTTCGACGCGGCAGAGTTTGTAGTGCATGTTCGCGGCGTCTCTTCGTTGCACATGTAGCAATCTGGCTCACCAGGCGTCGTACCGTCGAGATTAACGTTCACTATCGCGTTCACGCCGTTTCCGTTTGTGCTTCGACGCTCCAGAGCTCGCTGTGTATGTTCGAGGCGTGTCTTAGTTGCGTGTGTAGCAATGTGGCACACAAGGCATCGTACCGTCGAGATTATTCTAGCGTTCACGATCGCGTTCACACCATTTCCGTTTGTGCTTCGACGCCGCACTGCTCGCTGTGCATGTTCGAGGCGTGTCTTCGTTGCACGTGTAGCTATCTTGCTCACCAGGCGTCGTACTGTCGAGATTATTCTAGCGTCCACTTTTGCGTTCACGCCATTTGCGTGTGTGCCTCCACGCTGCAGAGCTCGCTGCACATGTTCGCGGCGTCTCTTCTTTGCACGTGTAGCTACTGGCTCAGCAGGCGTCGTACCTATCGAGATTAATATAGCGTCCACGATCGTGTTCGTGCTGTTTCCGTTTGTGCTTGGACGCCGCACTGCTCGCTGTGCATGTTCGCGGCATCTCTTTTTTGCGCGTGTAGCAATGTGGCACACCAGGCGTAGTACCTGTCGAGATTAATATAGCGTCGACGATCGTGTTCGCGCCCTTTCAGTTTGTGCTTCGACGCCGCCGTGCTCGCTGAGCATGTTCACGGCGTTTCTTCATTGCGCGTGTAGCAATATGCGCTTCCCTGTGGCACACCAGGCGTCGCACCATCGAGATCAATGTAGCGTCAGCGACCGCTTTGCCGCCCTTTCAGTTTGTGCTTCGACGCCGCCGTGCTCGCTGAGCATGTTCACGGCGTTTCTTCATTGCGCGTGTAGCAATATGCGCTTCCCTGTGGCACACCAGGCGTCGCACCGTCGAGATCAATGTAGCGTCAGTGACCGCTTTCGCGCCCTTTCAGTTTGTGCTTCGACGCCGCCGTGCTCGCTGAGCATGTTCACGGCGTTTCTTCATTGCGCGTGTAGCAATATGCGCTTCCCTGTGGCACACCAGGCGTCGCACCATCGAGATCAATGTAGCGTCAGCGACCGCTTTGCCGCCCTTTCAGTTTGTGCTTCGACGCCGCCGTGCTCGCTGAGCATGTTCACGGCGTTTCTTCATTGCGCGTGTAGCAATATGCGCTTCCCTGTGGCACACCAGGCGTCGCACCGTCGAGATCAATGTAGCGTCAGTGACCGCTTTCGCGCCCTTTCAGTTTGTGCTTCGACGCCGCCGTGCTCGCTGAGCATGTTCACGGCGTTTCTTCATTGCGCGTGTAGCAATATGCGCTTCCCTGTGGCACACCAGGCGTCGCACCATCGAGATCAATGTAGCGTCAGCGACCGCTTTGCCGCCCTTTCAGTTTGTGCTTCGACGCCGCCGTGCTCGCTGAGCATGTTCACGGCGTTTCTTCATTGCGCGTGTAGCAATATGCGCTTCCCTGTGGCACACCAGGCGTCGCACCGTCGAGATCAATGTAGCGTCAGTGACCGCTTTCGCGCCCTTTCAGTTTGTGCTTCGACGCCGCCGTGCTCGCTGAGCATGTTCACGGCGTTTCTTCATCGCACGTGTAGCAATATGCGCTTCCCTGTGGCACACCAGACGTCGCACCGTCGAGATGAATGTAGCGTCAGTGACCACTTTCGCGCCCTTTCAGTTTGTGCTTCGACGCCGCCGTGCTCGCTGAGCATGTTCAGGGCGTTTCTTCATTGCACGTGTAGCAATATGCGCTTCCCCTGCGTAGCATCCATCAATTAAGCGTCCGCAATCACGCCCTTTCCGTTTGTGCTTTGACGCCCGCGGCGTTCGCTGTGCCTATCGGTTGCGTGTAACCCTCTTTCACGAATTTAAACGCCACTAACTTTTAATTCATTTTAAAGAAACCCAAGTTAACAAAACGACAAATAGACACTGTCTTGGCAATTCCCTCCTTGGTTTATCTCAGCACTTTGTTAACGATGGAAATAAGTACAAAATGTTCTCCTGAGTAGCACGCTTCGCAGGATATGTGATGCTTTTCCTTATACTGCAGAGCCTGCATTGGGGGCATCTCTGAGTCTATCATAGACAGGCCGAGCCTTGTTTCTTTCTCTGTTGGCGTTAACTTTTAGAAGTGCTCAATATATGCTTTAGCAATAAAATAATTGAATTAACCATCTTTACGCTAACGCAGATCCTTTCAATGTCACAGCTATCGTTCGCACTGCAGATGGATGTCAGCGCCTCTTTAATTCATTTCCTATCGCATTGCCAATGTTTACATATATGCGACGTGCCGGGAATACGATGCAATATGCCGTCTATTATGCAATGCACCTCCATTTGGTTTTCTTTACGAAAAGGCAAACATTGTGACTAAATCTTGTTTAACCCAATGATCATAAATCTTGTGCGGGGTGCAAAATTTGAAAATTATCGGGTTTTTTCTCGGATAGGAATAGCCTACATCTATTGGACAATCTATTGGCGCCTGTGATCGATCTTTCAAAATGCACGACTTCAGCGTGTTCAATTTTTCGTAGCGGCGAAACGCCATGTCTATATGTTGCGCATAAATTTTCGGATAGTTCAATGGCTTTTGCTTGAAGTGATGTTGCATGCTTCGCAACCCCACAGGGCAAAAATTTCCACGGTTCTTCTCAGCGAAATGGTTATCAGCGCCACACTTGTTTTTACAAAATATTTCTAATTGTATTCGCTTTCTAAATTACATTGCCTATTTACTACTATAAGGAATCTCCGTGTATCACAGGGCATGCCTATATGTCAGCGCTGTATCACTTTTATTCTTGCAAACGCTGTGTCGTTGTTCTGTCGTGTCTTTTGGCGCAGCCTCTTTCAAATTGCCAGGTGAAGGCTGATACACAGGTCTGCTAAGCTAGCTATACTTAATGCTGTGGGCGAATTTATGCTACCAGGTTGTTTAGTTATCTTTTCCGCGAAGGGCCCGAGCCGACTACCCCAGCCGGTTGTACTTACTATAGTAGGAGTACAAGTAATAATGATTGGTTGTTTATTGAAATAAATGTAACCAAAAAGACAGAAAAGAAAAATGCTGCTGACCACAGTGTAGCGCAGTGTGCCGACACCTGAACGCAGTGGTGGCAGGGGTGTACAGGGAGACAGGATAACAGAGCAGCCATAGCAAATTATAAACTACTTATATAGTATATACAACTGAGTAACCATATAGCTACCCATAGTTAGCATGTGGAGTACACTTGCTCGAGAGAGTTTATCACCTGGCCCCGATAGACCGGCATCCGGCAGGTCACGTCTGGGTGGCGAGGCCCGCTCTCGTACGACGAGGCGCCAAGAAGAAACGCTAAGAAGCGTTGTCTCGAAACTGAGCTTTCATTGTACTCAGACAGAAACTATACACACGAACACCATGCGCATGTCATGTCAGCTAAACAAATACACACAAAAAGGCGCGTGTTCGAGCCCAACGAAGACTGTAACTGAAATATCAGTGATGGAATAGAAGAATCGCTGAGAGTGGCACTTTTGCCGAGTCGAAGACAGAGCGGACTCTCTATTTTAAGGCGACATAAACAGCAACACTAGCAATTTTCGTGACGTCAGCACAACCCCTCCACTACAAACTGCATCATGTAGTTTCTTGCATGCTTTTCTGAACAACACAAAATTGTTCATGCTATGTGTAAAACCCACTTAATTTGTATAGAGGTACGTTTCTACAGATATACGTGCATGGAGAAAAAAGAGATGAATGAGAGGTGCATGACCCGCACCCTTGACAACATATGCGTAGGCTCCGACATCAGCCTAGTTTTGCCCTATCTTGGGGCTGATTTGTGTGCGATTGCTACCTCATTAAGCATTAACTGTCGTAGATTAGGTTGGGAAAATGTACAGACATTCTTGCACTACGTTTCCTTGGTAACGCGGTACTCACTTACACCAGTGGGCATACGAATTTTAACGCCATGGCACAAGTACTAGTGGGCATCGGATTCTGCCAATTGGACAACACAACGATCTTTGGTACATAGTCATCAAACTATTTTGCCTGCTAGTTAGGCGAATTGTTAAACACTAGCCATGGCAGCTTCCTATTTCAGTTATGAATAAATTTTGCATAAAGGTGCATGTAATCGATCGCGGATAGATGCTACGTAACAAAGCTTCATTTAGTACCGTTGTTTATTTTATTAAATCTGTTCTTTGCCGGCAACGCGTTTCTGCGTACACGCACAAAAGTATTTTGTGTGACTTTCGTAAAAAGTCAACTCAGCTCGATCGTAAAGATCTGTGCGCTCGCTACGAAGAACAATTTCTTTTCTCGTCCTCGAGGTTTCGAGAAGAGGCGTCCTTCACCTTACATGTTTATAAATCTGCTTTCTTCTTTCATTCTCATTATTGAAAGGAAAAAATAGAGAAGGCTGTAGCATGCGTGTGCAAGCGTAGGTTACTCCGGCAATGCTGGTGCCGAGAGACGTAAAGGAAGTCTCAAATGTTGCCACTTGATCCGGTTTAATGTTGAGAATGGGTCGAAAGTCAACTGCGGCGTCGAATTCGCGGCGAAATGCGCGCTTTGGTAACTTTGGTAGCAAACATTAAACTGCCCTTTTCTGTAACGCGGTATAAATGCGGCGCCTGTGCGGCAACGACTGTGAGTAGTTCTGTGACCGAGGTAGTGAACGACTCACATCCGGTAGTATTATGAGCGTGTAATTACGAACCCTTTTTTTTCTGTTGGGTAAAAAAAAAAACGTTATGGTTTTTCCATGAAGGTGAGCGTACCCTTCACTTGCAATAGTAACGTCCAATTTGTACTTTTTTTTTCAGCCATTTGCGCCGCGAACCACCCACTTTTCACAGCAGCTACCATGCCTTGGCGGGTGCGCACTGTTAACGATGAGCCATTCTTTGCTGTAATTAATCGCCACTGGCGCTTTTAACAGCCCCGATCCAATAAAAGCTGCGAAGCAACGAGCTCCGTCGTTGTGCATAATCAGAAATAACGGCTCGGCGCAGGTTGCCGCATTCGAGCCGAAAGCTGCCGCCGCGCCTGTGAGCGCGTCACGCCTATGTCGGGGCATGCTTATCTCGACTCTTGTTTGAGCATCGTAATGATCTCGCTGTTTTATATACGCACGGCGTAGAAAGGCCTCTCACAACCATCTCTCCCTGTCTCGCGTGGGGATTTCCCATCACAGCCGCTGTCGCCCGTCGAGTGCGCTTCCCTTGGGGCTCTAGAAGACACCTGCTCGATGTATGTGTTACATGGCCCGCCCAGTTCCACTCCTTCATCTTAATTTTATCCAAAATATCAGTACAACCGCTTTCTCGCTGTGTCCGTTCGCTCTGAATCTCGCAACAAAACAGAAATGAAGCAGGAATTTTTACGCTCGTGGAAATATTACTCTGGGATATTCGTGTTATTTAAATAACGACTTCCAGTGCTGTTGAAATTTATAGGCAGCAGCTCTGAAAACGCTTATCAAGAAGTGAGCAGCGCTGAGAGGAATGCTCGCGTATAATTATAGTACAAAAAGAAACCAGCTACATCGGCAGCCTTATCACAGGTGAGAACGCAGCGAAAAAAATTGATAAGGTCAAATAACACAGTATACGGGACCTGTACGGTGTGTTCTTTGTCGCTGTCAATATGACGCTGCGTTTTTCACCAGTTAATTATAAACCAACTTGCCCAAATCAAAGCTATCTTATCACTTTGGGCTCCTTATCTTGCAACCTTTTGCCCTTGTTTTTTTATTTTTCTGCATCTACAAAAAGAGCCAGCATTCTCCCCCCCATATATATTGGAACGCCTAGTACAGGAAAAAAAAATTTAACTATGGGGTTTTACGTGCCAAAACCACTTTTTGATTATGAGGCACGCCGTAGTGGAGGAGTCCGGAAATTTCGACCACATCGGGTTCTTTAGCGTGCACCTAAATCTAAGTACTCCGGTGTTTTCGCCTCCATCGCAATATGGCCGCCGCGGCCGCGATTCGATCCCACGACCTGGTGCTCAGCAGCCCAACACCATAGCCACTGAGCAACCACGGCGGGTAGTACACAAAAATGGTAATTCGTGAAGCTTCAAAACAAACCTCCTGTAGCAGAGGTTACCCAGTAATTGATGGTAATATACCGTTAAGCCGAACTTCACAATGTTTTTTGGTACGCTTCTAATTTCAAGTATACCATTAAAAGTTACCCACTGAAAGTATGCAGTCTTATTTCCCGTAACCTACAAATAAGCCAGTGTAGTCTCAAAAGGGGGCGTGGTAATAATAAAAAAAATGTAAGAACAAATCAAATATATTACAGCGAAACTGCATATGGCTAGCCCATTCGTCCATCCGTCCGTCCGTCTGTTTGTCGCCTGTTCGCCAAAAACTCCGCCGGTGCAACCTCATGAGCATGGGCGAAAAAAAAAAGAGACAAAGAGAGGCACGCAATTAGCCAACTCCACCTAGATAGCATAACGCCTGTTTACTCCGATGCATGATGTCCCGCTACCAGGTGGGAATTTTCCATTGTCAAGGCTGGCGGCATGAAAGTGGTGACGTCAAAATCACTGTTGCCTACTCGAGAGCACGGCCATTAGATTCTATGGCAGTCCGTCCAGGTAACATGACGTCATGGGTCGGAATGAAAAGGTCTTGTGCTATCTAGGTGGTGTTGAATTAGCTGCACCAGTAGTGACGTCATTGCTCTCCATCGCAGCCGAGCGCACCCGCAGCAGTTTCTCTCCGGCTCCGAATCGAGTAGGTCGCGCGTCATGCATACTCTTGAGGAGCAGGCAGCATTCGATCAGCAACGCCGCAAGCAGAACCAGAAACGAGCTCGTCTGCGCCGTCCCGATGCTGCAGCCTGGGCACAAGAACAGCGCCGAGCAGCCGAGTAACTAGCAGCAACTTCGTACTGGGGATTCGGCAACCTACCAAGCCGTCGTTTAATGAACTGTCGGGAATAACTCAGTGGGGCCACACGGTTCAGCTTCGTTGCTTAAGCATCTGTACGGAGTGCTCCGGCGGTGATTTGTTTCTTCCTAAATTCCTTAATCACTAAAGTGTATTTTTTGAAAATTTGTATACCTGGCAAATTGGAGGTGAAGTGATTCTACAGCGAAGCTGTTTATGCGGACCCTGTGCCGCCCTCATCGGATTTCGCTAAAAAGGGGCCCCGTGACGTAGCGGGAGAGCAAAAGAAGAAAGGCGTCACTCCAACCGCTTTCCCTCTGTGAGAATGCTATCTTTTACGCGAATCTTACATGGCTGTCACACAATGCATTTTTGGCGATCGAAACAAATTGGCATCAAATTTGTCAACGATTGATTCCACCTTGCCGCGAAAGAAACAAATGTTACCCTCGCGGTTTCCGGCCAACGAACAGTGCCCAGCGATTGAAACGCGATTATCCGATGCACTATCATACGGACAATAATGAAGCATGTGAAGGAACGGCATGCCTCACATACAGATATTTGTAGGTCTGCTGTGTTCGTTGAAGAAGATAATAGTGGTACCACATTGGGCATCCAGTTTTAATGAGTTAAGGTCTTGCAGACATGGTGAGATTGTCCAAAAAGATGTTTTCCTTTCCTGAATCAAGTTTGCCGAATCGCAGGTTGTCCCAGAACGGGAAGTTTAATTTGAATGACAGCTAGGAACTTGTTCACCAGAACCGATTAGCACCCGTGCGTTAATTCTCTCAGAAATTGATGCGCCTCTGCGCAACAGCCACGACTCTCCAGCAGCACAATAATTCGGATAAGAGTGCTCCCATGCATCGGCACCGCACCTTCGAGGCTTCAAAAGTGCAGTTATTCCTTACATTCAAACGCAAACGGCTATTCAATAATTTTTAATTGTGAATCTTGAAGTCGAATACGGTCTGAATAGCAAATACTATTCGATTCGACTATATGTTTCTACTTCATTTCACATGCTGGCACGTTGAAGGAGATCGCCAGACAAGCCACGGAGATTACTTTGGTGAATGCTTCCCCGTCTCCCCGATTGGAGCCTGAGTACATAGGCAATGTTTTGTCCCTAACACTGTTGTTCATATTAAAGTCCAATAACTGCCTTGATTCCTTTCCTCAGAAAGTCAATTGGTTCACCTGGGGCTGGTGCAGCTTCTGAAATAAACACGCTTATTCCGGACGGGAGTTCGCGCTTTTTCAATCAGTGCATTTCGAATATTTCATAATTTATTTCTTGCATATATGTACTGGAGATATATGTCTATGAACGCTTGGATTTACCTACAAGTAAATTGGTCATCTGCATCTCATCGCGCCGCGCAGTTAATGAACCTGGTTTATTTCACTATAATATTGTTTTCCTTGATCATTGTCCCTGATCAATATTCCACCAACAAGAAGCGTGCGTCAAATGACACGATATAAATAACATTTTCTTACGTAGCTTATGTTGCAGATAGGCGGCCTGTGTGGCAAACATTACGTGTTATATTTAGAAAACAATGTTAAAAACACCAGTTCAGCTAGCTCAAACAACAATTGCTACAGGCCGACAAGAGTCGCGGGCGCACCAATCCAAGTAAAACTATAAAAATTTTTCTGCACAGAGTGAGTGAGTGAGTAAAAACTTTACTGAATATAAATAAAATAAGGCACGATGGTTGGAGCTCCTATTCCAGGGCCCCACTGGCACGAGCGGCTCGCTGGGCTTGGTCCAGAAGAGCCAACTGGTTCTCCTCACCCTCGTTCGCAAGCCATGCCTCCCACTGCCTATTCCTCATTAGTGGATCTTGGTGTAATATGGGGCTGTCTATGTGCGTAGGCCTCCTGGGGCACTCCCATGTGATGTGTTTTAGTGTGGGTGTGTCTGTGCACCACGGGCACTCGTCAGTGAACCTCGTGGGGTGTATTCTGTGTAGGTGGTGCAGGTCAGGGTATGTATTCGTCTGAATACGACGCCAGTCCCTCTCCTGTTGGCTGTTTAAACCGGAGTGAATATGTCCAAAACGTCTCCACTCCTTCCTTTGCTGTAGGAGGATGTCACGACAATTTGATGGAAGGTCGTCGCTAGGCCATGCCGTTGCTCGGACGTTTAATCCTCGAGCAATACCGTCTGGCCTCGCGTTTCCAGCCAGTCACTCGTGTGCCGGACACCATATGATAGTGTGATGTCCCTCTAGATGATTGCCTGAAATTCTTATTATTGATTTGGGTGCCGTTCCATGTAGAAACAGGCGGCAAGCCACTTGTGAGTCGGATAATATGACAGCCGAATTGGTTGGGCGCTCAGCGTCCCGAATGGCCAAGGCAATGGCTGCAGCCTCTGCCACGCATGCCGGGGCTCTTTTGAAGGGTGCCGTTGTTATGTTGTTTTTGCATGCTGAGACTATGGTGAAAGTGCAGGAGCTGGCTCGACTGGCATGCGTATAATACACCCCCGGTCCCGTGCCAAAACGTTTGTGAAGAGTCTTTACCCTTGCTCTGCGTCGTGCGGGGTGGTACTTGGGGTGCATGTTTTTGGGAAATGGGGCCACCGCGATGTGCGATAGAACGTTGCGGTCTATCTGTGCCATTTCGTCTCCGCAATGCTGGGTTCTCAGGGAAAAGCCTAACCTCGCCAATACTTCCCTCCCCTGAGTTCAAGAACAAAGTCGTTCTTTCTGAGCATATAACGTCGCGACGGCGTACTCGTCAAAAATATTGTGCAGACCCAGTCCCTCGAATCTCTCTGTGCTAGCGCATTCGGGAAGACCATGGGTGGCTTTGAAGGCTTTTCTTATTACTGTGTTTGCCTATATAATCTCTTGGTTTGTCAAGGCCTGATACGGAAGGGCGTATGTGATTCGTCTAATTACGAATGCGTAAACCACCAGGCTGATGGTCTCTCCCTCAGTTAGGCCGTCTCTGTTCTCGCCACTCTCCGTATCATTCTGGCCACGTTTCCTGTGACAGCCTTTAGTCTTTGAAGAGTGTGGGATGTTCCAGCGTTCTGCTGTATCCACATCCCCAATATTCTGAGTGTCTCCACTTCAAAAATTGCCGCCCCGTCGACACTCAGAGTGAGTAGCACCCAGTCCTCCTTTCTTGCGTATTTGGCACGCACCCCAATTAATTACGATTTTTCGGGTGCCAATGCCGTGTCTGCCGCCCTCGTGTATTCCACGACTGCGTCTATGGCCTTTAGAAGACTTTCTGGCTTGTCCCCATAGGACCCCTGGTGAGCCCAGAACGTGATGTCATCTGCATATATCGCACAGCCGAGATTCGGGTGTTTAACTAGCTCCAGGGCTAGCTTTCTCATCCCCACATTGAATAGCAGTGGAGAGAGTATAGCTCCCTGAGGGGTGCTTCTGTCGGGACAGTTGAAGGTGTTGGACCTCGTGGAGCCTAATCCGATCGTGGCCGCGCGGTCGCTGAGGAACAAGCGCACGTAGTTATAAATACGTGTTCAGCAGTTCACCATTTCCTGGCCCTCTAGAATAGTGTGGTAGGAGGTGCTGTCGAAGGCCTTTTTGATATCCAATGCCAGTAGAAATTTATCGTCCGACCCTCTGTTGGGGTGCAGGACCTCGTGCTTTAGTAGTAGAAAAACGTCCTGTGCTGACACGTAGGGTCGGAAACCGAACATGTTGGAAGGGAACATGTTGTTTAGCTCTATGTGGTTCGAGAGCCGGACCTGCACAACGTTTTCAAAATTTGCTTTATACGTTCATTTCTATTACCTTTAAAAATATTTGACAGAAGTAGGCATCATACTTTAACTGTTCTGCAAATTCAGGTACCTTTCCAAGGCTAGTGGCTCAAGACCAACGTAAGTGGACACCTGTGAGCCACAGAGGCAGGTGTGACAGTTGGCCAGAAGAGCACTTACTTTATACATTTGCGGCAAATTCTGGCGGTACAGTTTTTATTTTTGCGAAAATCAACAAATGTCAATAAGCCTGCAATCTTGCCAAAACCGCATTCAACAGCTTGGCGCACTTTGCTCATTTCCTTGTTTAACAGCAACTTGTGCCCACTAGAAGACGTTCCGCTGTAGGGCTTCAGCAACAGTGGCCTCAGAGGATATGCGGGATCTACATACATGCAATAGCTGTGGCCCTGGGCAAGCTTTTCTAGTTTTTCATATATCTTATTTATTCGGAGTATATCTGCAAGATAACAAAGTGGTTTTTGCACTCAGAATATGATGAAATCTCCCAAAACCGCTAGAACCAAGACAAAATAGGCAATAGTAGGCAGTTTTATCAGTTGCATCACCTAACTTTACATGTTGCATGTTATTATCTGTGCTGTCTCAAAGTACACAAGGTAAACCACCCTACAGGTCTATTCTTATTGAGCCAAGTTTCTCATCACATAGGTCCCTATACTCTGCAGTACAGCTGCTATGTCTTCAACAGGGTCCTCGATTGCATGGGGTGCAAGGCAAGATGCTGCCACGGTGCAATGCACCCTTGAACCTTGCAGCCTGTGCAACCCGGCAGACAACCTGCACTGCTTGCACCTTTTCAGAATTTCGTTTAACAAAACTAATTACTCCTCACAAATGGGACAGTTACACACCCTGTAAAATGTATTTGCTTTGAATTTCCAATTACCGATAAGCAAGATTGAAATAAAAAGGTTAACCATAGAACGTTCTCAGGAGTCGTTGCAGGTTTTAATGAAAAATGCTATTTTCCTATTGCTTCAGTCGTTACGAAAAAAACTGGTTTTGTCATGAGAGCCCTATTAAGTTTCGTTCAGTATTCAGCACTGCTACACTTTTCTCATTTTATCACGCATTCATTCATACACACTTATTGTATAGCTACATTTGCTTTATCAAACAACATTGCCCTGCCGCAAGTTGCTACAAATTAGGAAAAGAAATTGTTTGTTTCGCTGCTCTTTCCTTCTAAACAGTTTAGACTTATATTTTAAAACGTTGCCGTAAAGTAGTTTGATATTTTTTGAAAACGTACTTGTTTTTGTATGCCAACTTAGCATAATTATTACCTTCTTGAAATACATGTGTTACAAACATATCAGCCTTGAAAGCTGCTGAATTTTAGCTCAAAGTAATCCAGGACACTCTCATTCCTGGCACGAGAAAAATATTTCAAAGAAACTCTTTCAGAAGGAGCAATACAATGTTTTTCAAGGCTGCACGACAAGTTGATGTTCTTGTTTATGTACTTTGACCACATGTATTATTTTGGTAACCTTCATTAATTGCTGTTTAACGAAAATTTACCGTACTTGATCTAGATA
This sequence comes from Dermacentor albipictus, assembly GCF_038994185.2. NCBI lineage: Eukaryota > Metazoa > Arthropoda > Arachnida > Ixodida > Ixodidae > Dermacentor > Dermacentor albipictus. Next base: position 278,827,242 of record NC_091821.1, on the reverse strand, counting down.
TAGTGAATGCATTTATGCCAACGAACATGTAACTGAACATGACGGCTGCGTCGATCACGTTCAGTAACAACTTGCGAATAGGAACTCTCGTCTGTGTTATATCAACTCACGTTCATCATGTGGGCTGACGAAGTACGGTCCATTTAGTTGGCAGATTATGCCGTTTGGACACATGATGGACTGGTATTTTACAGCGTGGGTGCGCTCGTGCCCGGAAAGAAACTTCTTTTGATTTGTCGACGGGCGGCAGATAGCCCTCGCGGTGCCATCGATAAAGCCCCAACAGTTATCCAGGGGTGCACCTTTGGAATGCACGGCATGCAAAGTTTACGTGTGAAAAACATATAATAAGGACGGGCGATGAACCAAAATGTCTGATACCTACCTGTGAAAATTCCTCCAAGGTAGGGATGTCAAGCCAGGAGTGACTGTTCACGTCCTTCAAAAGGTGCTAAGAAGTTACTTTTGACGTGTGAAAGAACGATATTTGTCACTGACAATATAACTGAATAATGTCTGCCAAAAAGGTGCTCTAGATCGCACAGCCTGTTGGAGTACGAGAGCCGGCGTAGCGTAATGCACAAACTCTCCCCTCCTGGTACAGTCACTCGTTGAGCTGTTGTGATCACATTTGGCATCCTTGAGGCATTATGAAGCTTTGATATATCATTTTTTTATCGGAAATACGACCTGAAAACACCAGCATCCATGGTATCCATGTTCAGAAGTCCATTCTTCAGAAGCGGGTCTCTTCGTGTGCTACAAAAAACTTCACACAGCAAAATGTCTTCCAGTTCCTTCCATTCTAGTTGATTGAGAAGCACGGGGTCTTGCAAGATGCTCCGCCTTGTTGTCATCTCTTTTTCCTCTAGCAGTGCGATACACCGAAATTCTGGGAGAACAGCGCACGTGTAAATCAGAGATGAACAACACGTTTGTCGCTTGTGTGCAGGTTTGTTTTGCGGACCACGTTTTAGGTGTACTGAACGAGCAAATGACCTAGCCTTGGCTACAACGCAGCGTAACGGCTTTGTTAATGTAAGGATTATATATATAAGAAATGAAAATGCAATGTATTGCGTGAAATGCCTTCAAACATTTGAGTAATTCCAAAAATATTATTTTATTGAATCAATTCTTACAACTTGAGTATTATGATTATAGCGGTTTTACCTTCTGCGGCAAGGCGGCACGTCAGGCGAGCACATGCTTTTCGGACGGAGCCGGGCGCTCCGCTAAAACTGATTCTTCGTCCGCCGCTACGCTAACTGTGAGCGGGAACGCGAGAGCGGAGCGGACCGTCAAAAACGTTCTGCTAAAACAGTCTAATGCAGCAGCTGAAATGTTACCCGTGTGTTCCCAGTGGTGTAGCGAAGAAACTTTGTGACTAGTTGGCGTGTAACATGGCTTGCGTGTCGAATCTGAGTAAAGACGCGATATCGTGAACCGTGCTGTTTGTGTTGGGGAGTGCCGTAGAATGGATTTATGTTTGTGAATTTAAGTTCTATACGAGTATGTGGCTTACATGCGATACAGGAGTAATACGTGGCTTTGCTTCCCTTGCACTAATAATGTAGAAAATCATAATTTGCAACTCGTTTGGTATTAGCTTTTTTGGCATTACACCGAAATACTCGAGGAGATAACTGGCTCTCTTTTTTCTGCTGGTTAGTCAAGAAAACATACAAGCGCATACTTGGAAGACTCTTTTGCATACTTCGAAGGCTCCAATTTTCTAAGTTGTTTATATAAAAACAATAAAGCAGTAATTTTTTGTGCATATTCTGCTTTCTTACATTGTTTCAAATGGATTTGTTTAAGATCTATGCTACAAGAGATGCGACGCCTGGAGCTCATGCTAAATGCTAGCTTTTCTACCTCCGACTGCACTATAATTTACAGCTTAATTGAATACAGAATGAGCTTCTTTTTTTTCAAGCCAACGTAGTGCCCGTTGCAGAAACGTGCAAAGTAGAATTTGATTTTGTTTTAAGATACACGTCTGAATATGCGCAATAAATGAAGAAATTAACATATGACTTTTGTGTAAAAACAGGTTCAAATTACAAGGAAACTGGATGCAGCATGGATAATGCGCTATCTTTCTTACGCGTAATTGTAGACAAACTTAGGGAAGAAATACTGCTAGGATTCATACAACATTTCCGCCACTCCTGTAAAACATACACTCATACACTTGTAAAAACAACAGACTATTTCATGCTATTCAAAGTATCATTTTTACAAACTGCTGGAGGTTGCACGAGAAGTTACGTATACTACAAAACTCGGCCTACTGTTGTTTTTACAAGAAAGCTTTGGCAAACGAATATGTCCGGAAAAGTACCTGCAGAGTGACTATTTCTACGGCGTGCTTATAAAGTCTAGATTAGGCCCACATTGGAGTATGTCCGCTTTGTGCGGGACCCGTGCCATTCTGTGCACGTTAAAGCATTGCAACGAATTCAGCCCACAAGATATGTTGTGGGGTGTTACAGCCGGTATGATAGCGCGGCGAATGTGGAGACAGAGATGGGCTCTTCTTGGTAAACGTCATCTTCACTTGAAGCTCTTGTATAGAATTTATAGTGACCAAACGAGAATTGTTGCGCTTACCTCCACCTCCTTACATACGTGACCCATGAGACCACGTTCTGAAAATCCAGGAGTACTTTAACAGGACAGTTCTTTTTAAATGTTCTTTTCTTTCTTCGTAGCATTAAGGAATGGAAATTGTTACTGGCGACAATCGTGAGCCGCAACTCTGCTTGATATGTAGGCTATGTTTTCAAGTTCAGTCTCAGTCTGCATGCGTCACTGGTCTGACATGCAGGAGTGGTTCACATATTTTGTTTACATAACAGCCATCAGGAGTGCACATGAAAGTGAGAAATAAAAAGCAAGAGTTAAGCACCACTTATTGATACACGTTTCTATCAATTGTAAAGTACTCTTGCGCAAGTGTCTTCACAGCCTAAAGCAGCCTTTTGTCACTGAAGGCACGTGAGCAGCATCTCCGATATGCAGAGCAGGCCACAGCATGGAACCGGGCACCTGTAACGGAAAACTATACTCACGTGATCCGGTGACGACTGTTTGTGCGGCCCACAGCGTGGAACAACTTCCGCCACTCTTGCGTCCATTTTATTGCTCTCGCACGCTGAGAGGGCCAATAAATCTCGGTCTTCGTCGCGCACCCACGGTCGCGTCTGCTTACCCTGCAAGCGCAGCGCGACTGCCGGCCGCGTGTCGCCCGTGTGTGTGACCGATTTCGCCACTTGGAGCACCGCAGCACGTGGCCCAAAGCACTTCCTCCCCGACGCATTTTGCTATAGGCAGCGTTGTGGGGGCTCAACAAGTATGGGTCGTGCGAAGCGCAGGCAAATGACTGTAAGGTACCGAGTTTCCTGCATCAATGGAAACTCGGTGTTGAGTGTAAACTGGGCAATAGAATGAATAGGTTGTTGGAAGGCTGGCTTTGTTACCGCACGCATAATTTCCTAATAAGCCAGCACAGTGAAAGATAGGCTGGCTGTCTTTCCAAGTATATCGGAGGACTAGGTCTGTTTCTTAAATGTCTTATTAACGTAAAGAGAAACAGATGTGGGCTAAGGTGTTCAGATACCTATATAGAAAAAACGTTGACTCATTGTGGAGAAACAACCGATGAAATATTACCTTGGCGGCGTCGACAAGAAAGAGGCAACTTCATTTCGGCTAGTTGATTCATTCTGAATATAGCTTGAAACAGTGCGAAGGGATGAGGTTCGCGGTTCCTGTTCGTGTCCTTCGCGCTGCTTCTAATCAGGAAGTTCAAGAGCCAGAAACTGCATACTGCATAGGCACCATGGAGAAGTCAGCGGTGTAAATATACCAGACAGCCAAAAATCAACTCAAAGCACAAAAGTCTAACAATAATTAAAATGATGGTGCAATGCTGTTCCAAGTCAAGTAAAGGTGTCTGAGAACACGGTGTTATACAGGAGAATCGACGACGACTATAGCTGTGAGCGCAGAATCCATATTTTGTGAACATGTCGTATAGGTCAATGAGAAATTGATACCCCTGCCCGAGGCCTAGCACTTTGAGAATACTAAACGAAAGGTTATTCAATGTTCGGTATAAAATACTAAAAATAGATTGGATGATTCGGGGCGCAAAAACATAAAACAACAGAGTTTAGGGCAACACACTTCTATCAAGTTGGATGAACTGTAAACACGAGCCATGAGTCTTGAGGCCCAATAATAAACCAAAGTAAACGAAAAATAGGCAGCTTGGTTGAGCAAATTTCAAAGGCGACGGTCATAATTTCCATTCATCTATATACCCATAGGAATACAACCTGCAAAAAACAATATTTACATAAAGAGAGAAGTGGGCGAGCGGTGGCGGTTTGTTGGCGCATTCGCGACAAAAATTCCTTTTTAGCCTGTTGCCTCGAAGATTACGAAAATGTGAGCCACTGACCCTGCCAACCTGTACCACCCGAACATTCTCAAGTAAGACAAGCTTAGCAGGACTCTTTGAGGTATCAGGCATTGTTTGGGATATCATTGGCCTTGTTAAGCTTAGAAGCACTGGTGAGGCTTGTACAGTGTTGACTAACGGCCACGTCCTCTACTATAGAGGTCTTTGAAATAAGAAGTAAGTACGGGGTAGGATTCCTAATCCATAAGGACATAGCAGGCAACATTCACGAATTCTACAGCATTAATGAGATGGTAGCAGTAGTCGTGATAAGACTTAATAAGAGGTACAAAATAAAGGTAGTACAAGCCTACGCTCCAACCTCCAGTCATGATGGTGATGAAATAAATCAGTTTTATGAACATTTTGAATTAGCAATGAGGAAAGTGCAAACTCAGTTGCTATAGCAATGGGCGGTATGAATGTAAAGGTGGGGGAAAAGCAGGCTGGTGAACAAGCAATTGGCAACTACGGCGTCGGTTCTAGGAACACTCGAGAAGAGATGCTGGTAGAATCCGCGGAAAGGAATAAGCGGCGAATAATGAACACCTTCTGCAGAAAGCATAGCAACAAAAAATGGACCTGGAAAAGCCCTGATGGAGAAACAAGAAATGAAATAGATTTCATACTTTCTGCCGATCCCAGCATAATGCAGGATGTTGAAGTGTTAGGTAGGATAAAAATGCAGTGATCATAGGCTGCTGAGGTCCAGGATTCCCGTCATTAACCAGAGAGAAAGAACAAAATTTGTCAGTAAGAAACAGGCCAACCTAAACGCAGTAAGAGTAAAGCCAGACCAATTCAGGCTGGTACTTGCAAAAAAATATGCAGCCTTAGAACAGCGACATGAAGATGACATAGAGGTAATGAATGAAACCGTAACTAGGCTTTCTTCAGAAGCTGCAATTGAAGTGGAAGGTAAGGCAACAAGGCATTCAATGGGCAAGCTCTCCCAATTAACAAATGACCTAATAAAGGAACGACAAAGAATGAGTGCCCTACTTAAGAGGCAAGATAGAATTGGCGGAACTGTCAAAACTGATCAACTAGGAGAAAATAAGGAATATTCGAAAATATAACGCGAGAAAAACTGAGGAAGCAGTAAAAAAATGGACGCAGCATGAAATGAGTGAGAAGAAAACTTGGCATAGGACAAATCAAGATGTATGCACTGAAAGATAGACCAAGTAATATCATCAGCACTCTCGAACATATTGTAAAAGCAGCCGAAGAATTCTATACTGACCTGTACGGCACCCAGAAGAGGCACGATTTCTCTATTCGAAGTAGTAATGAACAGGTTCCAAAGACTCCTTCTATATCTAGCGATGAGGTTAGAAGGGCCTTGGAAGACATGAAACGGGGAAGAGCGGCAGGAGAAGATGGAACAGCAGTCGATTTAATCAAAGATGGAGGAGATATAATGCTTTAAAAATTGGCGGCTCGTTATGCTTTGCCTTCTTGCCTTCTTTCTCAGCAAAAATTATAGCGCTGCAATTAGCACAAGTATAAACAATAGTGTTTTTAAAAGGGCCCAGATATCTGAAATTGCCCCGACCCCGGGGACAATACTAGAGCCAGAGTGGGCAGAAGGAGACATTCACTCAAACGTAGCTAAGTGCTACAAATGAAACTCATACGGGTTTGTAGCACTTAGCTACGTTTCGGTGGATGTCACCTTTTCCCTTTATTAATTACTTCTCTCACGTTGCGGGTTCTGCAGAAGTATTGCGTCCAAATGAGGCCACCAGCGCAATTCATTCCTTGCAAATGAGACACTTTCAGTAGTCCACGTGGGCCTCGGCGCTTGGACACACGCAGCAGCTCTCAGGGCGGTGCCCTTCAAGTGCTCGACGAATCACTTTTTGTGCCGCTTTTAGTGCTCCTATGCATCCCACCATGCACACTGAGCACTCATTTTTTTTTTATTCTCAATCTCCCTTACACCTAGTGTATGGTAGCAAGCCGGACGCTCGTCTGGTTCACCTCCCTGCGTTTCCTATCCTTGCTTTATTTCTCGCTCACGCTGCAGCTTGTGCACTGGATTCATACAGAGCTCCGCCAACTTGAATACCAAGCACTGCCACTGTCTTTGTTGCGAGACGCCTCATTAGTATAACACTTTTTCTTCACGTGCTTATGCACGGAATGGGTGTTTTTTTTTCATTTTTAAACGTTCTTCGGCATCTGCATTTCTGGGCGGATGAGACTGCACACCTTCTGGCAGTCTTTGCCAACAAAAGCGCCTGTAGTGAGATGATGTGAGAATTGTTCTCGCCTCCGCATTCTTTGCTCTAGCTTCTATTATTCTTGGCACTAGAGAAACGTCATCAAAGCTTTTTTCACTTTCAGTAGACTCAACGGACTTTCTGAGTCACCTCTACAGCGTACGAAACACATTCTGGCAGAACTTATCTCACAATGAAGGTCGATGTTAACGTGATTAGCATTGATTGGCACAACAGTTTAGCACCAGCGAAACGCTTCATGTATAAGGCGTGTATGCAGCAGGGTTCTCCACGAGCTGCCCGCTGAACACGCTGCACCCTCTAGCGGCGCCGCCGCGAAATGGGCCGCCATCGGCTCCGATGTACGCGTTGGTTGGTTCGCGCGGCGGCGGCGCCAGTTCAGCGGTGGCCTCCTTCATCGCAACCAAGGGCTTCGATTTAGGGTGGACCAAATCACCAACTGATCATGCAGCGGTGGCGTAGAGGTAGAACACCCGCCTCGGGTGCAGGAGGTCTGTGGTTCGAATCCCGGTGCCGGCAATTTTCCACCGGATTAAAAAAAAGAAATCCGCGTCTTGATAAAATTGCATAAACAGGCCTGGAGTGTGGCCTGATCTCGGTGACCAGAACCGGTAACGCACTCCCTCACCAGAGCAGGATTGGCCACCCTGGTGCAGTACTTGGCCACAACCTCCTATATGAACACAACAATCAAACCCCGGCCCTCAGTCCCCAGCAGCTGCGAAGCAACTGACCACGGCGGTGGTCAGACCTGCGACGCAGCAGAAGGTGCTAAGAATCACTGGCTCCGGACAGGACGCCATTGGAATATGAACCTGGCAACGTTTAACGCTAGAACGTTATCTAGTGAGGCGAGTGTAGCAGTGTTATTGGAGGAATTAGAGAGTAGTAAATGGGATATAATAGGGCTCAGTGAAGTTAGGAGGCCAAAAGAAGCATATACAGTGCTTAAAGAGCGGGCACGTCCTGTGCTACCGGCGCTTAGCGGAGAGAAGACAACTAGGATTCGGATTCCTGATTAATAAAAATATAGCTGGTAACATACCAGAATTCTATAGCATTAACGAGAGGGTGCCAGGTCTTGTTGTGAAACTTAATAAGAGGTACAAAATGAAGGTTGTACAGGTCTCCGCCCCTACATCCAGTCATGATGACCAGGAAGTCGAAAGCTTCTATGGAGACGTGGAATCGGCGATAGGTAGAGTGAAAACTAAATACGCCGTACTAATGGGCGACTTCAGTGACAACGTAGGCAGAAAGCAAGCTGGAGACCAGGCAGTGGGAGAATATGGCATAGGCGCTAGGAATAGCAGGGGAGAGTTATTAGTAGACTTTGCGGAACAGAACAATATGCGGATAATGAATACCTTCTTCCGCAAGCGGGACAGCCGAAAGTGGACGTGGAGGAGCCCGAACGGCGAGCATAGAAATGAAATAGACCTCATACTCTACGCTAACCCTAGCATCATTCAAGATGTGGACGTGCTCGGCAAGGTGCGCTGCAATGACCACAGGACGGTAAGAACTCGAATTAGACTAGACCTGAGGAGGGAACGGAAGAAACTGGTTCAATCTGGATCTGGAACGGAAGAAACTGGATCAATGAGTTAGCGGTAAGAGGGAAAATAGAGGAATTCCAGATCAAGCTACAGAACAGGTATTCCGCTTTAACTCAGAAAGAGGACCTTAGTGTTGAAGCAATGAACGACAATCTTGTGGGTATCATTAAGGAGTGTGCAATGGAAGTCGGTGGTAACTCCGTTAGGCAGGATACCAGTAAACTATCGCAGGAGACGAACGACCTGATCAAGAAACGCCAATGTATGAAAGCCTCTAACCCTACAGCTAGAATAGAAATGGCAGAACTTTCGAAGTTAATCAACAAGCCTAAGACAGCTGACATAAGGAAGTATAATATGGATAGAATTGAACATGCTCTCAGGAATCGAGGAAGCCTAAAAACAGTGAAGAAGAAACTAGGAATTGGCAAGAATCAGATGTATGCGTTAAGGGACAAAGCCTGTAATATCATTACTAATTTGCATGAGATAGTTCAAGTGGCTGAGGAGTTCTATAAAGATTTATACAGTACCAGTGGCACCCACGACGATAATGGAAGAGAAAATAGTCTAGAGGAATTCGAAATCCCACAGGTAACGCCGGAAGAAGTAAAGAAAGCCTTGGGAGATATGCAAAGGGGGAAGGCACCTGGGGAGGATCAGGTAACAGCAAATTTGTTGAAGGATGGTGGGCAGATTGTTCGAGAGAAACTGGCCACCCTGTATACGCAATGCCTCATGACCTCGAGCGTACCGGAATCTTGGAAGAACGCTAACATAATCCTAATCCATAAGAAAGGGGACGCCAAAGACTTGAAAAATTATAGACCGATCAGGTTACTGTCCGTTGCCTACAAACTATTTACTAAGGTAATCGCAAATAGAATCAGAAACACCTTAGACTTCTGTCAAGCAAAGGACCAGGCAGGATTCCGTAAAGGCTACTCAACAATAGAACATCAGGTGTTAGAGAAAACCATAGAAATCAGGTGATAGAGAAATGTGCGGAATATAAGCAACCCTTATAAATAGCTCTCATTTATTACGAGAAAGCGTTTGATTCAGTCGAAATCTCAGCAATCATGGAGGCATTGCGGAATCAGGGTGTAGACGAGCCGTACGTTAAAATACTGAAAGATATCTATAGCGGCTCCACAGCCACCGTAGTCCTGCATAAAGAAAGCAACAAAATCCCAATAAAGAAAGGCGTCAGGCAGGGAGATACGATCTCTCCAATGCTATTCACAGCCTGTTTACAGGAGGTATTCAGAGACCTTGATTGGGAAGAATTGGGGATAAAAGTTAATGGAGAATACCTTAGTAACTTGCGATTCGCTGATGATATTGCCTTGCTTAGTAACTCAGGAGACAAATTACAATGCATGCTCACTGAACTGGAGAGGCAAAGCAGAAGAGTGGGTCTAAAAATTAATCTGCAGAAAACTAAAGTAATGTTTAACAGTCTCGGAAGAGAACAGCAATTTACAATAGGTAGCGAGGCACTAGAAGTGGTAAGGGAATACATCTACTTAGGGCAGGTAGTGACGGCGGATCCGGATCATGAGACGGAAATAATCAGAAGGATAAGAATGGGCTGGGGTGCGTTTGGCAGGCATTCTCAGATTATGAACAGCAGGGTGCCATTATCCCTCAAGAGAAAAGTACATAATAGCTGTGTCTTACCAGTACTCACCTACGGGGCAGAAACATGGAGGCTTACGAAAAGTGTTCTACTCAAATTGAGGACGACGCAACGAGCTATGGAAAGAAGAATGATAGGTGTAACGTTAAGGGATAAGAAAAGAGCGGATTGTGTGAGGGAACAAACGCGAGTTAATGACATCTTAGTTGAAATCAAGGAAAAGAAATTGGCATGGGCAGGACATGTAATGAGGAGGGAAGATAACCGATGGTCATTAAGGGTTACGGACTAGATTCCAAGGGAAGGGAAGCGTAGCAGGGGGCGGCAGAAAGTTAGGTGGGCGGATGAGATTAAGAAGTTTGCAGGGACGGCATGGCCACAATTAGTACATGACCGGGGTTGTTGGAGAAGCATGGGAGAGGCCTTTGCCCTGCAGTGGGCGTAACCAGGCTGATGATGATGCATCACCAACCGGTCAGGAGTCGAGATAAGCAACATACGTCTAGACTGTTCGTAGGAAAAAAACAGGGAAGAGACTGATACGACCATCGCCGGCATTGGCGGTACAAGGTCGACCGAGGACTTTTGCGAAAGAGATTGAGGAGATGTATACGAAACTGCTACAATGAAAAGCATATATAGTATAGCTGATTAACGCAAGCAGGCTAGCTGACTATTTGTCACCACCCCATTTCAAGCTGGATGAAAATAAGTCATCATCATTATCATTTCCATACTTCGGGGAGACTTTAAAGAGGCCCGGTACAACTGTTGCGGCTTGGATAAGGAGGGAAGAAAACGCTTTTCCGCTGGTGTGTGGTCGCTTACTGATTTGGAAATGATGCGTGACTGTCTGCAAGGGGCAAAATCTACAAGACGCTGCCACCTATTTCTTCTCAAATGCGTCTGTTTATTTATTTATTTTTTTCATGCACATACCTCAATTACATTACCTGTTTACATGTAGAAATGTAACATACCTGTAAGAGTATGTTATGCTGCTGCAGCACAGTATACTTCAGAATATGTGGGTTATGCGTGTGTTTAGCGTTTTGTGAGCCGGCATCAAACATTTGAACGAGTAACCTCCAGGCATCGGCGCTTGCTCTCTTCTACGCCATGGTGACAGGCATGAAGCAAGACGTAGCATAATCCGCCCCCTTCAAATTCTTGTTCCCTTTTCCGTATAAAACAAGCTAAATAAATGGAGGGAAAGGCCCGCTTCTACAAAGTGCCATAACGGGTGTGAGACAATTGAAAATAAATGAGCAGGGATTGTCGAGTATTACCAAAGCCACTTATTTAACATGAAAAAATCGAATTGGCAAAATAAAGAGTGGGTACAGTTACTCCTAGTGTCCTAAGGTCCGGTAAGCGAGGGCAGAAGGTCCTCACATAGAGCGCTTAATGAATATCGGTCTCAAATATGCGGATTACAAGCACAATGATACGAAGTGTTCCAGGTGCCTCTGGTGTTGAAAATGTGATCCTGACACAGTTCGTTCATCGTTGATCTCAGAGCGACGGAAGTATGCCTGAAAATAGCTGAACAAACATGCTTATGAAAAACAAGGCAATGACGCCTGATTCGGATTTCTCAACCAATCGGACGGTCATTGCCCAGCAACGGTAAAACACCAGGCAAGAGTCGGCATGAAAGGAAGAGCAATAGGGTGCATGGAACATCAGACACATGAAAAGGGTGAATGAACAGATGGAGAGGGAACGGTGTCCGTGACGCCCGATAGGTCCGGCCGGTCGCGTCACAGAGCCGGTGAAAAGCTAACGTGCCCCCAAGTGGGACGCCGCCTTGGCCTTGCAACACGCGCGCTGAATAGTGTGAGAGATGTGGAGCGCAAAGCGTTAAACAGAAAGAGGAGAGAGGCGGGAAATAAAACATTGGGTGAGATTGCAACTGCCGCCTATGTGCGAGGGTGGACGTATATTGGCTCCGCGGGGTCTAACAGGGGAAACGTCCGGGTTAGGATACGTGGTTGCCTACCACGGCCATAAGGCGGACGTCCGGACCGCGCTGCCACGCCCCAGGCGCCGTGACGTCAGCCAGCCCTACCGCCACGAGCTGGCGCGCAAGCGCAGCCGCGGCACGCAGCCAAGCGCCCACGGGAGCGCAGTCTCCATCTGCGGCGGCAGTCCCGAATCGTCGCGCATGAAGGACTGCTGATGGGAGCCCTCAAACACCGCTCTCCATAAAAGTTATGCCGGAAGCCCACAAGGTGGAGAAAAGTGATTAATAAAGGGAAAATCCACCTGGCTTACCTTTGGACCGTCTTAAGCTGGTAAATGTCCCTCTTTATGAACGATCCCATAAAACCGACGCACCCTCTAATTTTGATCGAATAAATGTCATGTATGCAAGGAGTTCAAACTTACTTGGAGCACCTCTGAGGTTCCGTCTCAGAAAGCACAGCTTGGAAAATTATCAAAAATAAATATTCCAAACGTGCGCAGTCCATGGTAAATCGGTTGGTAATGTAGCCCCTAAGTATTTATGGTGTGTGACCGCCACAATTGAATTATTTAGTAGACTGTCAGAGAAATGGAAACCTGTTTTGCGCGAGATTCATAATATGACAACTTAATCTAGGTTAAGTTCCATATTCCATTTAACGCACCATTGATGAACGGCTAATAGCGAATTTTGCGAGAAGTAATGATCATTCTGTTAGCTTGTGCTCGCGAAAAGAATGCAGGCATCTGCAAAAAGCCTGACAGAGGCATTTTCAGAAATATCAGCCCGCAAATCAGTAACATATATTAGAAAGAGCAACGGGTCTAAAGACGTTTCCTTGCTGGTACACCTGCTAGAAGTGTTTTGAATTTGCAAGCATTAACTGCTACGTACTGTGTCCTGTGTTTCAAATAAGCATTATTCCAACTGACAAGATAAGTGGAGACAATTATACTTTCCAGTTTATAAATAAGTTTGCTGTGTAGAACTACGTCACATGATTTGCGGAAATCTAAAATAAGTACGTCAATCTGCCCTTCCTCATCAAGCACAACTCAATATCAGTAACTGTCGTAACTATGCTGCGTCACAGTGGACATTTCTTTCCGCAAGCCATGTTGCGCAGGTGACAAAATGTTATTTTCAGCAAGATAGGAGTTAAGATAAGCAAGAACTATGTGTCCAAGCAACTTGCAACGAGAGCAAGTGATTAAAATTATCCGATAATAAGAAATTGTTAGCCTGTCCCCTTTTTTACGAATTTGCACAACGCTGGCCATCCTCCAGTCCTCCGGCATATTACCCGAAAGTTAAGAAAACTTGAAATCTTCGTTAAGAACTGAGATACTTGTGCTGCAAAACGTTTCAGAAAGGCATTTGAAAGCACATCAGTACCAGCGGATTTCATTGAGTTTACGCAGCATAGACAGAACTACGTTCACAGAAATAGTTGGAACTTCACCACGTGATTCAATTGGAAATCTAGCTGTGGTTGCCCGCTCCTTAAGGAACACGCTTTGAAGATACCAGTTAAAACCTAGCGCCATGATCGTGGAGCCTGTTTAAACCTTATTATTAATTCGAATTTTGGACAACTGATCAGTCTTGCGACCTAGAAAATTCGAAAATAAGATAACTGTTTATATATCCGGGTGCCATCGTACAAAATAACGGAAATAATACTAATTTTAATGATAGCGGGACTAATTTTAACCATGATACAAGTACCTTTTTTAGCACCTCTAACTGTAAAGGCAACGTATCGCTTCAATTTGCGTTTCATTTTAATAATTTCGCGACAAACCAAGGATTGCAACGATTAATACGAATCTGTTTTTAAGGCGAACAAAGTCTTCAATGCTATACTGCTGTGTATCCCTAAAGTGCTGCCATAAACTATGCAGGTCATTGCTGCAAGAGTTTTCTCATTGTGATTGTAAAGAGTCGACAATTGCTTTATCGTCAGCATGTGCATTGTCCTTGATCATTTTAACTGGGCGCATTCCGGAAGCAACTGGCGAAGTACAACTAAAGGATAACAGCCGATGGTTCGAGATTTCAGCTTCAACGCTAAGCACTTCATTAAAAAGGTTTGCCTAACAAAGAAGAGGTCTAGGACAGATGACTCTCTGGTGCAATCCTACACAGGTTACCTGAAGTTTAAAGAAAACATCAGATATAAAATAATATCGCACAAGGCACTAAAGCCATGCGACCTTTTATCCCAAGCGATGGCAGGTAAATTAACATCACCATAACGAATTAAGCTCCAATTTTCGTAAGGTAGTAATCGGTCAAAGAGACTACACATGAAAGAATTCGCTGCATCAGGTGCACGATACAAAGCACAAGAAAACAATTAAACCACGAGCACTTACGTACAAAAAGAAACGTTCATGCTCATCAATTTATTCAAGCAGTGTTACGTTGACTACTCGCTTAGCAATAACTGCAACCCCTCCACCACGTGAGCCCCGACCTCTTCTGTATATGGCGTAGTCATTATGATGACCGTTGAGCTTCTTATGGCTTGGTGTGGCAGCTAACAAACCAATAATCTCTCTTTTGTCCATCTTCCTGAAAAGGGAACTGATGAGACCATGACAAGCACACAACTAAAAATTGCGAAACATTTTACTCCAGTAGATGAACAAATTGCTGTTCTAGGTGAAGTGTTCAGAACCATACCTTGTGAGGATTCTGGTCCTTGATGTTACTTCCAGTGGCAATACATTCACTGTTGTCTTGTACGTCCAAAGACAAGTCCAAATGGGGGAGTAAATGTGAGCAGCGCCTCGGAAGCTGATGTCGAAAGAATAAAAGCCCCGCTTATTATATTGGAAGCATGGTTGAGTCTGTCTTTGACGTCTCACTAAGAGCAGTGGACACAATGTTGCATGACAGAAAATCCGCACGCAACACAGTTTTGAATGTGTATTTTTTTCAATGGAGTCCTTGTGTGTGCTGCGCTTAGTCAAATTTCGATTAGATGGTAATGTTTCCTTCAGATACTGCTAATAAACACAGTCATATTATTACGTATCAGTGTATTAATCTATGTAACAGCGGAAGTGCATTTGCTACTAATGTACAGCGAGTTTGCTGCGGAGGATCGTTTATGCATAAACCATCAATATTATATATTACTCACACTATATTCCATGTTAGGAATTTTAGCGATGTGGCTAAATAACACGAGCCACTTTTGAATTTTTTTTCGGAAGCAATAATCACATAGATGTTATTATTTTCCACAAACGCGAGAGAATTATAAAGAGTTTTAGGAAATATATTTATAATTTACCACCTGCACTTATGAAAGCTGCAAGTGTTGCCGCTTTGACAAATTACGACAGAAATGTTCTTTATCCGCCTCGCATGCCAAGAAACTCAAGGCTGAAAGTGCGAATCCGTGCTTTTTGCTTATTCGTGCCCGCGCTCCCAGGCTTCAAATTTCATCCGTTTCGTGGGTTGTCTCCAAACAGACTTCGCTCGGTTCCAGCGCGTAATTTTCACGCTAGCGAGAACATTATTTTTCAAGCAGCACGTCATTACACGGCCAGACGCGCCAGCTCACTAACGATGGAAGCCGTGCAACCGTTATGCCAGTCAAACGCTGCAGCCGATAAAAGTCACCTTCATTAAACATGTTCGCTTGGTGAGCGCTATCGAAAGTTCGACGCATCCTGAGCTAGATGATATTGCTATCAAAACAAAAGTGCTTTCAAACGAACCTGCGTGATGCTGCTCAAAGGAAACGACCACGCTATTTGCAACTAATATCCAAGGTAAATGTACCGGGTAGCGAAGCTTCCGCAGAAGGCATACGTTCTAACGTGGCGGTTCATCGGCGGTGGATGGATGGATTTTATAGCGTCCCCTTTGGAACAGGGCGGTGGGATTCGCCACCAAGCTCTTCCTGTTATACTGCCTAATTGCCTACCTAGGTTGAACAATAAAAAAGAAAACAAAACGCTATGAACTCCGACAACCAAATTTTCTGATCCCCTATTGCGAACTGTGCTTTTGTACGTCTTTTACCTACTTTTATTCCGCCAATCCTCCTATCGCCTTTTACTGATCCCTATTGCAGACATGTTTACTTTTCCACTGCTCTCGCTGAACCCAAGGGCTTCAAGGAGGCCTGTGGTGCCTAAATCGACCGCTGGGTAGACGTCTTCACATTCTACTAAAACACGCTCCATAGTTTCCTTAGCTTTACCGCAGCAAGCACATGCTTCTTCTTCCTTCTTATATTTCGCTTTATAGGTGCGTGTTCTAAGGCATCCCGATCTCGCTTCGAAAAGTAATGAGCTTCCCTTTGAGTTATCATAAATTGTTTCTTTCCTGAATTTGTTTTTCCTCTTAAGTAGTTAAGGCGGCTCATAAGAACCGCCTAAGAACAAGCTTAAGAACCACCTTAAGACGGTTCATAGGGCTTAGCGCCATCTGTTTGACGTGGTAGCACTTCCAGCGGAACAAAATTAATCTCACGCCATATCCTTTGAAGCAGAAGTGACGCTATTTTTGTGGTCAAAGGCGCAAAGTTTTTTTTGTTGGCCTACCATCGGAGCTGTGTTTTTAAATGCCTTGCAAAACACGGGGAAGGCGGGAGACAGAAATTGAAGACGATGAACAAAACAAGAACAGGGTGAAAGCAGGAGCCGACATTTCGACAAGTGGACTTGTCTTCTTCAAGGCGGTTCATAGGACTTGAAGAAGACAAGTCCACTTGTCGAAACGTTGGCTCCTGCTTTCACCTTGTTCTCGTTTTTTTCATCGTCTTAAATGCCCTGCAGTTCGATTCGATGGGCGTTTCCAGGTCTCAGTACGCAGAGCGTTGCAGCAAATGGTCAGCCGTAGTTGTGCCTCAATCACACCCATTCACAGAAAATCGTTTCTTTTTGCAGGCCAAAGAAAGCTTCGGGTGCTTGTCGCATCGTCAGGCGCCGTGCACGTCGGCGACTGTAACCGCACGGAAACAGCTAAATTAAACAGTTATTCATCGGTCGTAATCACTACTTTTTAGTCAATACGCTGCTTAACGATGGAACACCTCACAAACACCGCGCCACCAGAATACAGCCAAACGTTGACTGTGAACCCTTGCCCCATTCATATAGGATTGATTAGGATTTTTTATTTTCGTTGAAAGCAGTCAAGCAGTGTCTCTGTTTACATAAAAAATTGTTTCCATTCCTGAATGTTTGTTCCCTCCTCGTGTAGTTGCGCTTCAATCGCTCCTCCTATAATAGCTCTTCCTGTCATCGTGACCATTGGTTCTCGGGCGCTTTTCGCTTGAAGCTTCACGACGCATTTGGGTCGACCTTGTATTATCGCTATGCAATCTGAATCAATAAACAGCCCTGACAGTAATCAATACCAAAGCTCCTGCTTATCACACGTCAGTAGGGTCTGAAAGCGTTGATTTAAGTAATAAAGCAAATACTTTCATAACAAAACTTCGATGAAAACAATGTCCTACTCGTTATGTAAAAAATTACAGGTTAACTATGCTTGTCTCCTACTATAGCTACATTTCTAGATGAAATATCTATCCCAGTTTTTCGTCCCTAGCTGGAAAAACACCAATGAATGTGTGCGACCAAATTACACTAGCCCTATTTGGGTGTTTCATGGTGAAATACGAGTTTGTGGGTGAGCGGGTAAAGTGTTGGTTGGTTGGTTGCTTGGACGGACGGACGGACGGACGGACGGACGGACGGACGGACGGACGGACGGATGGATGGATGGATGGATGGATGGATGGATGGATGGATGGATGGATGGATGGATGGACGGAAGGACGGACGGACGGACGGATGGATGGATGGATGGATGGATGGATGGATGGATGGATGGATGGATGGATGGATGGATGGATGGATGGATGGATGGATGGATGGATGGATGGATGGATGGATGGATGGATGGATGGATGGATGGCTGTTTCTTCGTCCTTGGTGTACCTCGTATTATCACTGCACCTTCTGGGGCATCCTGATCTCGCTCCGAAAAGTAAGGAGCTTCTTTTTGACTTACCATGAATTGTTTCTTTCCTGATTTCTTTTCTTCGTTTGATGTAGTTACTCATAGCAGATTTCTTTTCCATTGCCGCTACCCACGATATTATCACACCTTCTCTGACTTTCCTCGTGTCGTTATTTATTGCCATGTTGCTCGCCATGCATGTCGCATACTTGTTGGTAAGCTTCCTAGTTCTTTTTTTCCATTGTGAATCAATGTCTTTCCTTTACAAATACCTCAACACTCTCCCAGCCCATTTACTTTCTTCCACATTCCTCAGTTGTTCTTCATAATCAATTTTACTCTGAGCTTCCCTCACTTCAAAACTTGTCCAGCCCATATTACCCTACACATCTTCATTTCTAGGCTTCTCATGAGCGCCCAATGTCAGGCGTCCCACAGACCATTGGTTGCCATCGAGTCACCATTTTACCGATTACTTCAAGCAAACAACCGCATTTACAAATATAAGTCCTGGAACCATTACACCCTTCCACATACCCCGGAGCACCTCGTACCTATTCTATCCTCAGAGTACTGTGTGTTTCATTATGGCCGCGTTTTTCTTCCCCTTTGCCTTTTTTTGTTTTCCATATTTATATATTACCTTCGTTTGTCCATACACCAGCGTACTTATATTATATTACCCGTGGCATTTCCTGGCCCTGCATTGAGGCTGTCCACTGCTTTTATTGAATACCACAACACCGGATTTTTACCGCTAAATTTCAGACCCAAATTTTCGTCTTCCTGTCCACAGATAGCGGATTAGCCAGACGTTGCATATGAACTTGCTTGTTAGATATCAACAGAATTTCGTCAGCATAAAACAAACCTAGAAGCTGCTGCTCTACTATGGTGCCCGCCTGTTTGTATCAGAGATTAAACCCGATATTTTTTCCCTAACGCCCTATCCACCCTTACAATGCACATCATAAACAAAAGCGAGGATAGAGGGTACCTCTGCCTCAATCCCTTGTTGGTGTGAACTTTCTCGTCGCTTTTCATCCCTTTCTATTCAACGCAAACGGCATTTTCTCATCACCCTGAAAAGCTGTATACAGTGGTTGCCTGTACCTTCGCCTTCCAGAATATCCCCCAAGATATTGTCACGTGGTAGTGACGGTGAAGAGAGAACACAGTAGCAGTACTGTGAAAGGCAAAACTAGCTTTTATTGGGCGAACCTGTGCCCACAAAACAGGCTACACTTAAAGCACAACGATAGCGGCGAACACAGTCGGCGATCGTCGAAAATCTGATCAGCGGGTCAAGCGCGTCGGCTTTTATAGATCAGTCGTCGAATGTTCCAGATTAACTGATGGGACCCGCGTGGTTTCCACAAAGTTCCAAACCATTCGTGTCACGCGATGAAATCTGATAACACAAGGTTCGGCGACAACAGACACGCGGATAGAAGCGTCGATAACTTTCCAGAAACGTCGGATACATGCAGGCGCGTCCCTCGCTCTGCGATTATAGTTGTTAAGCGGCGAAACGTGGTTGCGCGATAAAGATAAGTACACGTGTCATTACCCCCCTCTTAAAGAGCATCGACCCGATGCTGCAAACAAACGAAAGTAACAAAGAAAAGCACTCGTAGCAAAGAAAACAACAAACTAAGGAAGTTCATCAGCGTCCGTAAAATGGTTTAAGGCGCACCACGTGGACCACTTCAGATCGTGCGCGGCGCCGCTGTGAGTGCGAAATGCCGTCTGGCACGACCTCATAGTCTAGTCCGCCAATACGTCGGATGACCTTGTAGGGTCCGAAATAGCGTCGCAGCAGCTTCTCACTGAGTCCTCGCCGGCGTATCGGGGTCCATACCCAAACACGGTCGCCGGGCTGGTACTCGACGAAGCGTCTTCGGAGGTTGTAGTGTCGGCTGTCGGTACGCTGCTGGGTCTTGATTCGTAGGCGGGCGAGCTGTCGGGCTTCTTCGGCGCGCTGGAGATAGCTAGCGACGTCCACATTCTTTTCGTCAGTGATGTGGGGCAGCATGGCGTCGAGCGTCGTCGTCGGGTTCCTGCCGTAAACCAGCTTAAACGGCGTGATCTGTGTTGTTTCTTGCACCGCCGTGTTGTAAGCGAATGTTACGTACGGCAGGACGGCATCCCAGGTCTTGTGTTCGACGTCGACGTACATCGCTAGCATGTCGGCGAGGGTCTTATTCAGCCGCTCCGTAAGGCCATTCGTCTGCGGGTGGTAGGCCGTGGTCCTCCTGTGCCTTGTATGACTGTATTTCAGAATGGCTTGGGTAAGCTACGCTGTAAAGGCCGTTCCTCTGTCGGTGATGAGGACTTCTGGGGCGCCATGTCGAAGCAGGATGTTTTCGACAAAGAATTTCGCCACTTCGGCTGCGCTACCTTTCGGCAGTGCTTTAGTTTCAGCGAAGCGGGTGAGGCAGTCTGTCGCCACGACGATCCACTTATTTCCGGTTGTTGACGTCGGAAAGGGTCCCAGCAAGTCCATCCCGATCTGCTGGAATGGCCGGCAAGGAGGCTCGATTGGCTGTAGTAATCCGGCTGGCCTTGTCGGCGGTGTCTTGCGTCGCTGACAGTCTCGGCATGTTCTGACATAACGGGCGACGTCGGCGGTCAGGCGCGGCCAATAATACTTTTCTTGAATCCTCGATAGTGTCCGGGAAAAACCGAGGTGTCCAGCGGTCGGATCGTCATGTAGGGCGTGCAATACTTCTGGACGAAGTCCTGACGGGACAACAAGAAGGTAATTGGCGCGGACTGGTGAGAAGTTCTTCTTCACGAGTAGACTGTCTTGAAGCGTGAAGGAAGATAATCCGCGCTTAAATGCCATGGGGACAACGTCGGTGTGCCCTTCCAAATAATCGACGAGGCCTTTAAGTTCCGGGTCCGCTCGTTGTTGTTCGGCGAAGTCTTCCGCGCTAATTATACCAAGGAAGGCGTCGTCATCCTCGTCATGTTGCGGCGGCGGGTCAATGGGGGCGCGTGATAGGCAATCGGCGTCTGAGTGTTTTCGTCCGGACTTGTATGTTACAGTGATGTCGTATTCTTGTAGTCTGAGGCTCCACCGTGCTAGCCGTCCTGAGGGATCCTTTAAATTCGCTAGCCAGCACAAGGCGTGATGGTCGCTGACGACTTTGAATGGCCTGCCATATAGGTAAGGGCGAAATTTCGCTGTAGCCCAAACGATGGCGAGGCATTCCTTTTCGGTTGTAGAATAATTGCCTTCCGCTTTTGACAACGACCGGCTAGCGTAAGCTATCACGTGTTCATGTCCATCTTTTCTCTGGACCAGGACGGCGCCGAGGCCTAGGCTACTGGCGTCAGTGTGGATTTCGGTATCGGCGTTCTCGTCGAAGTGCGCAAGTACGGGCGGCGACTGCATGCGTCGTTTGAGTTCTTGAAATGCCTCGGCCTGCGGCGTTTCCCACTTGAACTCGACGTCACATTAGTTAGCTGCGTCAGCGGCTCAGCGATGCGTGAAAAGTTCTTGACAAATCGCCTGTAGTAGGCGCACATGCCAAGAAATCTACGCACTGCCTTCTTGTCGATGGGCTGTGGGAACTTTGCTATGGCAGCTGTCTTCTGCGGGTCGGGGCGGACTCCAGATTTGCTGATGACGTGGCCTAAAAATAGAAGCTCCTCGTAAGCGAAGCGGCACTTTTCCGGCTTCAGAGTAAGTCCTGATGTCCTGATGGCCTCTAGTACTGTTGCCAGCCGCCTAAGGTGAACGTCGAAATTTTCGGCGAAGACGACGACGTCATCCAATTATACGAGACAGGTCTGCCACTTCAATCCTGCTAAAACCGTGTCCATCACGCGCTGGAACGTTGCAGGCGCCGAGCACAGTCCGAATGGCATAACCTTGAACTCGTAGAGGCCGTCTGGGGTGATGAAGGCGGTCTTTTCACGATCTCTTTCGTCGACTTCTATTTGCCAATAGCCAGACTTGAGATCCATGGACGAGAAGTATTTAGCGTTGCAGAGCCGATCCAATGCGTCGTCTATCCGTGGGAGGGGGTATACGTCCTTCTTCGTGATCTTGTTCAGACGCCGATAATCGACGCAGAAACGTAGGGTTCCGTCCTTTTTCTTTACCAGAACAACAGGGGATGCCCACGGGCTTTTCGATGGCTGGATGATGTCGTCGCGCAGCATTTCGTCGACTTGTTCTCTTATAGCTTCACGTTCTCGCGCCGAAACTCAGTAAGGGCTCTGACGCAGTGGTCGAGCGCATTCCTCGGTGATTGTGCGATGCTTGGCGACTGGTGTTTGTCGAATCCTCGATGACGTCGAAAAGCAGCCTTTGTAACGTCGGAGCAGACTTCTCAGCTGCTGTTGCTTAATCATAGGGAGATTTGGATTAATGTCGTAGTCTGGTTCGGGAACCATGGTCGTCGGGGTAGATGCGGCGGAATCCGATAGGACAAACGCATTACTTGTTTCCAGAATTTCCTCGATGTACGCGATCGTCGTGCCCTTGTTGATGTGCTTGAACTCCTGGCTGAAGTTTGTCAGCAACACTTCAGTTTTCCCTCCATGCAGTCGAGCGATCCCTCTTGCGACGCAAATTTCACGGTCTAGCAGAAGAAGTTGGTCGCCTTCGATGACGCCTTCTACGTCAGCGGGTGTTTCGGTGCTGACCGAAATAACAATGCTGCAGCGAGGCGGGATGCTCACTTGATCTTCAAGCACACTCAAGGCGTGGTGACTACGAGGGCTCTCCGGCGGCATTGCTTTATCTTCCGACAGCGTTACTGACTTCGACTTGAGGTTGATGATTGCGCCGTGTTGGTCCAGGAAGTCCATACCGAGAATGACGTCTCGTGAACACTGTTGGAGGATAACGAAGGTGGCAGGGTAAGTCCGGTCATGAATGGTTATTCTTGCCGTGCAGATCCCAGTCGGCGTGATGAAGTGTCCTCCAGCGGTGCGAATCTGAGGGCCTTCCCATGCGGTCTTCACTTTCTTCAACTGGGCGGCGATGTGTCCACTCATTACGGAGTAATCGGCCCCTGTGTCGACTAAGGCAGTGACTGCGTGACCGTCGAGAAGCACGTCGAGGTCGGTTGTTCTTTGTCTGGCATTGCAGTTAGGTCTTGGCGTTGGATCACGGCTGCGTCGTGTTGAAATGAAGTTGGAACGTCGCGTCGTCAAGTCGTCTTTCGTCGGTGTAGTTTTGGCTTCCAGACTTCGTCGGGACGGCGGCGTGTCGTCATTAGGTCGTCGAGATGGTTTCTTCGTCGTCTTCGTCGGCGGCGGAGGATCTTCGTCAGTTCGACGAACAGCAACCGCACCTCCATCGGTTGCTGCTTTTAGTTTTCCGGGTACGGGCTCGCTGACCGGCCCCGGGCTGGGCCAGTGTATGGTCGGCGCTGCGGCGACAGGTAGCGGCCTGGTGATGGCGAACGGGACGGCCGTCGAGGGCTCCACTGAGTAGCGGCGAGGTAATCGGCGATGTCACGTGGGCGCTCGCCAAGCTGTGGACGCGGCGCGTTGACGGCGAAACCTCGCAGTCCCATCTCCCGGTACGGACATCGTCGGTAGACGTGACCCGCTTCTCCGCAGTGGTAGCAGAGCGGGCGGTGGTCAGGAGCACGCCAGATGTCCGTCTTCCTCGCGTAGGTGCGCTGGGCGACGGGTGGTCGTGCTGGCGGCGGCGGCGGCGGACGACGAAACTGTGGCGTGACAGGGCCCTGGCGCGGTCACGGAGGGGGGCCTTGACGGCGTGCGACGGCGGCGTAGGTCATTGCTTGCGGCTGGGGTTGCGGCGATTCAGGGGCTACTCCAAGTTGTTGTTGGAGTTCCTCACGCACGACATCGGCAATCGAAGCCACCTGAGGCTGTGATGACGGGAACAACTTTTGTAGCTCCTCCCGCACGACAGCTCGGATAGTCTCGCGCAGGTCGTCGGTGGCCAGTGACTGAAGTCCGGCGTAGTTTGTCGCGTTCGTGCGGCGGTCGAATTGCCGGTTTCGCATCTCGAGTGTCTTCTCGATGCTGGTTGCCTCGCGAAGGAACTCTTCTACGGTCTTCGGTGGGATTCGTACCATTGCGCCGAAAAGTTCTTCCTTCACACCACGCATGAGAAGGCGGACTTTCTTCTCCTCGGGCATATCCGGGTCGGCGTGGCGGAAGAGACGCTTCATTTCCTCCGTGAAGATGGCAACGTTCTCGTTCGGTAGTTGCACTCGGGCGTCCAGCATGGCTTCGGCCCTTTCCTTGCGCACGACGCTTGTAAAGGTGCGCATGAAGCCGGTACGGAACAGGTCCCATGTTGTCAATGTCGACTCCCTGTTCTCGAACCACGTTCTGGCGGCGTCTTCTAGGGCGAAGTATACGTGCCGCAACTTGTCGTCGGAGTCCCAGTTGTTGAAAGTCGCGATTCGCTCGTACGTCTCCAGCCAGTATTCCGGGTCCTCAGTTGCTGCTCCATGGAAAGTTGGTGGGTCCCGAGGTTGCTGTAGGATAACGGGGGACGCTGGGGCAGCCATTGGAGTTGTTTTGACCACGATCTTCTTTGTCGACTCAGGTAGAAGTCCGTGCTCTGGGGGCAGTCCTTGCAGTCTGCGGCTAGCACGCTGGTCTTCGGCGATGTTAGTTTGGTCCTCGGGCTTCGGGCTTGGATCGCGGCTTTGCGGGGGCGTTCGGTACATGAACGCACTAGCACCTCCACCAGATGTCACGTGGTAGTGACGGTGAAGAGAGAACACAGTAGCAGTACTGTGAAAGGCAAAACTAGCTTTTATTGGGCGAACCTGTGCCCACAAAACAGGCTACACTTAAAGCGCAACGATAGCGGCGAACACAGTCGGCGATCGTCGAAAATCTGATCAGCGGGTCAAGCGCGTCGGCTTTTATAGATCAGTCGTCGAATGTTCCAGATTAACTGATGGGACCTGCGTGTCTTCCACAAAGTTCCAAACCATTCGTGTCACGCGATGAAATCTGATAACACAAGGTTCGGCGACAACAGACACGCGGATAGAAGCGTCGATAACTTTCCAGAAACGTCGGATACATGCAGGCGCGTCCCTCGCTCTGCGATTACAGTTGTTAAGCGGCGAAACGTGGTTGCGCGATAAAGATAAGTACACGTGTCAATATTGTGGTCTACCTTGCAATGCTTGAAAATGTCTTTAAAAAGCCGCATGTAATGGCGCCCTTTCTTCTCTGTGGCGATCGCTGGCACTTGAGAGTGTTCGAGGCCTGGTCTAGCGCCACTCGGCAACTATTGGCGAAGGCGTTCCTGCCGATTTTTTCGCCGACAACGGTCACCCCTGCGTTGGCGCCAATGCGACTAACCTTTGCTCGTGTGTATGGGGGTGCGAGGCCGCCGGAGCTCTCGCGACGCAGCGCGACACGCACTCACCGTCGCGTCGGATATACAGGTTATGATGTCTGGTAGCCTTCGCGGTCATCACCATCATGTACAGACTTGATGTACAGAATTATTGTACAGAGAGAATTATTGTACAGACTAAGGAGTTTGGGGCACGCAGGCTCCCGGGCCCCCGCACGACCCCACTGCACTCAAGCGTTTATGCTACTTCGGTCCATAACGCTGGCAGCTCGTTCAGTAGCCATGGTCTGCACGACCGGGTCTCCAGAGCACAGCAGAGTCTCCCAGTCCTCCCAGTGTTCAGGTGCTCTAGGCCCCGCGGTGGAGGATTCGCATGGCAATGAGAACGGAGATGGAGAGCAGGAGCGCAAGGTTCAGGACAGAGAGTACAAGCTGAAGTGAGGAAAAGTGGGTGATAGTGAGAAATAGCGAGAGGAGATGGGAGAGTGTGTGTTTGTCATCATCATCGTCATCTGCCTGGTTACGCCCACTGCAGGGCAAAGGCCTCTCCCATACTTCTCCAACTACCCCGGTCACGTACTAATTGTGGCCAAGTTGTCCCTGCAAACTTCTTAATCTCATCCGCCCACCTAGCTTCCTGCCACCCCCTGCCACGCTTCCCTTACCTTGGAATCTAGTCCGTAACCCTTAATGACCATCGGTTATCTTCCCTCCTCATTACATGTTCTGCCCATGCCCATTTCTTTTTCGTGATTTCAACTAAGATGTCATTAACTCACGTTTCTTCCCTCACCGAATCTCTGGTTAATCTCCTTGCCTTTCCTTCTTCCCTTCTCTCTCTCTCTCAATCTCTCTCTCACCCAATCTGCTCTTTTCTTATCTCTTAACGGAACACCCATCATTCTTCTTTCCATAGCTCGTTGCGTCGTCCTCAATTTAAGTAGAACCCTTGTCGCAAGTCTCCAGGTATCTGCCGCGTACGTGAGTACTGGTAAGACGCAGCTGTTATACACTATTATACACTGTGCGTTTGTAATTGGCGCCAAAAGATTGCTTGTCGATTGCTGAGGGATTTGTGCAGTGGAGAGTACAGCTGACGCGCCACCTCGGAGGCATGCGTCAGCTCGTTGAAAGTGTGCGCGCACTGCTTCGTGAATATAGGATTGGAAGCCGCAAGAGCCCGGTTTAAGAAGCCTAGGGCTAAGAGGTTGGCGGCCTCGTTTCCAAGATTCCCGCACTGTGCGGGCACTCAAATCAGCTCCTCATGATGGGTCAGGGGTGCAAGTCACGAGTCCAGTATGCAAAAAGCAGGGACTTCGACTCGGCCTCGTGCGAAATTTGAGATTGCAGTTATGGAATCTGATAAAACATACGGCGCTTCTGTGTTGATGATGGCTAGGGCAATGGCGGCTTGCTCTGCAACTCCGGGTGAGTTATCTGGAGGGAGTGTGTGTGTTGTGATCGGGGAGAGAGAATGATCCACCACGGCAGCGATCGCTTCATCACCCTTGCAGGCTGCGTCTACCCATGCGGCGTCCGGCTCAGAGCCGTAATAACGGTGGAGTGCTGTAGCTCAAGCTCTATGGCGCTTATCATGGTGGTCGGAGTGCATGTCACGGGGGAGTGGCTTAATGAGCAGTTCGCGGTGTAAGGGTATTGATATGGGGCGTAATGTCGGATCATTGGCTGGTATCTGGATTCCAATGAAATGCAGGATGTACTGGCCAGTGTTGGTTTGTGTGAGACGAAGGTATTGTGCTCGGCGGTGCGTCAACAAGTTCCCCGATTGAGTTGTGGAGGCCTAGTTTTCAGAACAGGTGGGTAGGTGTATTTATGGGAAGGTGGAGGGCGACCTTGTATGCCCAGCGAATGACAGCATCCATGGCGCCATTTTCACGGCGAGGGAGATATGGGTGGAGTAGAGTACACGGCAAAGTACAAAGGCGTGAACAAGGTGACATAGATCACGCTCCCTCATGTCTTTGAGGTGGCCCGAGACCCAGCGAATGAGGTGCAAGATCACCCTTACTACCTGCTTGAGTCTCCGCGGTGTTGTGGTGTGCTTCGCTTCGCTTTTGATCTGCATACCAAGTATCCTGACAGTTTCGACCTCTCGTCCCGGTGTGCCATCCAGTTCGATAGCGATGGGGAGCAGGGCGAGTTGCGGTTCTTGGGACGAATGCAGGGCAGCCAGGACTTCTCTGGAGAACAAGAAAGTCCTATGCTAACTGCATAGTTTTGGGTCAGATTGGTGGCTGCTTGGATGGTGTCCTGGATGGCGCCATCACTGCCATGGGTAGTCCATAGCGTAATGTCGTCAGCGTAGGGAGTATGTTTCAGGTGAGGAACGGTTGCCAATTGTCGTGCTAAGGGGATGAGAGTGCTATTAAATAAGAAAGGTGAGAGTATGGAGCCTTGCAATGTGCCGACGCTTTTTAGAGAGTATGTGGGGTAGGTGTGCGGGCCGAAGTCAAGCTCAGCAGTGCGTGCTGTGAGAAATGCCTGAATGTAGGTGTACGTACGTGCGCCCACATTCAATGCGGAAAGTACAATCATGGTCGCATGATGTTCGACGCGAAAGGCTTTGACTAAATCCACAGCCAGGACTGCCTTCGTGTGGCCTGGAATGAGCGGATCGAAAATGTCATCGGTGATTCCCAACATGGCGTCTTGTGTGGACAAATGGGGACGGAATCCCACCATACTGTGAGGGTCATTATCTGCCATGTGCTGTGTGAGCCTCGCTGATACCACATGCTCGAAAATCTTTCCGAGACACGAGGTTAGCGAGATTGGGCGAAGGTTTTGGAGTGTAAGTGGTTTATTGGGCTTCGGAGTGAAGATTACCTTCGCGTATCACCAGGACTGGGAGAGGGTGCCATTTTTCCATCGCCGGTTGATGTACTCCGTGATGCGAGTAATCGATTGATTGTCCAGATAACGGAGCGTTGTGTTGGTGACCTGGTCGGGGCCGGGCGCGGAATCGGTCCGGAGAGTCACGAGGGCATTAGTAGCGACTGTGCGTGTTTGCAGCGTCTTGATCACTCAGAAAAGTATAGATTGCCCTGAAGTTTACGAAAATGAAGGCATACAAAGCGCAATAAACTAATCAAGAAGGACGTCTGAATCCACAAGCACAAATATCAGATAAATCTATGTACTTCCCCCCATTACCATGGTGGCTCTACGATTGCAGCGCCAAAGTTCCCTCTAGTCATCATCATCATCATCATCATCGGTTTATTTTATGTCCACTGCAGGGCGAAGACCTCTCCCTGCAATCTCCAATTGCCCCTGTCCTACGCCAGCCGTATCCAGTTAGCAGCCGCGAATTTCCTTATTTCATCGCACCACTCAGTCTTCTGCCTTCCTCGACTGCACTTCCCTCCTCTTGGTGTTCAATATGTAGCCCTAATGGTCCAACGGTTGTCTGACCTGCGCATTACATGACCTGATCAGCGCCATTTTTTTCTCTTGTTGTCAATTAGAATATCGGCTATACCCGTTTGCTCCCTGATCCAAACCGCTCCCTTTTTGTCTCTCAAGGTTACGCCTAGCATTCTTCGTTACATACCTCTTTGTGCAGTCCTTAACTTGTTCTCAAGCTTCTTTGTCAGTCTCCAAGTCTGTGCTCCCTATGTCAGCACCGGTAAAATGCACTGTTTTTCATTTTCAATGGTAATGGTAAGCTTCCAGTTAGGAGCTGACAACGTCGGCCGTATGCGATCCAACAAATTTTTATCATTCTATGAATTTGCTTCTCATTATCAGTGTTCCCTGTGATTATTGACCTAGGTGGCCATAGAACAAACTCTAGAGGCTGACTGGCGATACTGAACGCTTGTTCCTCTTGCCCGATTATTCATCATTATCTTTGTCTTCGGCTCCCCTTCAACCCCACTCTTACACTCTATGTTAAGGTCCTCAAGCATTTGTTGTAACTTGTCTGTAGTGCTGCTGAATAGAACAATCTCATCGGCAAACCGAAAGTTGCTAAAATATTCGCCATTGACCCTTACTCCTAAGCATTCGCAGTTTAATAGCTTGAATATTTCTTCCAGTTACGCAGTGAATAGCATTGGAGAAATTGTCTCCTTGTCTGACCGCTTTCTTTATAGGTATCTTCCTGCTTTTCCTTGTGGAGAAAGAAGGTAGCTGTAGAACCTCTGTAGATATGTTCCAAGGTATTTTACTTAATCAAATGCCTTTTCGTAATATATAGAAGCCATATAGAGAGGCTTATTGTACTCTTCGGATTTCTCGATAATCTGATTCACGACATGGATGTAATCCATTTAAGAGTATCCCATCCTGAAGCCAGCCTGTTCCCCTGGTTGACTGAAGTTCAGTGCTGCCCTTATTCTATTGAAGGTTATTTTGGTAAATCTTTTATGCAATACTGGGAGTAAGATAATGGGCCTATAATTTTTCAATTCTTTAACGTTTCCCATTTTGTGGATTAGCATAATCTATATTGTAGGAAACTCTATGTTGAGACGATCAGACGACAAAGATAAGGGACAGCATACGACAGTCACCATGGTTTAATGATTCGCTGAAGATGCTTATTCTAAACCCTAGATTAATGTGAGCCCTAGCCCAAATGATGCCACTCACATCTTTCACTACCTTCTTCCAGCCAGCGACAGTCTTCCAACCGCGAAGAGCCGCCGCATAGTTGAACAGTTTGCCCGCCTACCAAATACCACAGCTTCATCGACGTGCGAAGACATTTGTCCACCGCATAAGCCCACCTCTTCTGAGAACGTCGTACGTATCGTTCGGCGAGAAATCGAAGCAGCGTCGCCTGCCACGCCAGTGACGCAGTGCTTTGACGATTCCCGGCAGCTCTTTTCTCTCATTCAGTCGGTCATTCGCCAAGTTGCCGATGTGGGTCTTGCGTCCATCTGCTCCGCCAACTATCCAGACTTTGCTTCGTCCGCTGCCTCTGCCCCTGTTCACCGGAGCCAATACGGTCCATATCCGAGCTATTGCAACCCGGCAGAATGGCGCACACATGGTGATAGACCCATCTGCTTTTATATTGGGCATGTAGGCCACGTCTCTCGCCACTGCCGAAGTTCCTGGCCAGCGCACTCTCGACCAAGCTTTCCCGCCTACCGCCGCTCCCCACTGAATCCTCGCTCACCTGCACTCTCCACCGAGGTTGAAGACACACCTGAAAACACTCGAGTCACTGCGACTAGCCGCTCGCCATCACCACACAGTCGCCGCTGCCGTTCGCCCCAGCAGCTGGCTTGCAGCTTAATTCGTCCAAATGCACCGGTCATCGCCAAAGAACCATGCTCGGGCATCTCGTCGATTCGTCAGGCATTCGCCCCCGACCCAGTTGAAGTTCCTGCTGTCCAGAATTTGCCCGTACCAACTTGTGCCAAAGAAATTTGAAGCTTTGTTGGCCTTTGCTCCTACTTCCGCAGGTTTGTGGAAAATGTCGCCCATGTCGACCGTCCTCTGACTGACCTCCTCAAGAAAGACGTTCCTTTCTGCTGGGGCTCTGAACAAGCGTATTTTTTCTCGCAGTTCATCACGCTGTTCACCACACCTCCTGTTCTCGCACATTTTGACGCCCCCATTCCGACGGAAATCCTTACTGATGCCATTGGCTACGGCATCGGCGCAATTTTAGCTCAGTGCCAATGTGGGGGGGGGGGGGCACAACGGCGTTATCGCCTACGCCGGCCAGCTCCTCTCTCCAGCCTAGCGCAATTACTCGACTACCGAGCGTGCGTGTCTCGCCCTCATTTGGGCGGGGGGCAAGTTCCGACCCTACATATATGGTCGACCATTTACAATTACAACCGATCACCACGCCCTTCGTTGGCTTTCTACTCTGAAGGATCCCTCCGGACGCCTCGGTCGCTGGGCCCTATGGCTGCAGGAATACGCATACATTCCGGTCTGCAAGTCGGGTTGTCTACATCAGGACGCCGACTGTCTGTCTCATCATCCCGTCGAAGCTCCGGACGGTTTAGTGGAAGTGTTACTGATCAGTGTTTTTTTCGCTATCCGCCTTGAAAGACATTGGCGCTGTACGACGACGCGATGAATCGTTACGGCCCATTATCGAACGCCTGCTCTCTGAACCGTCTGACCCATCTCTTCACTTGTTCGTACTACAATACGGCATCCGGTATCGCCGCAACATGCACTCCGACTGGGCCGAGCTCCTAACCGTCATTTCGTGTCATGTTCGACAGATTGTACTCCAGCAACTGGACGACGTACCCATCGCTGGACACATTGGCGTCACTCGGACCTATGACCGAATGTGGCGATGGTATTTTTGGCCCCGTCTCAACCGCTCCGTCTGGCGCTATGTTGCCGTGTCTGAGTCGTGTGAACGCCGGAAAAGACCAGCTGTGCATACTGGTGGTCTGGTGCAGCCTTTTTTATATACCGACCGGCTCTTTTTGCGCGTTGGCGTTGACCTTCTCGGACCATTCCCTGTATCAAATGAAGTAAATAGGTGGATTGCCGTCGCTACGGCCTTTACAGCCCGCTATGTCATTACTAGATCCCTACTGACCAGTTGCGCTAATCACGTCGCTGACATCCTGCTCCACGAAGTTGAGATGCAAGATGCACCACTGTGCATCTCGTTAACTTCTCACCGATCGCGGAAGATACTTTCCTGCCAAAGTCATAGACAATTTGCTTCGATCAAGCGCTACTTAACACAAGTTTACTACCGCTTACCATCCTCAAGCTAACGGTCTTACCGAACGCCTGAACCCCACGTTAACTGACATGCTAGCAATGTATGTTTCCTACGAGCATCGCGACTGAGACACTGCTCCACCATTTGTCATGTTCGCTTACGATTACTCGTGCCACGACACCCTTCTATCTCACCTTCGGCAGAGAGCCGACTTTGCCTTTCGAGACTCTCCTTTCGACCACACTCGACTCACCGACAGTGTGCATGCGGAATGTCATAGCCACAGCGACCCAAGCACGCAAGATTGCCCGTGTTCGTCTTTCTGATTCACAGACACGTTAGAAGGGCCATTACGACCAGCGCCATCACGACATGGAGTGTGAACCAGGTGCTCTTGTGCTAGTTTAGTCTCCAACTCGGTGTGTTGGTCTTTCGGAGAAACTCATCTCGCGATACTACGGCCCTTACTGCATCCTTCGCCAGGAGAAACATATGAAGTGTCCCCGCTAGATGCCACCGTGCCTTCACCTCTCTCTGACATCATTCACGTCAGCCGTCTCAAACCGTACCTCTCTTGGACCGATGAGCCGCACCAATAAGGGCTTTTTCGGACGGGGGTGATGTCACAGTCTGTAATGTGGGAAGAAGAGGACGCTGATGGTAGCCTTGGAGACGAAGAAGAGTTTAGCATTATCACTGTTCTACACTTGTTGGCTCCGCCATCAAAAGCCATCTGTGAATAGACGTGCGCTTCTTCTTTCGCGTAACAATACCTTTCAGTATATTTTTTATATGTTATGCTATGTATTTTGTACGTTGTGCCATGTATCAATATGTTTTTTTTATATATGATGCCGTGAATATTTGTAAGGGATGCTATGTATTCTTTATCTGCGTGCCATGTTGTTGCTTACCATTCTTACCATATTCCATTGCACGATTGCTTTGTTTTTGCCCTGTATTGCATTAGTAACTTAGCTAACACATCCGTGACAATTCTCTCTTTTATTATAATTAACAATGATTGACTTCCCCGTGTTTATGCCAAACAGGAATTCATCTTCACTCTTTCTTCACCCTTTTACTCAGCATGAGTGAGTGAGTGAGAAAACTTTATTTCGAATCAGAACGATTCGCGTCCGGCGAGTGAGTGGGCTGGGGCGCCCGCCGACGCCAAGAGTCCTTTCCTCTCGGCGGCTTTCTTAGCCCACTGGACGGCCCAGAGTTGTTGTTCCAGGTTTGAGCATGAGGTGACATCAGTTTTCTTTTCACTAAAGGATTGCTCAAGTTGCAATGCCGAAAGCATGCAGGTTCGCCCTGTCAAGTACGTGCTTGATATCATTTCGCCGTACATTACCTATATTTTAATATGTCTTTGTGAAGCGCTATGTTTCCTAAACGGATGCAAATAGCCAGAGTGCCGGTATTGTTCAAGATGGGTGACGTTAATAGTACTAACAATTACAGACCCATTTCTATATTACCTGTTTTTTCCGAAAGGACTAGAAAAACAATACTAATGCAGGTTTCGAAGATTTTTTACAAGCACAGCCTAATTTCTCCAGGCAAGTTTGAATTTAGGGAACGACGGTCTACGGAATTAGCAGTACTCCATCAAAAGGAATTTATTTTATCACAATTGGAAATTAAGAACATTGTCATTGGTATTTATATTGATTTTACTAAAGCATTTGATTGCATCCTTCACTCTGTTCTACTTGATAAGCTTGAAACCTACGGTATTCCAGGGCACTGTGTAAGCCTTATGAAATCTTATCTTGATAATCACTATCAATATGTGGGAACAAACAATAGCCGCTCAAATTTGAAATATGTCACCAGAGGCGTTCCTCAGGGTAGTATTCTTGTTTATTGTATATATAAATGACCTAGTAAATATCTTTAAAGATGCGAAATACGTAAAATAGTACGCAGACGATACCAGTCCATTTTTTTCATCACCTGACTCTAGTAGCCTTCAGAATAAAGCTAACAGTGCTCTGAAGATTCTACATGTATGGTCAAAACAAAACTTTCTACAAATCAATATAAGCAAAACAAAAGCAGTAATCTTTAGGCCTAAATCTAAGCAAACAATCAGTTCCATCAACCTTGTTTATGACGATGTAAACATAGAAATTGTAGATAGTTTTAAAATACTTGGAGTTATTTTTACACAAGGTATGCTTTGGGACATGCACACAGAATCGGTATTGGGCAAATTATCTCGTATAGTTGGCATGATGGTGCGGCTGAGACCTCTTTTACCTTACAGAATCAAGGTTCTTGTTTATAACACCCTATTTTTATCTACACTTTATTACTGTCGGCTCGTGTGGGGTACCACATCACGTACTAATCTAGAGAAGTTACATATACTTTAGAAAAAATTTCTGCGAGCACTATTTAACCTACCTTACAATTCCCACACATCAGACTTATTGCCGAAAGCAACTATAATACCCGTGTTTACCCTTTATAATTACAAGTTAAATGAAGCTTTCAAATGGGAGGTGAAAGAGAAATTAATGTTTTTTCATGAGTTATCTAATCTCACTGGGAACACACATTCTTACATCACAAGGTGTACGGAACAGTGGCAGGTGGTCACTCAGTGAGCCAATTATTCTACACAAAAGATACCCTACACACTACCCACACTTTTAAATTTGTTTCTGAAATCAAGTCTTGATATTTGTATAACTGATGTACGAGCTTTACGTGAATATTTTGTCACTCATTCTTTCTTAAGTAATTGAAGAGCGCTCTTCAGGAAATTTTTGTTTTTGTGCTTAATTTTTGTGCATATTTCACAGGTACTCAATTGCTATGTCTCCTGTTCAATTGTTTCTTGCCTTGTAAAGGAGGCTGCGGGCTTTAGTCAAGTCGCTGGCCTCTAAAGCGACCTTTACCCGCAGTCTCCTCCATCACTAATGGAAATAAAGAAGTTATTATTATTATAATTCCATTAGTAAGTACAAGTACTTTCCCATATGTTTTCCATGGTGTCTTTGTTATCTTCGCATGATATTGTGCTTCGAGTGGCACTAGAAAGAACAGACTTCCTTTCACTGAGGAGAAGCCAATATACAGAGTGATTGTGTTGCAGGATTTGTGATTGTAGGCTGACGCCAGTGCCACACTCATGTGCGAAATGTGTAGCCAGTGTCAGGCCATCTGAGAGGAAAGGACATCCAGCTGCGGGCAATATTATCTTTGGTGGCATAGTTACTACGTGGCATTGGGAAACGTCTCTCCCTGCTCTACCAAGAATACACGGTGTTTGCTTTCTATGAAAGACGGAGGCTTCGACGCGAAAGAATGCGCCCCACTTTCAAGTACAGTGAACGGCAGTGATCCCGTGAAGCGTCACAGACGTCAATAGCTCTTTCAGAGATTTAAAAGTACGTCCACTTGTTCTCCAGAAGTCATCACCCCAAGGAAAGAAGGGCTCTACGCTCTTAACGATATGCCAGCTTTGAGACAAGAGAACGACAGCTATCAATGGTATTTATTCGCACGACATACATGGAAACGGACGAGAACTAAAAGCCACGAACGTGGCATGAAAGTGTTCCAAGTCCCGATAACAGGCAAGGCAGCACAGCACTAATATACTGGCCCAATCATCAGAAAAAATCGAATCAGCTCCGTACCTATAGCATAGATGAGATCGCTATCGGCTTGGTATACACGGAGAACACAGACTACTCAAGGCAGGTAAGGAGGTACTTACGAGAAAAACGACAAGCTCTAATATAGTGAAGGTGCGTGTAAAAATTCACGCAAGGGAAGTTGAAAAATTAAGGTCCACCATTCACTTTCCCGCAATCGAGTTTTTTTGTTCTAGGTCGTTGTTTCACTGTAACTTGGCCTACTACACGTAATTACTCACTCTGCCGATGTCTGCGAAAAGAGAGCGTGCTGTGCAAATCAATCTGTGCGTTGCGATTCGTCTTTTCGCATGCGCGTCGCCGAAACGTAATGTGTTTATGCGCCAACAGTGCGTTCCCTTCAAGTTAAACCGGAAATAAGGTAGTATACGTTCACTATGATATCTTGTATTGTAATCATGCTGGAATACACTGTGCACCTTTACTGAATGATACACCGCAGAAGTTGCAATGTGTAAGGGTGACAATGTAGCCTCTATTTTACAAGTACAGAAAATATCGAAAATCTGCTCCTTCAATGAAGGTTGCGAGATTAACTCATATATGCCTAAATTTTAACGAGGTAAACATTGTAAAATATATCTTGTTAACAAGTCTTTCAGAAGCTTCAGATAGTAGTCTCGTCAGTTGATTGATTGCGTGCTGGTTTTCAGCCATCTTACATGTAAAACACTAGGAAAATGGATTCCTTATTCGGTGTGTTAGAATTCAAAATATTTTTTCCGTACTATAATGTCAGTTTTCTCACATATTTCGGAGAGAATTTGACTGTTGATTTCTCAGTACAAGTAACAAATCACTTCTTTCGGAGCAAGTAACTTAGCGCAATAAAAACCACAGAGAGAAGAATGCTGGACAAAGACAAGTGCTTGTATTTGTCTGCATTTCTTGTGTCTGTGGTTTTTCTTACCCTAAGTTACTTGTTCAGCTATCGAAAAGCAACTAGCATAACAATCAACCCTTCTAACATCACTTGTTTGTTCTGCGAAATCACAATGTGTTCGAATCCGCCGAGTCAATTTCGCGCTTTCAACAAATACTGTTGGCTCTTTGCGTAAAATGGCTTACACATATAAGCTTTCTCGTATATATCTTCTATAGGCTTTGAAATGCTCGCAGGTAAGCTTTAGCACTCTCTACTTTGTAGTCCCCGAACAGAATGTTGACACACGCATAAAGAAGGTATGTAAGTGGCGAAGAATACCGCTTCTGGCTCACATAGCAATACAGTATATTACAGTGGCTCGGTGACGCTTCTGCAAAGTACCCGTGTTAGTTTCACTCTGGAAAGTAAACATGTTGCGGGGAAAATGGGCTCCGCGACAGAAGGACACCACAGAGTGCTCCGTAGGTTCGTCTTGTTCTCGATGACGTCCATTTTGCCCACAATATGTTTACTTTTCAGATCGCCAACTAGCCCAACATTACGTCGTTTTATGTCTATTTATTATAAAAGGCTTCGACTCTTCACCACGGAAATTGAGTTGATTTCTATACAATGTCGATTTCAAAGTGCTTGGGTTTCACACCGTGAGCGTTAGACGCGACTTAAACAGTGCTGTAGCATTTTCACTGATAGACGATTACCTCATAATCACAATCAATTCAATAATGGAAAGCTTGCAGCCATATTTCAAAATCACTTCCATGAAGTTACTGCATCCACCTAGGAAAGGCGCGCCGAAACATGAGCACCTGAAAACTCTTCATCCTATTTTATGTATCTTATCACCGTCAATTATTTCACTTCGCATAGTAGTTGGTGCAATGTGGAAGAAATGCGACACTACATATACGAAATTATTTTTTCAATATATCTATTTCAGTTAGAGTTGCTTCTTTATAGATTACTCTACCGCAGGAGCATACCCAGGAATTCTGCACATGCGTTTAGTTTCTTCTTTCGCCACCACGTGGCGTATCCACCTTAAATATTTGAAATTCGCGCCATGACGTATGCCATGACGCACAACTAAAGAAAACATAATAAAAAGAAGCACACGCACACACACACACACACACACACACACACACACGCACACACACACACACACACACACCCTGAGACTGTTGCTTCACCTAGGCACTTGGAAACGAGCGCGCTTATGTATCAGACTTATCTTGAAGACAACCTGCTATTTGCTCGACATGCAATGAATCGACGATTTTGCTAGACACCTTGCCAGACAGCTCATCAGCATTCCGGGTGAGATGTCTGGCCGAGATAATGGCTCCCGCAAAACTTCCGTTGGGTTTCCTTTCTTCATTGTTTATTTCTTAATATTTGTGCACCACAGCGGCCGCGGGCGGCTTCGGTATAGTGAGCGTTATTTTTCTTTCGTTTTCTAAGAACCGGTGTAATTCAATAAGAGGAAGCTTTAGCTCGAGCCCTTCTTCGATGCCGGCTGCTCAAATACATGAAAAATGCCTAAATAATTTTATGAGAAAATCGCTCAACCGATCTGAATGAGAATTGTTGCATTCAAGAGAGAACGTTAGATCACAGTGATAGCTGCAATAATAATTTTGATTTAGGCTATGGCATTATTGACAAGAATTATCGGGAATCAGCAAATCTGAAAGAAGAATAAAAGTACGAAGTTTACAAATTCGTTAGTTCAGATATAAACTGATATCGCATCTCTCTAAACTGCATCCCTTGGAGCATCTCAATCGGACAAATTCGATGTAGGGATTTATAACTTATGTCAAGTCGTTACAATGCCTGTACAGATTTTTCGAATACCATATTCAGGAGTTAGTGGTGTATTTATTTGCGGCATATGATATTGACACGTGTACTTATCTTTATCGGGCTACCACGTTTCGCCGCTTAACAACTGTAATCGCACAGCGAGGGACGCGCCTGCATGTATCCGACGTTTCTGGAAAGTTATCGATGCTTCTACCCGGCTGTCTGTTGTCGCCGAACCTTGTGTTATCTGATTTCATCGCGTAACGCGAATGGTGTAGAACTTTGTGGAAGGCACGCGGGTCCGAACGATTTGTCTGGAACATTCGACGACTGCTCTATAAAAGCCGACGCGTTTGACCCGCTGATCAGATTTACGACGATCGCCGACTGTGTTCGCCGATCTCGTTGTGCTTTAAGTGTAGCATGTTTTGTGGGCACAGGTTCGCCCAATAAAAGCTAGTTTTTGCCTTTCACAGTATTGCTACTGTGTTCTTTGACGTCAGGACCACGTGACAATATATCATTTTTGTTCGCAATAAATGAAATATTAGGTGCAGCTTACAGAATTCCGATATCGCTTTTAGTTCCTGAGGTACAGAGTCATATACTTCGAGTATTGTTTCCTGAAATTTCGAATTTTTTTTAGAATTTAAAAAAGTGGAAGCTAAATAAAAGTTCGCTATCTGAAATTTCATTTTAACTGTTACTTTTAAGTTCAACATAACTCATGAATTGTGGTGAAGTGGTTGTAAGAACAAAGGATTTCTGATTTCCCACGTAGGAGCTAAAGCTTCCCGTTAAGTTAGGTTTAGAATAATATTTTTGCTGAGAGAAGAAGCCGTACACGATTTGTCCGTGTACGGCTCGCTACAAGACACCATACGTTATTCGCAAGCGCATTGGGGAACGCCGAGCTGTAATGCGAGCCACCCTTCAAGAAAGCGACTTCCCGCCCTTGAACTCCAGGCCCCGCTCCAGATCCCGGAATCCATCACGCTCGAGGCAACATTGTTTCCGGACCCCTTCACGTTCGAGACAGTGCCGTTCCCGATCCAGATCTGCTTCTGCCCCACCCGCCAAGTCTCCTACTACCAAGGTGAGCTTCGCAGAAGCCCTTAAGAGCGCCTCGCGAGAGGGTCGCAGCACACCTTCTCCACAGTCCACGAACACTAATGATAACGCAGAAATAGCTCACCTCAAAAAAGAAAATGCCATTATGCGCGACCTAATACACAAGCTCTCGCAAGAGGTTCGCGATCTTAAACAATCCAAGACACCCGCTGCTACACCACCCGCCGAAGCGTCCCACTCCTCTAGCCACGATGCTCCACTGACACCGGCCCCCAAAAAGCGGGCCCTCCAAGAGGAAGCCACGGGCCAAGTGCGCTCAGAGGTTAAGGACATGCTAGTCTCCCTTCAAAGCATGATGACCACACTCCAGAATGCAGTCGAATCCACGCAACACGCCATTCTCGCACTGGCACAGCACGTCACAAACATTGAAACCCACCTACAAGCTCTCCCCATGCCCGCTCCTCCTACCCTCCAAACCCCAGCACTGCCCCTGACGGCATCCCCCAATCCCCATCATGGCCCACAACAACAGAGATACACTTATCTGGCAGTGGAACTGCCGAGGCTATCTCGGCAAACAGCCAGTCATCCTTCAACACCTTCGTACCGTCACCCGGCAACCGGACGTCATCATCATTCAGGAAACCCATATCGATTCGGTCACCCTCCCAGGTTACCAACCTTTCATCCCGCCACATGCTTCTCGCCGCCTCTGCACTTTCGTCCTCAAGACAATCACCGCCATCGAACACAATCTCCACGACCGAAACATCGAACACCTTCTCGTTGAACTTATCCCCACCAGGAGACGTAAGGAAAGTATTTTTCTCCTTAACGTGTACAGCCATCCCTCTGCCAAAGTTTGAAGCCGTTTTCTCACCCTCTTCAAGAAGGCCCTTAACGTAGCTGGCACCAACCCCCTCGTCATCGGTGGAGACTTCAATCTCCCCCACACGGTATGGGGATATGGCTACTCGACGACGGCGGCTCAAAACCTCTGGAAAGACACCCAAGACCTCGGCCTCACTTTCATTACAGACCCCACGTTCCCCACACGCCTCGGTAGCTCCACTTTCCGCGACACGACCCCCGACCTGACATTTACCAAGAGCGTTACCAACGCCCAATGGAGCAGCACACAACATGATCTCGGTAGTGACCATTGCATCATTGCCATACTTCTCCCTCGGATAGCTGCAGTTACTGCCAAACCCCGTGAGTTCACGTGGGTTGACTGGGATGCATTTCGCAAGCATCGATCCACTGACCAGCACGCGGAACGCATAATGGACATTGATGCATGGACCCGAAATCTCCACTTCGATACCAATGCAGCCACGCACACCATTACCACCGATGCCCCCGTCGAGCGCATGGACAGTAGACTGGCCCACCTCCTCGCGGCTAAAACATCCATCCTATCCCGCTGGAAAGGGCAACGTCTCAACAAGCGCATCCGCGCTAAAATAGCCCTCCTTAATAGGGAAATCGAAGCCCATTGCCTCACTCTGAGCCGTCAGCAGTGGACTGAACTGTGCAATACTGCTGACAAACAGATCCATTGTCCCTCTTCTTGGAAGCTTCTCAAACACCTCCTCGATAGTCAAGCCACCCGCTCTTCCCAACAAGATCGCCTCACTAAACTTCTCTATACGGAAAGGAAGAAACAGGGCCGCGCCCAAGTATTAGACTACCTCACCAACAAGTATCTCCCCGTGGGCCCAGTGCAATCTCACGGCTCCTACACCGGGGCCCCCAACCCCCCACTGGACGAAGACTTTAGTGTCGCTGAGATCCAAGCCGCCCTGTATAAATTAAACAGCCGTTCTGCCCCTGGGCCCGATGGGGTCACTAACAAAGCCCTCCGTAATCTGGATGATGCCTCCGTCACCCACCTGACAGGCTATATCAATGACTGCTGGCGTAATGGTGCCATTCCGCCGGCCTGGAAAACAGCAAAGGTCATCCTTATTCCGAAACCTGGCAAACCTTCTAGCCTCCATCATCTTGGCCCCACCTCACTAACCTCATAAGTGGGAAAGGTTATGGAGCATGCCTTCCTCACGCGAATTAACACCCATCTGGAAGACACTGCAGCGTATCCTCACTCTGTCATTGGCTTCCGGGCCCACCTGTCGACCCAAGACGTCATGCTACAACTTAAGCACCATATACTAGAAGATAGAACACGTACTACTATAGCTATAATCGGCCTTGACTTCGAAAAAGCATTTGACAGCATAGCCCATTCCACCATTCTTGACCGCATCTCACGCCTTAATCTCGGTACGTGCGCTTATAATTACGTCAGAGACTTTCTGTCTAATCGCATGGCCTTCCTTTCGATGGGGGATCTCCGCTCCGACGCCCAGACTTTGGGCAGTGCGGGAACTCCCCAGGGCTCCGTTATCTCCCCAATGCTTCTTAATCTTGTCATGATCGATCTTGCCAAGGAGTTGCAGCAAGTGGACGGTGTCACCCACACCATATACGCTGACAATATAACCATCTGGGCCCACAAAGGCAGTGACGGCGAAATAGAAACGGCACTACAATCCGCCATTGAAACAGTCGAGGCCTATATCCAAGGCATGGAGCTTCGCTGTTCCCCTGCGAAGTCCGAACTCCTTCTCTACAGGCCTACTCTCCGTGGCCGCCGTCCGAAATACTCCACCGCTAAACGCCATTACGAAGACATCGCGTTTCATCTCATGGATGGGAGCCCCATACCCCTAGTCACCAATATCCGTGTGCTCGGCTTGCTCATAGAGGCGAACGGAGCGAATGGCATGGCCCTCGCCAAAATCAAGATGAATACAGCCAACACCATGAGACTTCTGAAGCGGGTCTCCAACCGCCGTGGGGGAATGAAAGAGGAGAATCTGCTCCGATTAATCCAGTCATTCGTAATTTGCCACATCACCTACGTTGCTGCATATCTAAACTGTAACAAGGCTGAACACACCAAGATCAACATCCTCCTGCGCGGAGTCTATAAACAAGCCCTCGGCCTCCCCGGTTGCACCAGCACTGACCTCCTCCTTCAACTAGGCGTCCATAACACACTGGACGAGCTCATCGAGGCCCAACGTCGCTCTCAGCTGGAGAGACTCACTCTCACAGCGACGGGTCGCCATATCCTTACCTCGCACGGCATCACCTACCACCATCAACACGGCCATAAGCACCAGATCCCCTCCACCATACGAGCTTGGATTCACGCCGATCCTATCCCCAGAAACATGCACCCCGAATACAACCACGCACGTCGCACAGCACGTGCCACGGTTCTCACCAAATCCCTTACTCGCCACGACGGTGTGAGTTTCGTCGATGCTGCCGAATATCCCCACGGTACCCGCTTTGCAGCCGTCACCACGCGTGAAGGCTCTCTCCACCATGCTATCAGCCTAGTAATCCCACACGCTGAGGAAGCTGAAGAAGTGGCCATCGCGCTAGCCACACTAGACCCAACATGCCATACCATCGTCTCTGACTCCCGCTCCACCATTATCAACTATATCAACGGCCGTATTTCACACCAAGCCTTGCGCATCTTGCAACAAGCGCTCCGCTCAACCGACCATCAAGTTACACTCGTCTGGTTCCCGGCTCATGTAGGCACCGTCCACCCGCACCTCCCCAACCTCAACGAGGTTACCCACTCCCTAGCGCGAGGCCTAGATAACCGCGCGGGAGAAGGGGAGGCTGCCCCCACCGCTGAAACTACGCTGTGACCTCGCAAGGTTGCTTGGTTCGGACGCAGTGAGAAATCTAATCCCACTAGCAGAGAAGAGCGCCAATCGTCTCCCTCACGGTCACGATTTGTGTGCTGTACCCACAGTGATTGGGCACAGACTGCACGCCCCCCCCCCCCCCCAAAAGAAAAAAAAATGCTCGGCACGAAACGTAGTAGCAACTACCAGCTCATCGCCCTAGTTAGCAACCACAACGAAACAGCAGCGAACAGGCGGTCATGCGAGCGAGGAAACCTCTCAGAATAAACAGATAGCAGCAGGCCTTTCTTTTAATAATTCGACTGACTTCGGCGCAGCGCAGTCAATCTACGCGGCCGCCCCCTGCCCAATGAAAAGCGACCGGAAATGGTGACGCGACAGCGCTGTAGCGTCACGGACAACTATATGCGCACGGCAGGACGGGAAGGCGGAAGCTGCGCGTTTGCATTCGCTGTTGTTGCTAGTTGCTACTTGAAATGCATTGTCTCTATTTCGATTGTGTTCGCGTCTCACGCTGTACGAAATCATTTTAAACATGTGATTAGTTTTGTGTGAGGTGTAGAAAAAGATGTTCAAAGCAAAGCGTTCGTACGCACTGGAAGATGGATTCACGAAAGCTGAGACGAGCAGTTGCAACGTGCCTGATGTCGGCGGTCGGTAGTACTGTCATAATGGCAATTTTCAGGCAAGTGCCCATTTATTTGGTATTGCTTTGGTGGGGTACGTGTTTTTGCTCGCTCTAGAAGTATCGTACTGTGATCTCGTCGCATAATTCACTAATGTGAGGGCAAGAGCAGCTGCGCTCGTAGTTGGGCAAGTTTACCTCGATCCCGCCCCGTGCGACTAATGTTTCTCAAACCTACAACGGGCGTGGTGCGCCTGCATAGTTCCGCTTTGTTTCCCAGCGCTTGAATGTTTGTAGATGTGATTCTCTTGTACGTTGAGCGCGGCTTGTAATACGGTCGTTCGCACTTAAGTGAAATGTGGTCGGCCATTGTT
Organism: Dermacentor albipictus; assembly: GCF_038994185.2. Taxonomy (NCBI): domain Eukaryota; kingdom Metazoa; phylum Arthropoda; class Arachnida; order Ixodida; family Ixodidae; genus Dermacentor; species Dermacentor albipictus. The sequence continues at coordinate 278,783,185 of NC_091821.1, read as the reverse complement.
CCGTCGCATAGAAAAAGGACGATTGGCTTTGCCACGTTTCGTAAGAATCTGCGTGGTATTGGTTCGCCCTGACGTGGTCCCGTGCTGCTGTTGCTGCTTGCCGGACGCCTTCAGCATGTTTTCGGCTCCCTTTGTGTTGTGTGTTTGTGCGCGTGCTCGGCTCGCTGTGTGTGTGTGTGTGTGTGTGTGTGTGTGTGTGTGTGTGCGTGTGTGTGTGCGCGCGCGCGCGCGCACATGCCGGTTTGTATGTGCCGGCGTGTTTGCGTGTGTCTACTTCGTACTACGTGTTTTGTTAGCGTGTTTGTGTATGCGTGCGTGCGTGCGCGCGCATGTTTCTTTGTGGATCTTGTGCGTGCGTGAACGTGTTAGCGTGTCTGCCTGCATGTATGTGTGCTTGTTTGTGTTTGTCAATGTGCGCATGCGCGCTTTTGTGTCTGCGCTTTGAGAGTGCATACATTTGTGCGTGCGTGCGTATGTATTGCGTAGGGTCGGTAGAGTTTTACTCACAATAAAACTCTTCAAATTTGATGCTGCGAGTGTTGCCGCTTGAAAGCCGAGTTTGGTTTCAAGCCACCCTGGACAACTGTTGTATAAGGCGCCGTTTCTCGGGAAGACCTGTGCGAAATTGTCAGGTAAATGCTTCCTCCTTTTTCCCTCCTCTGCCCTGATGAATCGATATCCTTGATTGTTATTGTGAAAGGAATGTTACATCCAGAGCATAAATAAATGATTAAGAAATCAGGTAGTGTGTTTCGCCATTACACTAATTCTGATCTTAAAGACGTGGATTTCCCATTAGCCCACATTTATTTTGATGCAGACAACCGCTGAAATTCTGAATGGTAGGTATTCGAGACGTTCTACGTATCTACCTGTTGTCTTTAGGAGCTTTAATGAATTTTGAAAATTTGAAGTGTTGTGCTTTACAGGTATCATATACAAGCTTTAGGTCTCTCCGGGTAGTTTGCATGCCCTTCGAGGGCTGTCGCCTATAGCCCTGTTGAAATTCGTAACTACAGTTTGGAGCACTGTGGAAGCTAGAAGGCGTGTCCTGGCTCTCGAGAAAGTGTCTAAGTTGGAAGTGTAGGTTGAGAAGGTTGGGGTTGGTCACACAAAAGCTTTTTTATGCCTTAGCAGTAAGAGTGTCAAAGGATATAAAGAAGTGCAGTGTGTCAAGCGGGGGAAGCAGCTCATGTTATAGAATTTTGTGTGCGTGCGTGTGTGTGTATGAATTCGCTCCTCGAAAGGAGTATGTGTGTAAGTGAGCTACTTCCATGCTGGTGCTGTTTGCCAAGAATTGGAAAGAAAACACAATAATAAATATAACTTGAAATAATGAAGTGTGCAAAGCATGCTGGTACAGTAGTGACAGCAGCCTATGAGCATACAAACATGCAGCTGTGTGACAATCTTAATGCATGACTGCAACATCTGGAAGGAGGCTTGCTTCTTCTTCAGTAAGCAGCACAAACTCCATATTTTTTGTTTTTCTCGTGCAAACCAAAACGAGGCTCATTGCCAGTGATCTTGTCTTTTGTTCTAATAGCATTTGTTTATCTTGAACTTAGAGCGTCGTTTCTCGCAGGTCATGCAGATGAAAGCAGCAGTTTCACAATGCCCAGCCTTGGTGCCCTCCATCAAGAGCAAGCCACTTGCGTTCGCCTTCAGGCAGATGATTGATGTCTTCTTGAAAGCAGTTGGGAAGACGACATTGTAAGTAGATATAGGTGTGGTGTAATATAATAAGTCAAGTTATACTTTAAAACTCTGAGGCTCCTTGGCCGCCTAAGCTTGATATCATGTGCAGTTGGGCGTGGCTGTAAATATTGCCGATGGTACAGTGCATACTGCAGGTATGACTCCTGATCCAATGTATAGACTTGCACTTTATTGATGGCCTTTCATAATGAGGATTTTCTTTGTGCAAGAATATTCACATAATGGGGCATTGCAGCATCATATTTATTCTGCATTCACTGCTAATTTCGTATGACCTTCCTGCACCAATTTATTTGCAGGAAAGGAATACTTGTTTACTCTCTGCAATGAGCCCATTTTCTCGTTGCATTAGACTCTTCTACCTTTAATTTATTCCCATATAATTCTCAAGACCTTAAATTTTGAGCTGTTTTTATTTTGAATACAATCTCAAAATCAAAATACGCCGGATTGCAATCTAGACTGCAAGAGATTTGAAGAACTTGCAAGAAACCAGGACCTCTCGGGGGCGTTAAAAAACGTTTCCGCAGGCAATGTGCCTATTTCTTGTACTGAGCTAGGCGCTCATGAAAATCGCAAGCATACTCCATTTCACACAGTTTTGCAGAATCTAGCAGGCCAATCATTGTCTCTAAGCACAACCTTTCCTCATTTGTATCATGAGAATCTGTCTCATGCTTAATTTGGGACAAGCCTTGAAAAATGAATGTTTCATAATTTTGAAACTACACAAAGTATTGGTTGAGGCTAGACAGTTTTCAGACTTGACCATGTTGAACCTAGCCTTACAAGACGAGAAAAAAAGCATGCACAGGAGCACTCAATCAATCAAATGCATCGCTTGTGGTCATTTTCTATGTGGCAAAATTTACTTTTAGCGGGACAGGGTGGGTAACCAATTTACAACCATTGCGACTCATGCGGGTAGTGGCAACACAGGATGAGAAATGGTTGTGGCTCTGCGGTTCATTGAATATGTGAACACTTATACAGTGAAAGCTCGTTAATTCGAACTTCAATAATTCGAATTTATGGATAATTCGAACTGTACGATTTGGTCCGGCCAAGCTCCACAGAAGTGTATGTATAAAAAAGTCCTTTATTTCGAACGCGAGAAGGTTCCCTCACGGATAATTCGAACTACGCTCGCCTGGCACACGGCCAGAGAAACGCGCCTACTGCCTACACGCAAGGCTGTATTGCCTCCGAAACGGAGAGAACGGCGAGAGAAGGCAAAATCGGAAAAAAATCTAACCGACGCGGGGTCAGCCAAAAGGCAGCGGCGGCTGCCGCCTCTCCGTTCTACATAACCTCCGAGACTTCACGCCCGTTGCGAATCTCGGAGGCTTTGCAAATCTTCTACAGCTGCTAATGTTGTGCGGAGATGGCATGGCAAGCGCCATCGTAACACAGCGAATCAAGTACGTCGCAGTTGTGCTTGCAATCAAGAACCAACGAATCAGGGCCTTCGCCACCTTCACATGTTCAGCGTCTTTGTCTCGGCAGTCTTCATCGGTTGTGCACGTCTGTTTTCAGCTTAGGAGGTATCGGCCATCGCGATTCATTGCGATGGTGTTAAGCCTCGGCTAACGTTCGTTTCGGTGGACATCGGTAGTGTGGCACAGTCGGACCCAGAGCTTCGACTTCAAGATGGCGTGTGCCCGCGGCACACGCCATCACTTTCTGACACGCCAAATTTCTGACATGCCCTACTGCTTCTAAATCGCAGTGTACTGTTGCTCTCCTTCACTTTCGTTAGTTCGAACTTTCGTTAATTCGAACTGAAGTGGCTTCCCCTTGCGGTTCGAATTAACGAGCTTTTACTGTATACAATCCCTCCCCCATCCCAGTGAGGGGTAACTGTGCAATATCTTTTGGGCGGTAAAGATGATGTTTAGGAGACGAAATTTCAGGCTCTAGTTGAGAGGCTACAGAAAGGACCATGTAAGTATTCTCAGATTAACATAAACTGCCTAGGAGGGGTATCACAGTTTAGAGCATGAAGTAGAAAGTGGGAGCATGAGGAAGGATCATAAGTTTATTTAAACTTATGATCTTTGGGAATACTACTTGTCACAGTATTGCCAAGCTAACCCATTGAAAGAGGGGCGCGTGCTCTGAGGAAAATAGTTAACACATGCTAAACTTTCAAGGAAAGTATGCCGAAATGTCAATTCTTACTAAATTAGTAAATAAGAAATACACAATAAATTTTAGGATGCAGAAAGGGTCTAATAAACTGCATCGGAGAGTTGGGGATTGTTGGGCTGGATGCATGTATTGCAGGGCCAATGGGAATGCCAGGGGGGGTTCCCTCATTTTCATTTTGTGTGCACTCTCTGTAAAACAGTACTCTGTCTCCTAGTGTAATAATGTGTAAAAAGAGTGATTTTTTAATGTCTTGTGCATCTCAGTCTTAATGTGCCCTACCCCGTAAGGCTGTCAGCTGCAGTACTTATAAAGTGTAATGCAGAGGTATATTGCAGATTTCGTAATGCCAATTTTATATTAAGGTCAGATACACACTCGTGGACAAATGTCTATTGTTGAGAGATGTCATTGGGAGTGTCTTTAAATTTTATTCACTCTTATCTTTTATGGTGAAAAGGCTACTGTAAATTTATTTGCTTTTACTGCTGTATGTGCCTTGCATTCACAGAGACAGTGATTTAGTGTTCACAGTAACATGCAATTCCTAAATTTGCAAAATGGATATTTCTCCTACCTTTCACTTGACTTGCCCAGTTGCCTGAGCTGTGCATTGTGCCCAGTCAGATTAAGTTTGTCACTTTCAGGAGCTTCTTGCCTTATCAAATTTTCTGCAGTGTACATGTGTAATTGCACAGACTGAACTCTCATGATTATCTTCTTATTTTGTTAATGCAGGATGCAAGATTTCAGCAGTGCCATGCGCTACCTTTATTGGTCAAGATGCCCAGAGAACGGAGTCCCTGCACCTCGTGCTTAACCGTGAACAATTTTTTTCTATTGGAAAGCTAAACGCCATTTGCTGTAGAAATTGCATTTTTGCAGCTCAGATGTGCACTATATTATTTTCTAATTTTGAATCAATTAATATTCACTGTTCAGTATAAAAAATGATGTACAGTGTGAAGGACAAGGACTGCGAGAGACGACATACACTGCGCTGACTTCCAATGTTTGTACACAAGAGGGTTCATGCGCAGAAAAGGAAAGGCAGTCACAAGGGGTGTTCTAACAATAAGTCATTGTACTCAAGAACATGGTCACTTGAAAAAAACCATCACAATTTCTATCTCTTGAGACACAAGACTTCTCTAGGGGCCAGCGGGATAGAGGGCGAACTAACGCACACACTACCCAGTTTTCTGGTGAGATCAGCCTCAATAATTTACCGGGTGAGTTGTGTCTCGCCAAAACTTCCGTATCTTCAAAGAGGGGCATGCAGCGGCAGTCCCGGCAATGAATGCCCAAGTGGCCTTGAATAGTGTTATAGACGTTGTTATAGTGCTCTCTTAAGCGATCACTTCGGCACCTGCCTGTCCGTCCAACATATTTACGGCCTCAAAACAGGGGTATATGGTAAACCACATTCGTTGCACATATCGCAAAACGTTTTCTGTGCCCGACAGAGCAACAATGCTGACGCGATTTAGGCTCGTTTACACGCTTACAGAGCTTTCCCAGCTTTTCTGGGGCTGAGAAAAGGACTGCAATTCCTGCAGGTTGGCCAATATTTTTTAGCCTATGGGAGACATCATGCACATGTGGTAGCACTGCAAACCTGTGTCTTTCAACCGGCTGGTTCCTGGACTGAGTGCGCTCATCATGTTTTGTGCCCTTAAGAAGCTGTTCCAGTATGGCTGAAATTAAGGCCAAAGGGTAGCCAACCCAAGAAAGGCGATCAACCTGTGCAGCAAGACTACTTGCATTTCATGTGAGCAAGATTTATTGAGGCTGTTAAAGAGGCAAAACTTTACAATACCTCGTTTAACAAGCTTTGAATGTGCAGAGTTAAAGGGCAAGAGTGACTTCTCGGTTCGAAACACTAGCACACCTGTTTGTTTGCAACGCGCTGCCTGAGATCTAGAAAGCGCAAAGAATCTTGAACGAAAAAACCAGTCAAAAACACAAAGGACAAGAGGAGAGATTCACACCACAACGACAGGACTATCAACTGAGGTTTATTAGAATCGGTGTAGTCCCAGCAAGGCCAGCAGAGCATGCGCAACTGCATCATCGCTAATCACATAGCATGAAAAGACAAGAAACGTTTCTATCGGGACCGACTTAGAAATTAAAATTCTTTTTCAAGTAAGTGCACCGAGGTTGTACTAACGCAGTCATCACCTAATAAACTGATGTAGTACGCTTCCAAGATTTCTCGCTCTTCTTTGCCCTTGCCCCTACCAAGAATCGTCACATTGCTAAACAAGGGATAACAACCACACTCATTGTAATGGCGAGGCAAGTTTGCACCGTTATCTGACCCCAGGGAGGAGTGGTGCTCACGCAGGCGGTCATTAATACATCGACCGGTTTGGCCTATGTAAAATCTTTCGCACATGAGAGGGAACTTATAGACAACCCCTGCAGCACATGCCGTGAAACGGTTTTCATGCTGCGTTGTGCAAACATGGTTCCTTGCCCTCCCTCGAGAAATGCGCGAGCACAGACTAGAAAGCTTACAAGGGGAAGAAAACACAACACTTACTCCCTGCTTGGCGGCAACCTTCTTGATATTGTGGCTCACTTTATGCACATACGGCATAACTTCAAGTTTCCTACGTTCAGTAGCACCACCATCTACCAGCTTCGTACGTTCCTTCTTTAGCCTCTGAAGCAGCGATTCAGCCACCGCTTTCAAAAGAGGCGGAGGGAACCCTGCGGCTTCTAAACGTTGGGATTGTGTGTCAAAGCTACTTTTAATGGCGTGGTGACAGCTTCTTTCAAGTGCATTGCGGAAACAATTGCTTGCAATCCCTCTTTTTACAATCTTTGAATGTGCAAATCCAAATGGTAAAAGAGCTTTCTTGCCCCTAGGTGAAAACATCCAGCACAAATGCCCGTCATCAAAGAATCTTAGCTGCAGTTCTAGGAACCTGATGGAATGATTGCTAGGAAGTTCATGAGTGAAATTAAGAGTGCGTGAAGAAGCTTTAAAAGCAGTCAATACATCGTGTACTGCTGCGGGCAGAGTGTCAATTTGGTAAAAGCTCTAAAAGTACTAAAAAATCGTCCACATACCTAAAAACTTTGCATCCACGCTTGTTTAGAAGGAAGCCTTGAAGTTTCCTGTTAAATTTTGCTAAAAATATCTGGGAAAGCACTGCGGCAACACTAGAGCCAATACATATTCCTTTTTTCTGAAGGAACAAGGAACCTTTGAATTCAACAGTGGATGACAAATAAAAGGATAGGAGCTCTAGAAAGGCATCCACCGACATACCACATACTTACTTGAAAAAGAATTTGAATTTCTAAGTCGGTCCCGATAGAAACGTTTCTTGTCTTTTCATGCTATGTGATTAGCGATGATGCAGTTGCGCATGCTCTGCTGGCCTTGCTGGGACTACACCGATCCTAATAAACCTCAGTTGATAGTCCAGTCGTTGTGGTGTGAACCTCTCCACTTGTCCTTCGTGTTTTTGACTGGTTTTTTCATTCAAGTATGTACCAACTAGCCCATATTTCAACCCCCCTTGCGCAAAGAATCGTCAATGGGGACATCATTTGTTAGTTCTAGAGGCTGCAGCTCTGAAAAATCTCCAAGACTCCCAAAGCAGCAGGCTCAAAAGCGTGATAAGTGCAATCAATAAGTATGAGGTAGTCTTCCGCAAACCTGCACACTTTGACAATGGGAGACGCGTCTAGGTGACGTTGAATATTGCAATCATGATTAGCTAGATAAATATCACTTAGTGGCGGCGCTAGGCATGATCCCATACAATATACAAAGGAATGGTGTTTATAGGATCGTGCCTGGCGCCGCCACTAAGTCATATTTATCTAGCCCATCATGATTGCAATATTGAAGGTCACCTAGATGCGTCTCCTGTCAAAGTGTGCAGGTTTGTGGATGACTACTTCGTATTTATTGATTGCACTTATCGCGCTTTCAAGCCTGCTGCTTGGGAGACTTGGAGATTTTTAAGAAAGCTTCTAGAACTAACGCATGAGTCCCCATTGATGATTCCATGTGCTTTGTAGATCTCAGGCTGGTGCTTCGAACCGAGAAGTAAGAAGTCACTCTTGCCGTTTAACTTTGCACACTCAATGCTCGTTAAATGAGGTAATAAAAGTTTTGCCTTGTTAACAGCCTCAATAAATCTTCCTCACACGAGATTCAACATAGTCTTGCTGCACAGGTTGATCGCCTTTCTAGGGTAGGCTACCCTTTGGCCTTAATTTCAGCCATAGCGGAACAGCTTCTGAGGTGCACAAACCGTGATGAGCCCGATCAGTAAAGGAACCAGCCAGTTGAAAGACACAGGTTCGCAGTGCTACCGTATGTGCATGATGCCTCCCACAGGCTAAAAAAGATTGGGCAACCTGCAGTAATCAGTCGTTTCTCAGCCCCGGAAAAGGAGGCAAGGCATTGTAAGCGTGTAAACGGGCCTAAATCACGGCAGTGTTGTTGCTCTGACGGGCACAGAAAACGTTTTGTGACATGCGCAACGAATGTGGTTTATCAAACTGTTTTGCGGCAGTAACTTCGTTGGACAGACAGGCAGGTGCCTAAACGATCGTTTAAGAGAGCACTATAAGAAGGTCCATAAAAGTGCTCAAGGCCACTTGGGCATTCATTGCCGGGGCTGCGGCTGCGGGCCCCTCTTTGAAGATACGGAAGTTTTAGCGAGACACAGCTCACAGGTCATCCGGGATATTATAGAAGCAAATTTCACCAGAAAACTGGGTTGTTTGTGCGTTAGTGCCCCCTCTATCGCGCTGACCCCTAGTGAAGTCTTCTATCTCAACAGAGTAATTATGTTTTTTTTAAGTGACCACGTTCTTAGTATAATGACTTGCTGTTAGACACCCTTGTGGCTCATTTTCTCCGCATGCCCGCTCTTCTATATAGACACACGATGTGGCAACGCAATAAAATATTGTTGGAAGTCAGCGCAGTCTATGTCGTCTCTCGCAGTCCTTGTCATCACGCTGTACGTCATTTTTTCTCATTAATTGCCAACTATCCCAAGAAAGCAGCTTTGTTCAGTATATATACAATGTTTGATATGACCATTTGCTGGTAAATGTTATCAGTGTGATATTTAACTTGAGCTTTTGCATAAATGCCTGTGCCTGTGTTCTTTTAGTAACCAGAGTATGCCTAGTTTATTAAGCCATGTTTTCTAATTTGCCCACTCTCATGCTACAGCAAGCCCTAATCTTGTATTACTGCATCTAAGTGCAAATAATTTAGAAATTTACTGTGTTTTAAAACACTGTCCACCTTTTGTGCTTCGCAAAATCGTTTAATCAACAGTGGTTTGCTTTCATCAGGCCTTCTACTGCACTTTGCACCCACACAGTAGTAAATGTGGAATATTCGCTCTTGATTTATAGTAAGCAAAGAACCTATTTTTCAAGCTACGTATTGTATATGTACCAGTGCCTTCGGGTTACAAAACAAAAATTTATAGAAACTGGAATTGTAGTTCGAAAATCTGCTACACCGCACCTTTAGCCCAGAGAACTCTCGTTTCACAAAAGAGGACAAACTATGTAGTCACTAAAAAATTCTACGTATTTTTCGTGCTCAAGTAATCTTGTGGAAAAGAGAAAATTAGCAATAATGCTCCTGGCCTAAACTGCACTTAAAGCACGTCTATGCTTGGAAAGTATTGTTTCAGTCTGAAAAATGTTGGCCAGTTATGCTTACATCGACTTTCCAAACTTTTTATAATGCTTTATGATTACATTAGTGTACAAAATAACAGGTGTCTTTCTTGTGCGTGTGCTCTGCATTTCAATGACTTCCCTAATTTACCTTTGCAATATCCCTTTTTTTTTTCAAGGCATCAAAACTTGAATTTTCGTTCATTGGAGCCTAATACTGAAAATGTATTCCTTTATGTGGCCCAAAACACTGCGACGTCAACTCAGGCTCTTTCAGTGCCACTATAATTAGTTTCTTCTCTAATAGCAGATTTGATCAATACATATATTTTAGATACCTTTGTGGGAAATGTACATATTCTTGTGCTTACCGATGTGTTTGGTGATTGTGCATGTTTATATTTCATGTGATTTTATGTATATCTTGTACTCTGTATTTCAGCATACAATAAATATATTAACATTTTTCTTGAAAATGCAGCATATATCTTACCAGTCTGTGTTGCATATTATGTGGATCTGGAAATCGTGATAACCGTTGGTGTTGATATGCATGCTCAAAAGTGTCATTTGTTAGGTTGTATTTGTGCAGTGAAGACAGGTTTTGCAATATACACCATGAATTACTAATATGTAATGTGATCCACACGTTAAGGTGTTGTGGATGCCCATCGAAGCTTCAAGGCCGGCTGTTCGACGGTGCGTTTAGTAGCCAAACTTGACCCTTCTGGCACACGCGAGAGTTACGCGTGGATCGCTGTACATAGTAGTAATTGAAGGCGTGTATTGCCGAAACTGCCTTCCATCACACTAGAAATAAAAGGGTGTACACCCTTCCAACACCCACATAGATGGGTGTTAATGTGGAGTTGCACCCTTACACCCTAAATTTATTTTGCTGGACACCCTTCCTCTAGTGTGCTATAATTGCACCCCAACTGTAGAGTGTAGGCACCCTTAGGGTGTTCGTCTGGCGACAAATTGATTTACACCCTTAAGGGTGTTAAAATGTTTAGTGTGTATCGCGCTGTCATGCGGCGGAGGTGAAGCAGGCTTCAAGTGCCCCGCCAACACCAGCATCGCCTGGTGAGCAGGGCCAAGCTATCAGCTCAGGCCCACGGCATCCTGGACTAGGGACGCCGCCCACCTCGGATGATTTTACCGTCGGCTCATTTCAACTAATAAAGTTTATTCCTCCTCCTCATAGCTGCTGCCCTAAATTACCAATGATATTGGAAGGTATCCGAGAATCAGAATACGAATATTCCAGAGTGGCACTTGCATGAGCGCAGAGCTTGCTCTTCGTTACTATAGGGACCGCGGCGAGGTCCAATACAAGATGGTGTGAGTCAGCGAACGAAAGACCTACGAACTGTGCTGACCCTGGCAGGAGCCGGAGAAAACCTTTTTTATTTATTCTTTTTCTTCTAATCTCGCAGCACGAGGCATGACACACGCTCCGAGGAGGATGACTGCTATGCAGGGCTGCTCCATTTTAGGACTGGAAAACTTTATTGGGCAGGACGCGCTTAGCGGAAGAGCAGAAGGCAACCATGTTTATTCTGGAAATTAAGAATTGAATAGCTAATTAAATAGCTCATTGTGTCTTCGAAATTATTCCAATACCACCCAAAACACAACACAAAATTTGCTGTTTCTATATAATTCGAAATATTTTTAATTTCTATATCTGTCACCTAAATATATATCTTAATTGACATGAACATTATACTTCGCCCTGATTTACTTTTGCGTTCAGGTTTTCCTCTCTCCCCTTCCCTTTAAGCACCGGCTTCTTGGACAATTCCCCGTAGTGGATGAGCACCACAAGTGAGGAGCAAGCAAGCAAGGAAACAGTGCAGCGGTACCCATGAAATATATGCCGGGCGATCGGGTAGATTCGTCGATTCAGCGGTTGTAAAGTCGTTGAAAGCGGATAACGATGGCGAGGTCGCTAGGTAGGCTGGTTTGACCCTGTCTATCCCCACGACTTGTTCCCGTGCATTGAGGGAACAGTTTTTTCTGTCCGCTCGAGTACGTAATGCTAATGCGTGTCTCTCGCATTTAGCGCTAAATCGCCACTGATGTTTTTTCTTTCTTAAGTTGCAACGTGAAAGAAAGAAAGCATATAACCGGCTATATGAAACTATTTAGAAAGGAACAATATGTACATTTCGCCTCCGCTGGTAACACAGTAGGTCACAAAATAAACACCCATTTCTAGGAATTAAATAGGCAATATACCTAAGCTACCCAAGCCATCCGGAAACCAAACCCAGGTTCCGACAGAACCGATTTTCACCTGAAACTTGCCAAAAACCTTATAATAATAAACAAATGAAACTACAACAATCTTCCCGCTAGTATGTGCAGGCAACTTGAAGAGATTGAATCACTTGCGCGATAGGCTAGCCGGGGTTCGGCACTTAACGGGGCGAGTAATTGAGCTTCCGCACCAACTTGTAACGCAATGGAGACGAGCACTAGAGATGCCGTGCGTTCAAGTTGGAATAATGCAGCTCCGCTCAGAAGCGCGCGGCGAAAATATAAGGCTTCGCGAACGACACTAGCAAAGGGAAGCAAACGTTGGCCGCGGCCAGCCTAGGAGCGTCGTTTTCGCGAGGCCTTTTCTGCATTTGCGCTGACGAGAAGAAGCCGGGCTGTCGGCCACGAAAAGCGCATCGGCGTTTCGCCCGCTCCCTTGGTGCGTGATCTGGAATAGTGGCTAGGGCGATTAGCGTGGCGAGAGGGGGGGGGGGGGGGGGGGGGCGTTCGCGGCAGCAATAACCCTAATGCGGTCCGATGTAATTACCCGCCAGTTCTGGTGCCACGCGCAGCGGGCTTCTTGCTCTTTTGTTCTTCTTCGGTAACATTATCGTAAATATGTGCGCGATGCAGAACAGAGCCCGGTTACTTCGCCGGTACTCTGCAGCCCCTGGGCGTGTCAAAATGCGCTCAGTCCAGCGCTGCAGAGCTTAGTTCCTTGTTTGAATATGACCTACTAACTTGAGTTCTTTGTTCTCATTGTTCCGTCTGACTGGTACCCAGTCAGTGCTTGAAGCTCAAAGTTATTTGGTGGGTGCAAGCTACTAACATTAGATTGGCGTCGACCCAAAACAAAAGCCTGCGTCGGTGTGTCTCTATTTAAACAAAATACTCATCTGGACCTAGTAGTTACATTGCAACAAAAAGTGTTTTTGCTTGTTTCTTTCTCTCTTTTCTGTGAACGCCTTGTCTGCTTCGAGAAAAGGACCAACATTTACGAAAGCTATGGTTGAGCTGCAGGCACATTACCGAACAGCGTCGGATGCAGTCTAGCAAAGGATCTCTTACAGCCTACCTGTTTCCTTCATATTGCCGTTAGGCTAATCACGGAGCTTTTAAAAGCTAAAATTTCCTCAGTGGACTAGGAAGGTGCTGCCCTATTGTAAGGAGGTATAAAAACTCTAACTTGAGGCAAACCAATTCTACAACAAAATCTAAAGCAAATTTGCCACCATGAGCCGTACAACGAAACTTCATTGCTGCCCTGCGCCAACGCGCTGTGTTTAGTGTAGTTTGCATCTTGTAAGTTCCAACCTTGCTCTGCAGCAAACCTGAGAGTTTTCTGGTGTGCGTGGTTTTCTGACAACGCGTAATGTTTATTATCGTTTATGATTGCACATCAGGAGTGTGATTCGCCACTTTCCTTTTGACGACATATCCACTGTGGATCTTTTACTCGCACCTCCTCCATTATTTTGGAAGTATTGCAAAAAAAGGCCGAATAAAACGGATAAGAAAATGAAACTTGACGGGTATAACTGATCAAAACACTGGAAATGAATCGCCTGGGTTTGAGGCCTTATTTTCTTTTCCCAAAGCACTATGCATGGGTCTAGCCTCGATTTTGCTCAAGTTTGCTCCAAATGCTCGCTGATCTTATATACGCTGAGAATCGCTCACCTAATTTGGAAGATGGCGGCCGCTCTTATGGCTTTTTCACCGCTTAGTAACACTACAAGGTCAGGATAATTAAGGCAGCGCAATTAACTGGAGTACAGTAATCGAGTATCCACATCGCGGTTTGTCTACGAGGTGACGGGGTGAGCTGCCTCGGTGGATACTCATGCCTCACCTGATGCGCATTCTAAGTTCATTTATTGAAGGTTTAATAGAACTAACAAGTGACGGTCTTTTACCCTATAAAACTTCTAATTAGCAATGGGGGTGCGTGAAACCGCGATCTGGTGAATAGCGGCCTCCAACTTCGTTCTTCTTGCTGGTGCGCCTGTAAACAGGCGTTACCAATATTTTACGACAATCAATAACAGTTCAGCAATGTGCACAATGCTTGCTTTTTATTCTTAAGTGGACGTCACAAATAAATACGCGTTGGTATGACTTAATTCACGCATATACTTTCGACTGTTAAACACAGTGCTAAGCATGCATCGTGCGGTAGGACATGGTTCGTGGGAGCCCCAATGCGTTTGTTTCATCGGTCTTCGCTCTATGAGGGCTGCAGGACTTATTGGCTATGGGCCAAGGCGCATAGCCACCTAAGAACTTGGCACCTTGGCTTCCAAGGGAAGCCAAGGCACCGTGACGCTCCGCCTTTTCCTGGGCCCTCTAGATATCCTGGGCGTGCTTTTGGAGCACCGTGCTTCTCATGGCCTCCTCCCAATCGGTTTCGCTGGAGAGAAAGTCGTTAGGCAACGCGGGACATCACCAGAGCATGTGAGCCACAGTGCAAAGGTTTCACTGCAGTCGGGACAACTAGGGGCGACATCCGAGTACATCCAACTGAGGAATCCCCGCGACGGGAAAGATCCCGTCTGCAGCGTTCTAAGAGTAGTTGACTGACCTCTACTGAGCTTCGATTGAGGCAGAGGATAAACTCTCCGACCAAGTTGGTAATGGTTAGTGATTTCATTAAATGTGAGGAGTGGATAGTTCTGCTGAGTCCCTTCGTGCCCCTCCGGAGCCTCCAAACCATTGCGGCGCGTGCGTTCTCGCGCACGGTCGTACGCCAGCTTGTTGAGGTTTGAGAAGCCCTCGAGAACGTTTGTCCCCATGTGTGCAGGGAAGCGCGGGATATAATGAGAACCGGGGCAAGCCCTTTTCTCTAGAATAGAAGCCGCTTCTCGACGAAGAATAAGCGCTCGTCCCTAGTCACAGATCGGCTCCGTGATTGCTAGCCAATTACGCAGTGCTAATTACCTCTAACCAAAGTTTTGCTTGCACCAATGTGTCCGTGAAGGCGAGCGGCACCGACCGATACCAGCTGACCCCAGAGGTGCGTTTTTCTTTGCCACATTTCGCGCGACTACTTCTACTGCCTTGGTGCGAAGGATTGCTAGGCTTAGGCGTGTTCCGCGGACGCTAGGCCCAACACCGTCGCACCGACAGCGGCCTGCCGTACTCCTCGGCGGCTGCCGCTCGTCAGCTCCGAGATGGAGGCGCCCTCTCAAACAACAATGATCGTGGACAATCACATGTGCGCTCAAGTTCAAGGAAAAGACATATCACCCGAGGAATACCACAACGACGCCGGATCGACGCTCTCGGGAAAAGGCATGTCGAGGCTGCGCCAGCGGACCCCCGCCAGCGGCAAGCCCAACGGACCCGGCGAGAGTCAAAGAAGCACGAGGTCGAAATTCAACAGGAACGTAAGAGACTCGGTCATCAAGGCAGCACGCATGCCAGCCATGCCACTGGAAGAAAGCAAGATAGTTGTCAGATCCAGAGAGGGACGGAAATGGCCATAGCGGAGCAATCCAGGCAGACACAGAGTCGATCCTATGGTCGATCGTTGAAATCGCCAGACAGCCCCGGGATCATCACTCGCCACCACCTTGCTGTGAAGCTTGCTAGCAGCGCAGCACCAGGTCGAGTGCAAGTCATCTTACAGCGGCCAGGCTGCAAACTGCGTCTGTGCTCCAACCAGCGTTGACGTCACCCCGCGGCTACATAAATGCTGCCCCGGCGGAAGAAGGCGTCATAGCGGAGCAATCCAGGCAGCCACAGAGTCGATCAGCAAGTTACCGCTTGCTTGTTCTACGCAGGTACAGCCGCCCTGATTTTTAATATAGCGCGAGCGTCGACTGAACTGCTTATAACGGCGATAAGCGTGCAACAAGGCGAGAGTTCGCGCACGAGCCTTGTTGCCTTGTTGCACTCGCCTTGTTGCACGCTCTTGTTGCACGCTTATCGCCGTTATAAGGCGCTCACCAGCAGCTCAGTCGACGCTCGCGCTATATTATTAAAAATCAGGGCGGCTGTACGTCAGTAACTACCTACTTCGTAATAGATACAACACTTAGGCTTCTGGATTGCTCCGTCTATTGCCAATAGAATGTCTGGTAAGCCACCTTCAACTGTGAAGGAAGTAGCTAAGGCGCTTGCAGATTTGTCAGATCGCCTCGATAAGCAGCACGCCGAAATAAAAACGACATAATAAAAGTCATTGAAACGGCGATCGATTACGTGAGGAAGGCATGGAGCTTATTAATGAAAAGTTTGAAACATTCAAGACAGAAATCGTAGAAATAAGGAAGGAAATTGTTGAAGTCAAAGCCAGGAATAAGGAAATTACGAATGAGAACACCCGCCTTTCAAAAGACTTGAAAGGAATTAAGAAAGAACTGGTCGACCTGCAGCAGCACAGCCGCAAAAACAATTTGGAGGTGAAAGGCATTCGTGTGGCTCCAGATGAAAACCTTGCCTCAACCATGAAAGCTATTGCTGTCTGTGTCGAATCTGAAATTCAGGACTCAGACATAGAGGTAATTCATCGGGTTCCCACAAAAGAGAAGGCGAAGCAAAATATCGTAGTTCGGTTTGTGTCCCGTAAGGTCAGGGACAGGGTCCTTCAAGCGCCTAAAAAGCACAGAATAAACACGTCTCTTCTTGGCTTTAAGGATATTTCTGCAATTTTTATTAATGAACACTTGTGTCCAGCGAAAAAGGTATTGTTGGGCAAAGCGCTGGTGCAACAAGGGAACATAACAGGAAATTCAGTTGGGTGTCTGATGGGAAGATCCTCATGCGCAAAACAGAAAATTCGTGTATACTGCATGTGACGTGCGCAGAGGACCTTGCTCAGGTGCAGTAAGCGTAAAAAAGACACAAAAAGGAGGAATTTAGCTGCTATTGAAGAAACATGGAAAAGACATGATTTCTTGTCCTTAGTCCACTGCAACATCCGTATTATTACCAGAAATCTACACGAATTTTTAACCTACATATCGCAACACTCGTTTTCTTACGAGATCATCGCGATAACAGAAACATGGCTCAGAAGGCATGAAAAAATAACAATAGCTGGATACACGATGCTATCGCAACCTAGGGAAAATACAGCACGTGGTGGTGGCATCGCGCTTTTTATAAGCCACAGGCTCGGGTTTCAACGCCTAGTTAACAGTTCGTACAGCAACCAAAGTGCCAAAACCCTTTTTGTGAAATTTGAATGTAGTGTTGTTATAGGCGTAGTTTACCGTCCTCCTAGCTCATGTATTAATGATGTCTCTGTAATGGAAACTGTTATTGACCCTCTAATACCTGCCCGCAATCCAATTATCATTTGTGGTGACATGAACATCGACTTGTCTAGAGATGACTGCTATGAGTATGTATTTTTTCTACAGTCCTTTAACCTTAAAAATGTAATTGCTTCCCCTACTCGTGTTTGCAACGTGTCTTCAACTCTCATTGATCACATTTTGTGCAATACTGATATCGATGTACGGGCAGGTGTTTATGACACCACAATTGCTGATCATTTTCCAACATTTCTGTTTCTGCCTCGGGATTATTTGCATTCTTTTCGCCAAACGCACCACAAATATTAGTCAAGTATTAGCATCTTAGTCACTACTAATTTCCAGACCCTCTACAATGACAACGTTCACACGGAATGTCAAAACGTTATTGACTGCATTACAAATGCGATAGATTAATCGCGGTACGCTTCACGACACAGCTATGATTACGCCATATGGCTGTGGATGAATGAGTCCATACTTGCCTTACTGAAAAGGAAAAACTACTATTATAATAAATTAAAACATAACAAAGCTAACAACTACTACAAAAGCCAGTTTAATTTTTTTCGAAACAAATCAGTTATGCTAATTCGCAAATCTAAGAAGGTCTATTATACGAACTTGATTAAACGACTGAATGGCAATGGAAGGCAAATATGGAAAACAGTAAAAGATGTTGTAGGATTACAGGATAAACAGTATGTTAGTCCCGAAAATCCGTCCCCTCAGATTGCTAATGACTTCAATGATTATTTATCAAAAATTGGGGGCTGTATATCTAAGCAGTGTGTACTTTCAATTCCCCCAACCAGGATCCAGAGAAGAATCGACAGTGATATTTCGTTTGGTGAAATAACTCTTGAGGAAATAAGAAGTATAGTAGGCAAATTATCGGCTAATAAGGCATCCGGACTTGAGGGTATTCAAATTAAGATAGTGAAAAACAATGTTGATGTCTTATGTGTGCCCCTTTGTCTCGTGTTTAACCATGCGATAAGTAGTAATATTTACCCAAATATACTGAAAGTGTCAAAGGCTATCCCTGTGTACAAAACTGGTGATCCGAACCATCCGAGTAGTTATAGACCTATTTTAATTCTTAGTGTAGTTAACACACTATTCGAAAAGCTCATTGTGCTGCAGTTAAATGCATTTCTTGTAAGCAATAACGTTATCTGCCCGCAGCAGCATGGCTTTGTTGCAGGTAGATCTACATCAACCAGAGTTTTAACACTTTCGCAATCGCTTAACTCTGCTCTTAACAAGAATAACATTGCTGTGTCAATCTTTCTTGATATAAGAAAGGCGTTCGATACAATCTGTCACTCCATACTGTTACAAAAACTGGAATTTTATGGTATCGTTGGAAGCGCGCTTCAATTCATCCACAGCTACTTTAAGGCACGAAGGCAACAAGTGGTAATTAACAAACATCATTCTGCTTCCACCAATAGCGTATGCGGTGTACCGCAAGGCTCGGTTTTAGGCCCTATTCTGTTTTCATTATACATAAATGATTTACCGGGCGTACTTAACCTGTCAAAAGTTTGGATGTACGCTAACGACACCGCCTTAGTTTACTCAGGGGACTCACTCTCGTCATTGCAAGACACTATATCTGGGGAACTGCTCAAAGTGCCTAAATGGTTTTCAGAAAATAGACTAGCCCTAACTACTGATAAAACTAAGTATATCATATTTCACTCTAACAGGAAAATACTAGACTACAGTGAGTTCACTTTGACTCTAGCGAACCGAACTCTGGATTGTGTTGATTCATTTAAATATTTAGGTGTTACTTTAGACAGTCACTTACACTGAAGAGAACAAATTAACGTTGTCTGTAGAAAACTCGCTTTCAGCTGTTACACACTGGCCCGTGCCCGGCAATATTTTCCTCGTGCTTTGCTTCATTGCATATACTTTTCTTTGTTTCATACCCACATGAGCTATGGTTGTGAAATATGGGGACTAACATATAAAACTTACCTAACAACTATAGTGCAGTTGCAAAAACGCGCCCTAAGAAGAATAGGGACGTTTAGCGCGTCCGATATCCGGGAAAGCGCGGGCGGTTTTCCGGTTTAGCGGGGGCGTAAAGGTGAGCGGCCCGATCGGTGGCGCCAGCTGGTGGCGCAAAGCTCAACCACACAACCACAGAGCTAATTACTGTATTCTGCTTAGCTGCTGGGGTAAATATTCGATAGTGGCGTAATCGTGTTCACAATTACGCCGCTGCCAAAAATTTGCACGAGTGGCGAAGCAGGATATGGTGAGTTACTGCAGTTTTAGCTATGCGTTTGTCTGGTTGAGCTCTACAACACCAGGCGGCTTCACCGCTCACGTTTACGCCCCGACCATCCGGTAACCCGCCCAAACCGCTCCCGTTTACCGGATTAGCGTACAAGCTAAACGTCTCTAATAACATTTTTTCTGTTCATCACCCAAGTAGCGGTCTGTTTACTGACCTTCGTATTCTTTCTTTCACGGTGTTAAACTATAAGATCACTTGTTTAGTTGACAAAATACTCAACACCAACTTTCCCTTACCCAACACCATATTTAACTTCCCACGTGCAAACACCAGGCAAGCAAATAACTTTAATTTAACCCTTCCTTATTGCAGCAAATGTATACGATGAACGATTATTAGAGTTCTTTGGCGCTATAACTTGGAACACTGTGCCTGTGGAAATAAAAGTAACCCGAAACTTTGATCTTGTATGTAAGCTCTTCTTCTTGTCTAGCCAAACGCAATAGCTCTTCCTTAAAAGAAATGCTTGTTCATGTAAATAATGTTCTTAATCATTGAGCAGATATGTATTTGGTTTACCTGTATGTGTATTTTTGTGTATTGGACTAGCTACTAGTCACATAGGCTATTGGTCCAACTATTTTTGTACGCATTCCTTCACTTGTTTAAATAAAGCTCACTTTTTGATTGATTGATTGATTGATTGATTGATTGATTGATTGATTGATTGATTGATTGATTGATTGATTGATTGATTGATTGATTGATTGATTGATTGATTGATTGATTGATTGACATCGTCAAGACCAGCACCACCACCGTAGCTGCGGCCATACTCGCTGCGGCCAAGATCACGAGCGATGAAAGCGCCGCGGACACCATTTGCCCCAACACGCAACAGAACATCATGGTCGTCCGTTCACCGAACGAACACAACGCGGCAAGGCACGCTAAAATCCGGAAAATCTCTATTCAAGGCAAACCCTACGAGGTTAGCGCATATCGCAGGGCACCTCACGACACCATAATTGCCGTCATCAGAGGCATCCCCATCGACGCGAGCGCCGACGAGCTAGATAGAAACATTGTCAACGAGAGGAACCCGCTAGCAGTGGGCGCAAAAAGGATTGGAAGCACGACCACTGCGATCGTGGTATTCCAAGGTTCCAAGGTACCGAACTTCGCCCGATACGGAGTCGCCCTGATACCGTGCCGCCTCTACAGGAAGCAGATCAACGTTTGCCAGCAGTGCGGCCGAGTGGGACATCGCAAGGACGTGTGCCCGACCCCCACAATCAAGACGTGCCTCACTTGCGAACTCGTGAATCCTACAGAAGACCATCGCTGTACCGCATAATGTAAGTTGTGCGGGGACGAACACCTACGTAGATCCCCTACGTAGTGCGCAAGCGACAATGGGAGCGCCGACAGGCCGAACGCCAGCTGTTGTCGGAGAGCGATTTCCTGCCACTTGACATACCGCCAGATGCGCGAAAATCAAGGACCCCATCGGAGAACCGCGCGCCTAAATCCAGAGACAGCAGCTGCTGCAAGAAAAGCCTCAGCAGGAAAAGGTCACCATCACGTGAGCGAGTGAGCTGGGTCGACGCAGCGAAAGGGAACAATATAAGGAACGCGCAGAAAATCACCGAAGCCACGAAGAAAGAAGATATGAACAAGTTGTGAGAAGCAAATGAGATCCTAAGACAAGAAAACGAGGTGTTGCGGGCGACCATCATCAACCTCACGAGAGAGATCGCCGAGATCCGTCAGTTGCTGCTATGCAACAACGAGCTTCTACAGAGACCCACGCCAAGCACGAGCAAGACCGAGGAAACAACTACGAACATCCAGGAGAAAGCCATAGAGGAACCGGCACCGAAGAAGCGAACCATCGAGTCCACGCGCAAGCAAACAGAAAACGATCGCATCGACAGCCTTGAAGCGAAGATCGAGGCGACATTCACCAATCCCGAACAGCTTATCACGGTGAACATCGCAGCAGTGGCAGCATTGAAACAAACAATGGAGACCTACCAAGCCGACAACACGAACAGATTCACTTACATCGAAAGGAGCCTACAGCCGATGGTAAGCCACCCGACGTTTGCGCCCCTCTTCGCGCAACATCCACCCAACCAGGGAGCCCCGTACACACCAACGTAATCATTGCCGCCAACGCAACACAAGCAGCAGCAGGTGTAACACCGTGGCAGTGGAACTGTGGCGGCTTCGGAAGGAAGAAGGCAGTCATCCAACAGCACATCGCACATGCTGGGCGCAAGCCGGACGTTATACTACTACAAGAAACACTAACCGACGCACCGTCCCTTCCCGGCTACACAGTGCACAAGGGACTGCCCGACGGGAGAGGCCTGTGCACCCTGGTTAGGAAGGGACTCACGTTTGTCGAACACGAGCTGCAAAGTAATATTGTTACGCATGAAGAAAACGAAGACCAGTGAAGGTGCTTGCGGTCTCGAGTGGAAGAATGAAGAAGAGGACGACGGTCAGTTGATAAACCAGCTGACCGCTCTTGCGCTCACCTTCACGACTTAAAGTAAACGGTCCCCTTCATCCGTAAGGGTTACAAACGGTCTCCTCCGCGCGCAAAAAAGTGGTGGAGGTGCTGGGTACCGCTCACAACAACGGAACCATCACTGCCGCAGCTTCGTCGAAGCCGTCGACTTGCCGGCCTCCCGCCATCAGCCGTGACCATCTTCGACATGCCAGAAGAAGGAGCCACTCCGAGGGCAGCGCCTAGCAGTCCACTGCCATACTACCGAGTTTCACCCACCTTCGGGGGCAAAGCGGGGGAAGATGCCGACGAGTGGCTCGTCCACTACAAACGAGTGAGCAAATCCAACGGGTGGGATGCAACCGCTCAGCTCGCCAGTGTGGTGTTCTCCCTGACCGATACCGCCCTCGTGTGGTATGAGAACCACGAGGACGCGCTTACGACGTGGGAACATTTTGGTGACGAGTTAAAGGCGTGTTTTGGGGACTCAGTCGCCAAAAAGAAGCGTGCGGAGCAGACACTGTCGCAAAGGGCGCAGCTACCAGGTGAGACATGCACAAGATACATCGAAGAAGTGTTAAAGCTGTTCAAAGTGGTCAATGCTCGCATGTCGGAAGAAGATAAAGTTGGACATTTGCTGAAAGGAGTGGCTGAGGATGTCTACAATTTTCTAATTGGAAAGGAGAGCCTCATTTCTGTGTCCGACGTCATTCGGCACTTCAAAACTTTTGAAACGCTCAAGATGCGTCGGGTTGCGCCAAAGTTTGGTCGGTTGGCAAACGTTACGACGGTTGCCAGTGTGTACACGAGTCCTTGCCTCGACCTTCCTTCGACCATCCGACAGATTGTCCGCGTAGAACTTTCCCGCCGCGAAGGGTTGTTGCATTCAACTGTTGACCACCATGGCGTGTACACGTCACGAGAGGCTATGACGGCGCCACATTCGGCCCCTTGGCAACCGATGGTTACCGCAGCGGCCGTGTAGTACAGCGCAGCCCCACAGTCGAGGATGACAACACGCCCGCCGACTCCGCGCTATGACCAACGCACTCAGCGAACGCCTTCTCGACGCCCGATGTATCGTCGTGACACACGCCACGAACCAACCAACTACTCGCGGGAAAATGATAATATCCGCTTCATCGACGAACGACCAAGGTTTCGACCTCT
This sequence comes from Dermacentor albipictus, assembly GCF_038994185.2. NCBI lineage: Eukaryota > Metazoa > Arthropoda > Arachnida > Ixodida > Ixodidae > Dermacentor > Dermacentor albipictus. The sequence goes on along the minus strand of NC_091821.1, from coordinate 278,760,171 downwards.
CCCGGTGTGTTATTCCTGTGGTGTCCCGGGTCATATATCGCGGTTTTGCAACCAGCGTATGACCACGTGGTATGGCCAGCCGTCAGAGTTTTTCTCGGCCCTCCGAACGGCCACACGGTGCCCCGTGGCCAGCACATGTGTCGTCTGGCGACGAGTATTGGCCGAGCAGCTCTCGGAATCGCTCCCCAGCATCTGACAGAAGTTTGACACCCCCACCGCAACGTCGTGCTCCCCGTTCTCCCTCACCGCTGCGTCGCACCGCGTCCCCTTCGTCACCGGAAAACTAGCTAGCGCGGCCGATTGAGGTGAGGTCGCTGGAGACGTGCTACTGACAGAAATACCTCCTGTGTGGATGCTGAAAAACAAAGTGCGCGTGCTTGTAGATAATGTCCCTGTGATGGCTCTGGTGGACACAGGCGCAACAATATCAAGATCGAGCACACACTCACCGAAATCATCCCGGGCAAAAAGAAAAAAGGAAGCATATTTCTACTCAACGTCTACAGCAACCCATCGCAGAGAAAACAGAGATTCAAGACATTACTGCACAGAGCCAGCACCGCAGCGGACCGCAACACGCTGATCGCGTGCGGTGACTTCAACGCGATGAACCCTGCCTGGGGCTACAACAAGTACACAGCAAAGGGCCGCGACCTGTACCAAGACGCGACTGAACTCGACTTCACCCTCATCACGGACCCGACATATCCGACAAGAATCAGTAACTCCGTGTCCCGGGACACTACTCCGGACCTCACGTTCGTTAGAAACGACATCCGGGGCGCGATCACCTGGAAAAACATGGAGACCTACCTCGGCAGCGACCACACCATCGTGGAAATCGGCATACCGGAACACAACGACACCAGCATAAAAACACCCGCCGTGGTTGCTCAGTGGCTATAGTGTTATGCTGCTGAGCACGAGGTCGCGGGATCGAATCCCGCCCACGGCGGCCGCATTTCGATGGGGGCGAAATGCGAAAACACCCGTGTACTTAGATTTAGGGGCACTTAAAGAACTCCAGGTGGTCGAAATTTCCAGAGTCCTCCGCTACGGCATGCCTCATAATCAGAAAGTGGTTTTGGCACGTAAAACCCCATAATATAAAAAAACCATCAAAACACACAGATGGATAGACTGGGATGCCTTTCGAGACGCCAAAGGAGCGACGGTGACGGCGAGATTGAAGACATCGGCTCGTGGATGGCCGAAATCACCAAGAGCGTACGCGGCGCCACCAAAGAAATTGAAACCGGCGCGGAGATCGACAAAGTAGACAGCCGGCTTGCGCATCTCATCGAAGCCAAACAGTCGATACTCAATCGCTGAAAGAAATAATGGCTTAGCCGCAGACTCAGAAAGAAGGTGGCGGAGCTGAACCGAGCGATCGAGGATCACTGCCGCACGCTCTGCACGCAACAGTGGAACGAGATCTGCAACGCGGCAGACGGGCAGATGCACAGCGGGAAGACGTGGAACCTGCTACGGCACCTACTCGGCGAAACCAAGACCAAGTCGCACCAAAGGGACAGACTCGCCAGGCTCATACATCGGGCGATCTCAGCACACGGCGCCGACAAAGTCACCAGGCGCATTAACGACAAATACCTGCCGACAACACCCACCGAACAACACGCGCTGTACGGCGGCCTGCTTAACGCGAAGCTCGATCGTGACATTGACGTCGAGGAGGTGCGCGCGGCCCTGCACGACCTCAACAGCTGGTCGGCAGCCGGCCCGGACCTCGTCACGAACAAGGTGCTCAAGAACCTCGACGACGACTCGATTGAAAACCTCGCAGAATACTTCAAGTGCGGGAGAGCAGGCGCGTTGCCAAAGCTGTGGAAGACAGCCAAGACCCTAAGCCGGGAAAGCCGCCGGACACGGATAACCTCCGGCCCATCACGCTCACTTCCTGCGTGGGCAAGGTGCTGGAGCACGTCCTGCTCAACAGGTGGCAAGACTACCTGGAATGAGAAGGGCTGTACCCGGCCACGGTGATCCGCTTCAGACAGCCCCTCAGCACGCAGGACGCGATGCTGCAGCTCAAATAGAAAATCATCGACGATGGCGGCAGCGCCCGCGACAACAAAGCAATCCTAGGGCTCGACCTGCACAGCGCCTTCGATAAGATGAAACACTCGGCGATTCTGTCCCAAGAGAAAACATGGGTGAAATATCCTGCGGCTACATCAAGGACTTTCTCATGGACAGGACCGCCGAGCTGCGAGCAGGTGACCTACAGACGCAGGAAGCTCGGGAGTACCGGCTCACCGCAGGGATCGGTCATTTCGCCGATGCTGTTCAACCTTGTAATGATTGGACTGGCTGAAAAGCTCGGGGACATCGAAGACGTCATGCACATCATCTACGCGGACGATATAACGCTGTGGGTGACCGGTGGCAGCGACGCCCACATCGAGGGCGCGCTGCAAGCCGCCGTCGACGCAATAGAAGACCAGCTGGAAGGCACCGGACTGAGATGTTCGCCGAGCAAATCGGAGCTTCTCATACTCCCACCTACCAAAAACAGCCAGACAGACAACGCGAAAACGAAACAATCAGAATCGTAACCAAATCCGGCAACGTGATCCCCGAGGTAGGCAAAATTAGGATCCTAGGCATGGTCATAGAAAAGCATGGAAGAAATGGCGAAACCATCACCCGTCTCACGGCAAAAGCAGCCAACGCGATTCGACTCCTCAAACGAGTAACTTCCCGGGAGGCTGGCATGAGAGGAGAGCCTAATTAGGCTCGTCGAATTAATGAATGAAAAACTTTATTGTCACAAAGAAGGTATACCGGCGAAGGTGGAGCTCTCAGTCCAGGGCCCCAGTGGCCTTTGCCATCTTGCTAGCTCTGTCGATCAGCTTGAGCTGTTCTTCAGGCTTCGAGCAGGATAGCGCAGCCTCCCACTGCTCCGGTGTTGGTGTTTTGTGTAATGGCGCTACCTTTGGCTTTTGGCAGGTCCATGTAACGTGGTAAAGCGTTGCGTGTTCACCGCATAGCGGGCATTTATTGTCGTATGTGGGCGGATAGATTTTGCTGAGCAGACTCAGATTGGGGTATGTATTAGTCTGCAGTTGTCTCCAGGCAACCGTCTGCTCTCTACTAAGGTCTTTGTGGGGAGGGGGGTAGATCCTCCTTAGGGCTCTTTGGTTTTCTAAAATTGCTCCATAGCGTCTGGTGACTGTGTCCGGTTCCCCGTCGTGGTGCACCCCCCGGTTGGCGTATGCTCGGGCGTTGGCGTCGGCACGCTGGTTCCCTGTCACAGTCGCATGACCTGGTGTCCACGTAATGAAGCATCTCGAAAAGGTTATTTTTCTCGTCTTGAGTATGCGGATGGCCGCAGTGGATATGCGTCCACTTCTGCACGCTTCTTGCGAGTCCGTAAGTATTGTTGTAGTGGCCTCGTCACCCTTGTGGGTGATGGCGAGTGCGATTGCCGCTTCCTCAGCCTCCAGGATGTTGTGGCCTTTGATCGAAGCGCAATTGATTTCTCTAAGCTGGTGATCAACAACGCTGACTACCGCCCCGGAGTGCTCATTGTATGTGGTCGCGTCGACGTATAACACGTCTTTTCTCGCCGAGAAATATCTGTTGTGTGCTTCTGATCTTGCCTTTCTTCTGGCCTTGTGTAATTTAGGGTGCATGTTTCTCGGTATCGGGCTAACCTCAATGATCTCTCGAATCTCTATGTATGTTTTCCGTGCTGTTAATTTCTCTGCAAGCATCTCTCATACCCAGTATCTTCAGCGTGTTCCTGCCCGTTGGAGTCAGCATGAGTCTCATTTTCTGCGCGAGAAGGTGAGCTTCGATGTGTTCTTGCACTGTATTGTTTATGCCCAACTGAAGGAATTTCTCCGTCGAGGTGTTGACCGGTAGTCCGAGAGCGCATTTGTAAGCTTTCCTAAGGATTGCCTCTAATTGTTCTTTTTCCTGCTCGAGCGGTGTTTGGTAAGGGACACTGTATACAATACTACTGACCACGAGGGCCTGTATTAGCCTACATGTGTCCTCTTCTTTCATACCTCGCCGTCTGTTTGAGATTCTTGCGATCATCCTCGTGATCTGAGCTGTAGTGTGTGCCAGCTGTCTGATTGTGTGGTCCACACGACAGTTGCTTTGTATCCACATGCCAAGGATCTTAACTTGGGATACCTCCGGAATCTTCTTCCCCCCTATGAAGATGTCTATGGAGTTTTGCAGATTGTATCCTCTTCTGTAGACTCTGAGCACCTCGGATTTCTCCGGGGAGCAGACAAGCCCGCAGTGTTCAGTGTATGCATGGACTGTATCTGCTGCGCTCTGCAGAAGGTCTTGTTTTTCTCCTAAGGATCCCTTGGTCACCCAGATGGTGACGTCGTCGGCGTATATGGCATGCCTGAGCCCTTCAATTTTTTCGAGCTTCCGTGCTAACCCGATCATAACAATGTTAAAAAACGTAGGGGATATCACAGAGCCTTGCGGTGTTCCCTTTTTGGGCATGTTGAAGGTGTCAGTCCTGATGCCTCCTATACCAATGGTGGCGGTTCTGTTACTGAGGAAAGCTCTGACGTAGTTGTGTATTCTCTGCCCGCAACCAATGTTGCTGAGACCCTCCAGCACAGCCCTATGACTTACATTGTCGAAGGCCACCTTAAGATCGAGTGCAAGCAAGATATTTTCTCCGTATTTCGGGATGGTAGTGAGTACCTCCTCCTTAATCTACAGGAGGATGTCTTGCTTTAGAGGCATTTTCTGAATCCAAACATAGTGTGTGGCATGGGCTCGTTGTCCTCCAGGTGGGTCTCCAACCTCTGAAGCACAATTCTCTCGTATACTTTTCCCAAGCAAGACGTTAGCGAAATGGATCGCAGGTTTTCCAGGCAGGGAGTCTTTCCGGACTTCGGAATCATAACTATTTCCGCATGTCTCCAGTCGTCCGGGATAGTCCCCTGTTCCCAGTGTTTATTTACGAATTCTGTAAATTGTTTGATGGAGTTTTCGTCCAGGTTCCTTATCATGGCGTTGGTGATGCCATCCTTGCCTGGCATGGTGTTCTTTGTGGCAGACATCACAGCGTGTCTTACTTCTTCTATCGTAATGGGTTCATCTAGAGCGGGATTTGCTTGGCCCGTGTATGCCAAGCTGCAGTCGACGTCCGTTGTACCCCCAATGTAGCGCTGCTTGATGTTCTTGAGCATTTCCCGGTCTGTGCCTTGGAATCGGTGCGCGATCCGTTGGGTCGTTTTACGATTTTCGGACTTGGTCATGGTTGGGTCTATAAGACTCCTTAGCAAGGCCCATGCCTTTTTCCAGCCCAGGGTCCCCTGTAGCTCGTTGCATTTTTGGTCCCAGTTGCGCCCTGCGAGTTCTGTCGCATACTCTTCGGCTTGTCTGGTGACCTCAACGATTTTTAGTCTGAGTTTTCTGTTGTGCTTCTGCCGCCTCCATCTTCTTAGTAGCCCCCGTCGGGCATCCAATAGGTGTAAAAGATGCTTATCCACCTCGGGTGTGTTGGTGGTGAGGGCGACCTCTCGGGTTAGCCTTTTGCAGTCTGCCTTGATTCCTGCGACCCAGCTCGTAATCTCTGTGATCTCAGTGTCTTCGGACTCCGCCCTAGTTTTTCTATAGGCTACCCAGTCGGTGAGCCTAGCCTGGTCAAGTCTTTTCCTGATCGGGAGGGTTTCTATCTTGATGCGCAAAATGAAGTGGTCGCTGCCAAGCGTTTCCCCGTCGTTTTCCCATCGAGCGTCCCTTACCCCTCTGACGAATGCCAAGTCTGGGCACGAATCTCCGTTGATACTGTTCCCCACTCGCGTGGGTTGGGTGTGGTCTGTGATGAGACTAAGCCTTCTGCGATCCGTTTCTCTGGCTAGGTCTCTGCCTTTTTGAGTTTCCTTAACGTAGCCCCAGCTTTTGTGTCAGGCATTAAAATCCCCCAGGATGACGAGACCCTTCTTGCCTGCTGCTTGTTCTGCCTTGCGTAACAGGTAGCCAAAATTGGCTTTCCTCTGGCTGGGCGGGCTGTAAATGTTGAGGAGAAAGATGCTTTCTTGGCTTCGCTTTTGAGTAATAATTTCAATAAAGACGTGGTCAATGTCCGTTGCGTCGATGTCGTGTTTGATTACGGTGACAGCTTTGGCAACCAGCGTCGCGACCTTACTCTGGCTGAGCCCTTCATATGAGTAGCCCGCAAGAGTGCGTGAGCAGCCGGTTTCCTGTAGGGCGATTATGTCTGTGATTATGTCTTTCCTGTAGGGCGATTAGTTAGTGATGTGTTGTTTAAGGAGTGAGTGAGTGAAGTAACTTTATTTTGGTCCAGAGAAGACGCAGGGGAGACCCCGCGCCACCCGGCTAGTCCCACGTAGGGACCGCCAAGCCGAGCTTGACGGCCCGATCGCGGGCACTCTGGACGGCCAGGGTTTGGTCGCTGAGTTCGGGGCTGCCCAAGAGCGCAACCCACCTATCCTCGCTGAAGGAGGAGCCGATGGCTTCACACCCCCACAACACATGGTCCAATGTGGCCCTTAGTCCACAGGCAGGGCAGTCCGCACTGGGGTATCTTTCGGGGTATATGGCATGAAAAACCGCGAGGTTAGGGTACGCACGGGCTTGTAAAAGTCGAAGGGTAACCGCCCGCGCCCTACATAAGGCGGGGTGCGGGAGGGGGAAGACCCGTCTTGACAGATAGTAGTGCGTGGTGATCTCATTAAACGTAAGTAAGGGTTCACCGCGGGGCTGAGGGACTGCTGAGGCGGCGCGGTCAGTGAGTCCTCGCGCGGCCTCGTGTGCGCCCTCGTTAGGGTTAGAGGGAGAACCCTCAATCGACCCCAAGTAAGCGGGAAACCAAAATAGAGAATGCGGAGAGATACTTTTGGCGCTTTGGAGAATGCGGAGGGCCTGGGGGGAGACCATACCGGTTTGGTAGGCCTTAATGGCTGCCTTGGAATCACTATATATTGCCTCTCTGCGACCATCGAGCACAGCCAGCGCGATTGCAACCTGTTCGGCTACCACGGGCCTTGAAGTGCGTACCGTAGCGCAGCAAGTGAGCCTTGAATTGGAGTCTACGATGGAGACGGCGAATGCCTCTTGTTGGACATATGCCGCGGCATCCACGAAGCTTGCCTCAATGTGGTTATTGCGGACATGCTCGAGTAGAGCTCTACCCCTGGCCCGACGTCTGCCGACGTTGTTTGCGGGGTGCATGTTGCGGGGCAGGGGCGCAATAGCAGGGTTGTTTAAGGAGACCCTGCTTTCTGCGGATCCCACGGCAGTTCCACTGCCATATATCGAGGGTTTCCAACTTGGCCGGGCGTTTAGGGTTGCTCGCCATACTCAGCCGATGGCCTAGTATAGGGTTTAGTTCTGGATTTCATGCCTGTAAATTGTACTAGGCGTTCTCTGTCCTTGCGCGCCTCCTCTTGGATGTTAGAAACGAGGTTGCTAAGATTCGCTAGTGCATCGTTCATGGCTACCATGGCAGTTGTGAATTCCTGCCGCCCTATGGTGGCCGACTGGGTTTCGGTTGTTTGCGGCTTTGAGTTTGTCTGCCCTGTTCTCATTGCCTTAAGTTCATCTATGAGCTCGTTGAGCTTCTGTCTGAGCTCAGCATTTTCTGCCCTGAGAGTCTGAATAGTTTGCCTTAGCTCATTTACTTCGTCATTTTGCGTGTTCGTGTTCTTTGGAGCAGTGGGAGAGGCTGAGAAAAGATGCGCTTTCCAGCTCACGTTACTGTCTTCTTCCTTCTTGTGTATGGTCTTCTTCTGCTGCTTCTTTTTCGTTTCTGGAGCCTGCCTGGTCGTGGACGCGGATCTCGACCTTGATCTAGACTTCGATGTCGAGCTGGAGTCCCTACTGAACCAGCGTTTCCTGGGCCGGCCACGTCCACCGGCGTCCTTGGCTTCGGCGTCCGGTTCCTCTTTTTTTCTCCCCCGTGGGCTTCTCGGTTTCCATGGGCGCTCTTTCCACTCCTTTGCCTGTGTCGGGTGCGCTTCCTTGCACAGCACACACCTGGGCTCGCAGGTGTGTCCGTCTTCGATTACTGGCTCGGCGCAGTTCGAGCAGACAACGGCGACAGGTGTCGGGCATACATCCGCCCTATGCCCAGGCTTGAAGCATATATAGCAAACTTGCCGCAATGACCGATAGAGGTAGCAACGCGTCTCGCCGCCGTAGTAGTAAACGTAGCGGGGGACGATCTTGCCCTCGAAGGTAATTACCGAGGTTTGGGAAGAAGAAGAAGAAGAAGAAGAAGAAGAAGAACCAAACTTTATTCGTTGAAAGAACTTCGTTGCCCCTAAAACGGGGTGTTACGTTTCGCCTACGACGCGCGGTAAAGCCAGCGCGGATGCAACGTACGCCGGAGCTTCGTTCAAAGCGGCGGACATTTTGGCCCGTTCGGAGCGGCCGCGACGCATCCCCGCCGAGCGCGTCCCGGCATGTTCAGTGCCACGTGTCTTTCTGTGTGCGTGTGTGTGTGTGTGCCCACGCTTGTCAAAGCGCGGCGGCCGGGGAGAGGAGCTCCCCCAGTGTGAAGCGAGGAGGTCTGACCGGCGCCGGCCCGGCTGATGCGTCACCTCCTTGTCCCAACGTGTCTCTCAGTCCGTCCGTCGCCACCGTCACGTGACGTAGTCCCGTGACCTTCCCTCTTGCTCTCAACTCCGAGAGTATAAGAGCAGCTGCCCCCGGACGCCAGGAGAGAGGCTCCGATTTCTTCTGTTGAGTAACGTGCTCTCCCGTCTCTCTACTTCGGTCGACCTGACCGCCCGCTCTTTGCGATGCTAGAATAAACAAGTTGTTCTGTTAGCAGTCGCCTCATGCTTTGCTGGGACCTTCGGATGCTTCCAGTGTGCCCCAGGCCGCCAGGCCAACGCTACCCTTGGGGCTTGCGACCCAGTTGCAATAACGGGCGTCAGCACTGAGGTTCCAACAGCTGGTGGCCGCGCTGAGATTCCAACAACGGGTGCCATCGGTGCGGTCCAAACATCTGGTGGCAGCGGTGGGATCGCGACAACGGAGGCCAGCAGAGAAGATATGCGGTTGACTGTATGCTGAGCAGCACAACGACCATCCGGGAGCAGTGCAACGAGCCCTGTGTGATGACTGGTTGCCTGCAGCGGAACGACTGCGCTGAATTCTTGGCTGCGAGGTTTGGTGAGTGCGGGACTTTCTTCTTCTGAGTTTTGCCAGGCTTTTGTTAGTGTCAGAAACAGAGCTGGTAATTGTGGTTGTCGTTGCTGCCGGGTTAGTTGCGGCAAGACAATAGTAGGCAGTAGAGAAAGCAGCATTCAGAGCAGCCATGGATTTGAAGTCGTTGCGCAAATCGAAATTGTTGGAGCTTGCAAGAGAGTTGGGTCTGGATGTCTCAGACAAACTCAGAAAACCAGAACTGCTAAGGGCTATTCTTGAGTTAGGAGCTGAGGATGACGAGCTGTCGGAATGCCTTGAGACCATTGAGGAGAGGGAGACGGCAAAAAGACAGGAACGCGAACTTAAAGAACAGCAACAGCAACAGCGAGAGAAACAAGAGAAAGATGAGCGTGAACGTAAAGAACAGATAGAACGAGAGCAACGGGAGAAAAAAGAAGAGCGCGATCATGCTTTGGAAATGAAGCGTCTCGAGTTAGAGATGGAACGCGCTCGTAATGGAAGTCAGGCACACGGTGCAGGAGAACGGGTATTGTTCAAAATGACTGACCTAATGCGGCCGTTTAAGCTTGGAGAGGACATTGGTTTGTTCCTGGTTAACTTTGAGCGAACGTGCGAGAAGCAGGGGTTCTCTCGGGAAACGTGGCCACAGCGCTTGCTCACTTTGTTACCTGGTGAGGCGGCCGACGTAGTCGCTCGCTTGGAGAGAGAGGAGGCAGAGGATTTCGACAAAGTGAAATCGAGTCTGCTAAAAAAGTACAGGCTGTCAGCGGAGGCGTTCCGTCGGAAGTTTCGAGAAAATGAGAAAGGCAAAAGTGAGTCATATAGAGAGTTTGCCTACAGGCTAATGTCAAACATGCAGGAGTGGCTCAAAGAAGAGAAAGCGTTTGGTGACCACGAGAAAGTTCTGCAGTGTTTCGGGCTAGAACAGTTTTATAGTCGGTTACCTGAGAACGTGCGCTACTGGGTCTTGGATAGGCCAGACGTTAGTACGGTGGCTAGAGCCGCTGAGCTAGCCGAAGAGTTTGTGACGCGTCGGGCTCGCGGAGCTAAGGACGGTCAAAAGGGTGAATTTGGCTCCAAGTTTGAGAGGCCGAAGTTCACGCCCATGAGAGCAAAGGGGGACACACGTAGTGCGGATGCGAGTGAAAGCAGTCCGACCGAACGTAAGGAGACGGCGGCAGCCGAAGCCGAACGCAGAAAGCGGTTCGAGACGAGGCAAGTGCGCGTGTGTTATACGTGCCAAAAGCCGGGTCACTTTTCGGCGCAGTGTCCGGAAACAAAAACAAATGTCGTGTTTTTATCGTTATGCAGCACTGACGAGAACATGAAGCTTCTCGAGCCTTACATGCGAGACCTCCTCGTGAACGGGAAAGAGTGCCGAGTGCTTCGCGATTCCGCAGCTACGATGGATGTAGTTCACCCCTCTTACGTAGAACCCGATATGTTCACGGGCGAGTGCGCATGGATCAAGCAAGCCGTGGAAGCTCACAGCGTGTGTCTGCCCGTAGCAAAAGTGCTTATTGAAGGACCTTTCGGAGCACTTGAGACGGAGGCGGCAGTGTCATCTATGCTGCCCCCCCAGTACCCGTACCTATTTTCGAACAGGTCCGATCACCTCCTGCGCGAGAAGGGGCTTTTGTTTGGTGAGGCTAGCGTTCAGGCCTTAACCAGATCGAAGGTTCGGGAGCTCGCTGCAAAGGCGGTAGCTGCGGGGCCGACGTTGTCGAACGATGAGAAAGGGTCAGAGGCGCATAAAGCTGATATTCAGAGCTCGCCCGAACTCAATAAAATTGAGCCTGTAGCGTTAAAGGCACCAGATACTGGAGAGGAAATTCCCGATGCGGGAAAGTTAGAAGAGCTATCTGCAGATTTGCTCATCGCGCCTACGTCAGACGGACTTCATAGGTTGCTAAAAGTCAGCCGGTCGGCTTCGATAGCCGAGCAAAAGAAGGATGGCAGCCTAGCAAACATACGCTGCATTGTCAAGGAAGGTGTCGCCAAGAAAAATGCTCGCTTTGTGGAAAGAGGTGGGGTCCTGTACCGGAAGTATCTAGACCGCAGGGGAGTGGAGTTCGATCAGCTGATCGTGCCTCAGTGCTATCGTCAGGATCTGTTGCGCTTGTCGCATGGGGGTTCGTGGTCCGGACACCTAGGAGTTAAGAAAACTAAGGACCGTCTCTTGCAAGAGTACTATTGGCCAGGGTGTTTTCGGGACGCAGACCACTTTGTGAAGACATGCTACACCTGTCAGCGTGTGGGCAAACCAGGGGACAAATCGAGGGCGCCGTTGAAGTTGGTACCTATCATTACGGAGCCTTTTAGACGGCTCGTTATTGATACAGCGGGACCTCTGCCGGTAACAGCCACGGGGTACAGACACATTTTGACTGTGATCTGCCCAGCGACAAAGTTCCCTGAAGCAGTGCCGCTTAAAGAACTCAGCTCAGTTGAGATAGTCAATGCACTACTGTCCATATTTGCGCGAGTTGGTTTTCCTGCGGAAATCCAATCAGATCAGGGTACAGTGTTAACTACCGCTTTGACGACAGCTTTTCTCGAAAGGTGTGGGGTAAAGCTGTTACATAGCTCAGTGTACCACCCACAGTCGAATTCCGTTGAGAAGCTCCACTCCGTCGTGAAGCGCGTGTGGAGAACATTGTGGTTTGAACAACAAACTGACTGGGAGCTGTTTCTGCCTGGGGTGATGTTTGCATTGAGGAGCGCGCCGCATGCGGCTACGGGGTTTTCGCCAGCTGAGCTAGTGTACCGTCGCTCGCTGCGATCTCCGCTTCGCATGCTTCGAAACGGATCACTGCCCTCTCCAATGGCTGCAGACTATCTCTTTCACAAATGGCCGCCTCCTGCACTGGAGCCTCGCTTTGCAACAACATTCCTTTGAGGTGCGTTACAAAAAGGGGAGTCTCAACGGTAACGCCGATGGCTTAAGTCGAAGCCCCTAACGTGGGAATCAGCCTCAAAATTGTTTGTTATTGATGTTTTTCTTCCTGAGGCAGGATTTTTAACATATTGCTTTTGTGTAGTGTTTCAAAGTGATGATGTGCTTTCTAGTGCAATTTTCCGATTTGTGGACGCGTTCTGAGTGCTGCTAGACTACTGTAAGGAACTAGGCAGTAGTATAAAAGGGGAAAGAGCCTGGCATGGCTTAGTGAGGGTTGTGCCGTGCTTGCTGACTGAGCGGCTGAGTTTCGGCGTAGTTCTAACGCTTGCTGGGAACGAGAGAAAAATGACAACTCTCCCGAAGTCACTTTGCAGTGTCCTGTGTGAACCTGAACGTGAGAACGAGGCCTTCTCGGTGCGCTGCGCTCAAGAAACGCCGAGGGACGACCGACTTCGGTTATGAGCATCATCGAGCGACATCCCTCCGGACAGCGGATGCAGTCCCCTGTCCATCGGGATCTCCTTCCCCCGGCGGGGCGGTCTGTTACGTTTCGCCTACGACGCGCGGTAAAGCCAGCGCGGATGCAACGTACGCCGGAGCTTCGTTCAAAGCGGCGGACATTTTGGCCCGTTCGGAGCGGCCGCGACGCATCCCCGCCGAGCGCGTCCCGGCATGTTCAGTGCCACGTGTCTTTCTGTGTGCGTGTGTGTGTGTGTGCCCACGCTTGTCAAAGCGCGGCGGCCGGGGAGAGGAGCTCCCCCAGTGTGAAGCGAGGAGGTCTGACCGGCGCCGGCCCGGCTGATGCGTCACCTCCTTGTCCCAACGTGTCTCTCAGTCCGTCCGTCGCCACCGTCACGTGACGTAGTCCCGTGACCTTCCCTCTTGCTCTCAACTCCGAGAGTATAAGAGCAGCTGCCCCCGGACGCCAGGAGAGAGGCTCCGATTTCTTCTGTTGAGTAACGTGCTCTCCCGTCTCTAGAATGCTAGAATAAACAAGTTGTTCTGTTAGCAGTCGCCTCATGCTTTGCTGGGACCTTCGGATGCTTCCAGTGTGCCCCAGGCCGCCAGGCCAACGCTACCCTTGGGGCTTGCGACCCAGTTGCAATAACGGGCGTCAGCACTGAGGTTCCAACAGCTGGTGGCCGCGCTGAGATTCCAACAACGGGTGCCATCGGTGCGGTCCAAACAGGGGTAACGCCGTGTGGTCGGGCCCCTATTCCAAGGCACCGCTGGCCCTCGCCATCCTTTCTGCCCTGCGGACGAGCCTGAGCTGATCCCCAAGGGCGGAGCTGGATAGCAATACCTCCCACCTCGCTCTCGTGTTATGATCTTGTTCTTCTGTGTGAGCTGTGCACTCCCATGTGATGTGGTAGAGCGTTGGTGTGCTCCCACACCACGGGCATATGTCCTTGTACGCTGTTGGGTAGTATATATGCAGTTTATGTATGTTTATGTATGTGTCTGTTCGGAGCCTGCGTAACGTCGCTGAGTCCATGGCTGAAAGGTTCCTATGCGGGGCTGGGTAGAGCCTTCTGATTTCCCTGTAGTGTTGCAAGATCGCTTTAGAACTTGGATCGATGGGTGTCGGGTCCTCCACCATGTTGCCATGGGCAGCTCGACAATTAGTAAAACCTCGAGCCACCTCATCTGCATGGAGGTTCCCAGTAACACCCTCGTGTCCCGGGGCCCATGTTATCGTTTGGGTATACCTGACGTCAAGGTCTCTGTTGATTTCGGTAAGTATCCGGCGTGCCCTCGCGCTGATCTGTCCCCTCTGATAGTTTCTACATGCGGCCTGAGAATCTGTGACTATTGTTAGTGGAGCATTGCGCTCTATGCCTTCTCGTATAGGTAAGGCGATGGCTATCTCTTCGGCTTCTAAAATGGTTGCTCGGGAAACCGAAGCACAGGCCGTGATTTTCCCTTTACGGTTGACGACAACTGCCACCATGTTCTTTGCGTTGGCCCGATATGGTGAAGCAACCGTGAATCGTGCAGTGTCCAAGTATTTTGTTGTTTTGTCTATGTATTCTGCTCGAGCTTTTCTCCTTCCTGCGTGTAATGTCGGATCCATGTTTTGTGGTATTGGTGATACCCCATACAAATCTCTAATCTGGCAGGGTAGACCTTTGGCGTTTTCGTGTATTTGTATGCATCCTCCAAGGCCGACTCTTAGAAGAAGAGATCTGCCGACTGTCGTTTGCGCCAATCGACTCCTCTGCGCTATGAGTTGGGCCTCAGCCAGCTCATGAAATGTATTGTGGAGGCCGAGGGCTAGAAGCTTCTCATTTGAAGTGTTGCGTGGCAACCTCAGGGCTGTCTTATATGCCATCCGTATTATTGTATCGGCCTTTTCTTCTTCCTCCCTGTTCATGGTATGGTAAGGAAGGGAGTACATTAGTCTGCTGATGACCAGGCTTTTCACCAGTCTGAGGGTGTCTTGTTCTCCCATTCCTGTCCGATTATGAGCCACATGGGCTATCATCCGGTTAATTTGTTGCGTTGTTTTTCTGATCGTGTTTAAAGTGTGTAAACATCTGGCATTAGATTGCAGCCACATCCCCAACACCCTTACTATTGACCTCTCAGGAATAATTTTCCCATCCAGCCTGATCTCGAGTTTGAGTCTCGGTTCAGTTCTTTGTTTTTTTTGTTTTTGTGAGGCGAATGAGTTCTGACTTCTCCGCAGAGCACTGGAGTCCTCTTTGTTGCGTATAGTTTTCTATTATATTGGCTGCCCATTGGAGCTTTTCCTCCTTCTCTCCCAAGTTGCCCTTGGTTATCCATATCGTTATATCATCCGCGTATAGGGAATCGGGGATTTCTTGGAGTTGTTTAGCTAGTCCAATCATGGCTATGTTGAAGAGTGTAGGCGAAATCACCGCACCCTGTGGCGTTCCTTTGTTGGGAGGATGGATGACTTCAGATTCATCGTTTCCTACTTTTATAACTGCTGTTCTCTGGTTGAGGAAGCTTCGGATGTACTGGTACGTCCTTTGACCGCAGCTGGTCTCTACAAGTCCATCCAGTAACGAAGGCCCCTTTTATGTCGACAGCCATGACAATGTGTTCTCCGGCCTTGGGGACGCTCGTTAAGACTTCCTCCTTTAAAAGCAGGAGTATGTCCTGTGTTGACAGATGTGGTCTGAAGCCAAACATGGTATCAGGCATTAAGTTGTTTTCTTGAAGATGACGTTGGAGTCTAGTGTTTACTAATCTTTCGAACACCTTTCCTAGACATGATGTAAGAGAGATGGGCCTAAGGTTGCCTAAAGTAAATTTCTTCCCTGGCTTTGGAATCATGATTATCACAGCGTGTTTCCATTGCTGTGGTATCGTTCCTTGGACCCAATGATCATTTATAAAGTTCGTAAGGGCTGTTATGGCTTCATCATTCATGTTTCTAATCATGGCATTTGATATTTGGTCTGCCCCTGCCGCTGTGTTCCGTTTTGTACTGGCGATTGCTGCTTTAACTTCTGCTACCGTGAAGACTTCATCCATTTCTGGGTTTGGGTGTCCGATGTAATCAGCTTGGTATGGGGGTATCGGGGCTTTGTTACCGAAGCATTTTCTATGGACTGCTTGTAGGAGTTCTTCTTTTGTGCCTGCGTACGAGTGTAGCAATCTCTCCAAGTTCTTTTGTCCTTCGCGTCTGGTTTTGAGCGGGTCGATCATTCCTCTGAGGATGTTCCACGTTTTTGCCGTCCCTAGGGTTCCATTAAGTGATCCGCAGAAGCGTTCCCAGTTGGCTGTTGTAAGTTGATTAGCATATTCCTTGGTCTTCTGGGTTATTTCTTTGATTTTCATTTTGACTTTGCGGTTGCATTTCTGTCACTTCCATCTTTTGGTCAGGCTTCGTCTTGCATCCCACAGATGCAATAGGTGAGGGTCCACTTCAGGTGTTTTGTCTGTCCTGGTGATGGTTTTGGTATGTTTCTGCTTTATATTTCGTATGCATTCGCACCAATTATCTAAATCATTTATGTCCGTGGTATGTTCTTTAAGTGATTCTCTGTACGCCCGCCAGTCTGTTATTTTAGCTGTACCTATTTGTTTGCGGATTGTGGTGCTTATAATGCAATTGTCACTGCCTAGATTTTCGAGGGTGTTGCACCACTCCGCATTAGGACAATTTTTGGTTATTGTTAAGTCCGGACTTGTGTCTGCGGAGATACTATTCCCTGTTCTTGTTGGCATTGCAGGGTCTGTTAGAAGTGTCATGCCGAGCGCTTCTATTTGTCCCATGATATTTTTGCCTTTATTGTTCTGGGTTGGATACCCCCAGCTTGAGTGCCTGGCATTAAAATCCCCAACTATCACTAGAGGTCTCCCCTTCGCCATTTTTGCGGCCTCTTGAAATATTTTGTCGAACGTTGCTCTTTTCTGACTCGGCGGGCTGTAGACATTAATTATGAAGGCACTCTTTCCTCTGGTGCCTTTATATGTGATTTCTGTTATTATATGCGGAATGTCCGTTCCTTCTATGGATTTGTGACATATTGCCGTTACTTTCTTCTCCACCAATGTTGCGACCTTCCAGTTTTCACCTTCGGTATTGAAGGTTTTGTATCCCTGTAATTTTGGGTTTGTACCGTCTTCTTGCAATGCAATGATAGCTGGTGATCTGTTTTGTGTCATCACCAGCTGCGACAGTTGTCCCATTTTACGCCGGAACCCGCGGCAGTTCCACTGCCATATTTCGCACTCTTCGGAAGCGTGCTTTTGATGTTTAGGCATTGTGTGTCGCCTGGGTCATGGCTGACAAGCCTGGCCTGTTGTATACTTTCTCTGCCTTCTCTCTTATGCTGCTGCCTGTGGCGTGTTTTCTCAGTGCTTTCGTAAATTCTATTTGTTGTGCCTGGATTTTCTTGTCCAAAGCTTCTGGTTTTCGATCTACCTGAATCATCACCTCCTCTACGATTGTGGGTATAACTTCTTTTATGGTTTCTTTCAATATCGACAAGGTAATTACGGTGTCGCCTTCTAAATTCGGTAGTTTTTGTCCTTTCTGTCCTGTCTGAACTGGTTTATGTTCTCGTTGTGGTTGCTGCATTTGTTGCTTTTTCAATTGCCTATTTTCTCTTTCTAGGTCTCCTATTCGCACTCGCATTAGCTCTAGTTCGCGTTCTAGGCGTGTGAGTTGTGTTGTTTGGTGTGGGGGTTGGGAGGCAATTGCTGCCCAGCTCACCTTGTTTTTGCCTTCTTTGTTCACAGTCTTCTTGCTCTTCTGCTGTTGTTTTGTTGTTTGGCCCCTCTCTTGGCCACTGTCCCTGGAGTTGGAGCGGTCTCGGGAGCTGGACCTGGATCGGGAACTGGATCGGGACCTGGAACGGGCCCCATCTGGTGATGCAGAGTCCTCACGGTCCGTGCTGAACCAGCTTCTCTTGAGGATTCCGTTGGCTTGTGGTCGGCGTAGACGTTGCGACAGTGGTGGCCTGCCCCTTTGGGGGACCCGTTTGAGTTTCCTGGTGCACTCCGATGCCGCCGTGGGATGAGGCCCCCCGCACAGGGCACACTCTGGATCACAGGTGTGGTCCTCAGGAGGGTCCCTTAGCCAACAATTGCTGCACGCCTTTGCCGTGGGCGCTGGACAAACGTCCGTTCTATGTCCCTTGCTTTTACACAGTTTGCAGTATTGTCTTGTGGGTGATAAGGCACACATGGCATTTCGCCACCGTAATAGTAGATGAAGCGTGGCACTATCGGTCCATCGAACGTTATCAATGCGGTTTCAGACTTGCCGAGCATCCGGGCTTGGACGATTGTCACTCCTTGAGTGCGCACTCGGAGATGACTTAAAAGTTCCTCTTCTGGGGTTTCGCGTTCCAGTCCGTGTACCACTCCTTTAAGGTACCCTTCAGGGGTGGTTATGTAGGTGTTCATCGGATGTTTAGTGCCATTGAGCTCCAGCGTTTTGATCTTCACGATCTTCTCCGCCACTTGTTCGTATGAGGTACTTACAATGATTATGTTTGACCCATTGCGGAGGCGAAGCAAAAATTTATCGCTCCTGCAGGTCTCCGGGTCGCCGCTTGCACGCTCTATCGCTCGCGCAACTTCGTAGATTTTAAGTTCTTTTACAACTAGCCCTGGCTTGGGACGCATGATAATTTTCATGTCATTTCTGGGCAGCGGCGCCGCGCGCATTCGCCGTCGGGCTCTTATAGACGCTACGCCGGGCGCATTTTACGTTACGAAGCTACATATTTTTTTTTTGTGTCGCCGAGAAACAGGCCGCTTGTCGGTTCTCTTTATCTTATATTATTCTGCGATGTACGATGTTCGCGGTTGGTAACGGAAAACCAACAAGCCGAGCAAATTTTCCTCAGAATGAGCGAAGTTGCCTTCGCAGCAAGTCGCGCTGCCACACACTGCGTACTGTTGTGATCGGCCATTCACCCCGCGACAACCGCTGGTCACGGATATCGCAATTATGGACAACGGGCCGACAGTCTCGTCAAAATTGTTCTCAAATGAGGATGATTCATGACCACGAGTGGAGTGCATCTGTCAGGAGAGGCTTGGGCAAGTAGCGAGGCGACGGTCCTTCACCTGTCATCCACCCAAACTGGCGCGTCCACGCCGGAGATGGGTGTAGTGTGCTATCCTCCCGATCCCCTGTTTGTGCCCAGTGATGTGCGTGTGTTTCTGACAAAGCTCCCTTAGCAGGGAAAGCGCAACAAACCTCCGGACTGGTGGGACCTGATGTCATCCGTCTCCTGACGCCGGATTGGGGGAGGCGACTGAATGAGTACGCAGGGGATAAAAATAGCGACGGACGCCTGTAGTGATCAGCTCCTACAACGTCTTCATGAACTTATTTTGCTGTACTAATTTGAAACTTTTGTAAATATGTAACATAAACTTGTGTGCAAAACGTCTTGGCTATTGGACCCAGCCCCACATTCCCTCACTCCTCCACGAGGAAAGGATGTTCGGACCCCCAGTCACAACACTACGAAGGCATGCTTAGGTTAGTAGTCCACGCGCTCTGGTGTTCCCGCAATGTCTTGATCCTCCTGTGGAACGCCAATTTCTCTACAATGCTCTGACATCCACCGTCACAAGGTTTGTAAGTGGTGGAACTGGCTAACCCTCCCAGGTTCAGTTCTAGTAGTAAAACATAAATACCCCAGAAAGGAGATTGGAAAAATGGCGCCTCGGTGGCTCAATTGAGCGTCGCACGCGTAATGCGGAGGCGTGGGTGCGTTCCCCCACCTGCGGCTAGTTGTTTTTTCATCCACTTTTATTTCCATTAATTTATCATTTCTTCCATTCAATGAGTAAGTACATGCGACTTCCCCTATGCTGTCCTTCCCCTACGATGTCGTTGTTTGTTGGCTTCTTATGATATGACTAACAAAAATTGGGCCCTCAGTTTCCTTTCTTCTCGTTCAGACTGAAGACCCGTGACTTACAACTTTTGGAAGCTAGTCTTCCTGTGTTAGGCATTAGGCAGAACGAGGAAGACAGGGAGTAAGTGAAATAGTGAACCAACTAATCCTTCAATGCCTTATTTACAAGGGAATAAGAAATTCATTAATCAAGATAATTTAGCTGTCATAAACTGATCGGTATTTTCGGACAGCTGTTGAGATAGAAGCATCACCAAACCTGTTACTTCAATATAGTAGCACTTAAAATTACAGTTTGTCGTGTTAAATGTTTGTGCCATATACATACATAAACATAAATCCAATTACGAAGTTTAATGATAGTTGACCTAAGTCTTTGCAAGCGCTGTTTTGCGGAAACAGTGCTAAAATGTATTCTACAGCTGTGTTGTGTGTTACCTTACTACCTACATTTCTTTCCAGACTACAGCCCCCGGGTGGGCAACTTTACGTGCCCTGAATCTCTTATCTAAATCTGGGTGTGCGAAATGTGCACCTTTCAATTGGTCCTGTTTACCGACAGTTTTTGCGTAAGGAATAACAAATAAATGTTGCGACAAACAATTCGCTTTTGTAGGTTCATGACACGTAAAGCAACGGAAAATCACTTTTGCTATTCAGAAATTGTGAGAAGCTTTGTGCAGTGATGCGCCTGTAGAACATGCAGTTTGCGCTGTAACCACGAGATACTCAGCTCTGCAGTTTTGTTTTTTGTGCTGTATCTCTTGCTGGTGCAGAATTTGGCAATACAATTGCAAAGAAAAAAATTCTGCTTATTTATGTCCCGCCGAAACGCAATAGTCGCACGCTATGCAGTGCTGGCCCTCGCATCTATAGAACGGAATAGGGTGTATCTTTAAGAAGCATGATTGCGCTTGTGAACAACAACACACACCCAAAAACCAATCATCACTTCAACAAGAAACGATAGCTGCTTGAACAAAACAGACTGCAACAGCGCACACAACTCGTCCTCGTTTCCTCTTGCGTCTGCCGAGAAAGTCGCGCGCTCGTCGAGCGGAAAGCAGACGACAAGCGGGATGGTGTCTTTCCCTCCCGCATCAGCAAAACTGTTGCCACGACAGCAGGCTTGATTTGGTTTTTTTTTTTCGAATATCAGAAGCATAGCGTACCAGTCACGCGGGAATAAACTGCCGCTTGTGACTGTGGTCTCGCTTACCTCGAGTTTACCTGCCGGACAAGCTGTAGACAGGTGACAATGGTTGGCGGGACACTCGCAGCGAAGTGGTTCGCTGGGAGCCGCGGAATCGGAAGCGGCGGGAACCACGGCCAGGAACAGTATCTGGATGATTAGATGCGCTGACACCTGCGCAGCGAAGGCAAACGGCTTCGATGAGTGCATCGTGGCACAGCGACCGAGCCCACAGAGTGCCGCGCCTGGGTGATGCTGTCTTATAGTTGGCTCTTCGGTTGTTGTCGATGACGGTGCGGGAATCCGGGGGCAGTTGAGGAACGGCCGCGGCGGCGCTACCGGACTATCTGTAGCTGTAGACAGGTGACAATGGTTGGTGGGACACTCGCAGCGAAGTGGTTCGCTGGGAGCCGCGGCATCGGAAGCGGCGGGAACCACGGCCAGGAACAGTATCTGGATGATTAGATGGGCAGACACATGCGCAGCGAAGGCAAACGGCTTCGATGAGTGCATCGTGGCACAGCGACCGAGCCCACAGAGTGCCGCGCCTGGGTGATGCTGTCTTATAGTTGGCTCTTCGGTTGTTGTCGATGACGGTGCGGGAATCCGGGGGCAGTTGAGGAACGGCCGCGGCGGCGCTACCGGACTATCTGTAGCTGTAGACAGGTGACAATGGTTGGTGGGACACTCGCAGCGAAGTGGTTCGCTGGGAGCCGCGGCATCGGAAGCGGCGGGAACCACGGCCAGGAACAGTATCTGGATGATTAGATGGGCAGACACATGCGCAGCGAAGGCAAACGGCTTCGATGAGTGCATCGTGGCACAGCGACCGAGCCCACAGAGTGCCGCGCCTGGGTGATGCTGTCTTATAGTTGGCTCTTCGGTTGTTGTCGATGACGGTGCGGGAATCCGGGGGCAGTTGAGGAACGGCCGCGGCGGCGCTACCGGACTATCTGTAGCTGTAGACAGGTGACAATGGTTGGTGGGACACTCGCAGCGAAGTGGTTCGCTGGGAGCCGCGGCATCGGAAGCGGCGGGAACCACGGCCAGGAACAGTATCTGGATGATTAGATGGGCAGACACATGCGCTGCGAAGGCAAACGGCTTCGATGAGTGCATCGTGGCACAGCGACCGAGCCCACAGAGTGCCGCGCCTGGGTGATGCTGTCTTATAGTTGGCTCTTCGGTTGTTGTCGATGACGGTGCGGGAATCCGGGGGCAGTTGAGGAACGGCCGCGGCGGCGCTACCGGACTATCTGTAGCTGTAGACAGGTGACAATGGTTGGTGGGACACTCGCAGCGAAGTGGTTCGCTGGGAGCCGCGGCATCGGAAGCGGCGGGAACCACGGCCAGGAACAGTATCTGGATGATTAGATGCGCTGACACCTGCGCAGCGAAGGCAAACGGCTTCGATGAGTGCATCGTGGCACAGCGACCGAGCCCACAGAGTGCCGCGCCTGGGTGATGCTGTCTTATAGTTGGCTCTTCGGTTGTTGTCGATGACGGTGCGGGAATCCGGGGGCAGTTGAGGAACGGCCGCGGCGGCGCTACCGGACTATCTGTAGCTGTAGACAGGTGACAATGGTTGGTAGGACACTCGCAGCGAAGTGGTTCGCTGGGAGCCGCGGCATCGGAAGCGGCGGGAACCACGGCCAGGAACAGTATCTGGATGATTAGATGGGCAGACACATGCGCAGCGAAGGCAAACGGCTTCGATGAGTGCATCGTGGCACAGCGACCGAGCCCACAGAGTGCCGCGCCTGGGTGATGCTGTCTTATAGTTGGCTCTTCGGTTGTTGTCGATGACGGTGCGGGAATTCGGGGGCAGTTGAGGAACGGCCGCGGCGGCGCTACCGGACTATCTGTAGCTGTAGACAGGTGACAATGGTTGGCGGGACACTCGCAGCGAAGTGGTTCGCTGGGAGCCGCGGCATCGGAAGCGGCGAGAACCAGGGCCAGGAACAGTATCTGGATGATTAGATGGGCAGACACATGCGCAGCGAAGGCAAACGGCTTCGATGAGTGCCTCGTGGCACAGCGACCGAGCCCACAGAGTGCCGCGCCTGGGTGATGCTGTCTTATAGTTGGCTCTTCGGTTGTTGTCGATGACGGTGCGGGAATCCGGGGGCAGTTGAGGAACGGCCGCGGCGGCGCTACCGGACTATCTGTAGCTGTAGACAGGTGACAATGGTTGGTGGGACACTCGCAGCGAAGTGGTTCGCTGGGAGCCGCGGCATCGGAAGCGGCGAGAACCAGGGCCAGGAACAGTATCTGGATGATTAGATGGGCAGACACATGCGCAGCGAAGGCAAACGGCTTCGATGAGTGCATCGTGGCACAGCGACCGAGCCCACAGAGTGCCGCGCCTGGGTGATGCTGTCTTATAGTTGGCTCTTCGGTTGTTGTCGATGACGGTGCGGGAATCCGGGGGCAGTTGAGGAACGGCCGCGGCGGCGCTACCGGACTATCTGTAGCTGTAGACAGGTGACAATGGTTGGTGGGACACTCGCAGCGAAGTGGTTCGCTGGGAGCCGCGGCATCGGAAGCGGCGAGAACCAGGGCCAGGAACAGTATCTGGATGATTAGATGGGCAGACACATGCGCAGCGAAGGCAAACGGCTTCGATGAGTGCATCGTGGCACAGCGACCGAGCCCACAGAGTGCCGCGCCTGGGTGATGCTGTCTTATAGTTGGCTCTTCGGTTGTTGTCGATGACGGTGCGGGAATCCGGGGGCAGTTGAGGAACGGCCGCGGCGGCGCTACCGGACTATCTGTAGCTGTAGACAGGTGACAATGGTTGGCGGGACACTCGCAGCGAAGTGGTTCGCTGGGAGCCGCGGCATCGGAAGCGGCGGGAACCACGGCCAGGAACAGTATCTGGATGATTAGATGGGCAGACACATGCGCAGCGAAGGCAAACGGCTTCGATGAGTGCATCGTGGCACAGCGACCGAGCCCACCAGTACAAGGGAGTTTTTTACATCTCGTCCCCGTCGAGACGCGTCCGCCGTGGCCGTAAATTGAACCCGCGACCACGTGCTTAGCTGTGCATTGCAATGGCCGCTAAGCCACAACGGCGTGTGAAAGGCAGTCCCGAGAGATACACCATCACGCAGTGCACTGAATATTGCTCTGGGACAGCATCTGCCTGTGCTGTACTCATTCGACACCAATAAGGTGGACAACTCAACGTGCTCTGACGTTCGCAGCGGCAGGCTCTCGGTAGGGTGCACATTGCAGGCTTAGCTGACACTGCGTGTGCATTTGATGCAGTGAGCAAGTTGCGTTTCTTTGTGGTCATTGGAAATTTTATGGTCATTTTGCTTCGCAAATAATTAACTGTAGTAAAAGTTACTGTGCTTGTCTTGGTGAAAACAACTGCGACATGCCTGAGAAAGGTTTTGATTTTAGAAAAAAAAGGTATTTGTGAAATTCGTAGTCTTGAACAACTTTTCCTTCACTAAACAGGGCTGCGCAACATGCAATATTACCAATATTTAAAAATATGTATGAAGTTCGCATTCTTTGCTTGTTTTATTGCTCTACGCTTAGCTTTCAGCTTGACTTGACAGCCACTGCGGCTTTGCGGCCAAATTACAGCGTGACCAACGCTAGTATTATTTCAAGTATTCTAGTATTTATTCTAACTTAATTCTAGTATTCGAGCCGAATTATTGAGAAGGGTGGACATTCCTAGCAAGAGAAATCAAAACACATGTCTAAGTAATCAACAAGAATGAACTAATTGTCTTCTTAATTAATTACCTTACGGCACATATTACAATTTATGAATTGTAGCCGGTGAGTTTCCAAAGCGTAACGACTTGCAAGGAATTTCCAGGATGGCACCAGTTTGGAGATATGCACCATGAAAGACGCCGTAAAATTGCCCTGTTTAACAAAAGGCTCTGTTATGTACTGAAGCAGAAAACTAACAGGAGCCTTCATGTATTCCATCCCAACTAGAAAGTCCTAGAGAATCATTTCAAGAGAATACATCTTGCGAACTCACCGGCTATAATTGAATACCTGCAATATGTACCGTAAGGTAATTAATTAGGAAGGTAATTGGTGAATGTCTGTTAATAACGTAAATATGTTTCGATTTCTCGGGCTAATAATGTTCGCCACTTGGAATAATACAGCTACGTTAGAAGAATCATCGGCAAATTTCCAAAATTCCTTAAAACTTAATAGTGGTCACCTCGTATAATATTATCAGTTCATGAAACACTGTTTCATTGGAAGATTCAATCTTGGAAGAACGCTAACATAATCCTAATCCATAAGAAAGGGGACGCCAAAGACTTGAAAAATTATAGACCGATCAGCTTACTGTCCGTTGCGTACAAACTATTTACTAAGGTAATCGCAAGTAGAATCAGGAGCACCTTAGACTTCTGTCAAGCAAAGGACCAGACAGGATTCCGTAAAGGCTACTCAACAATAGATCATATTCACACTATCAATCAGGTGATAGAGAAATGTGCGGAAAATAACCAACCCTTATATATAGCTTTCATTGATTACGAGAAAGCGTTTGATTCTGTCGAAACCTCAGCAGTCATGGAGGCATTACGGAATCAGTGTGTAGACGAGCCGTATGTAAAGATACTGAAAGATATCTATAGCGGCTCCACAGCCACCGTATCCCTCCATAAAGCAAGCAACAAAATCCCAATAAAGAAAGGCGTCAGGCAGGTAGATACGATATCTCCAATGCTATTCACAGTGTGTTTACAGGAGGTATTCAGAGACCTGGATTGGGAAGAATTGGGGATAAAAGTTAATGGAGAATACCTTAGTAACTTGCGATTTGCTGATGATATTGCCTTGCTTAGTAACTCAGGGGACCAATTGCAATGCATGCTCACTGACCTGGAGAGGCAAAGCAGAAGAGTGGGTCTAAAAATTAATCTGCAGGAAACTAAAGTAATGTTTAACAGTCTCGGAAGAGAACAGCAATTTACAATAGGCAGCGAGGCACTTGAAGTCGTAAGGGAATACATCTACTTAGGGCAGGTAGTGACGGCGGATCTGGATCATGAGACTGAAATAATCAGAAGAATAAGAATGGGCTGGGGTGCGTTTGGCAGGCATTCACAGATCATGACCAACAGGTTGCCATTATCCCTCAAGAGAAAAGTGTATAACAGCTGTGTCTTACCAGCACTCACCTACGGGGCAGAAACCTGGATGCTTACGAAAAGGGTTCTACTCAGATTGAGGACGACACAACGAGCTATGGAAAGAAGAATGATAGGTGTAACATTAAGGGATAAGAAAAGAGCAGATTGGGTTAGGGAACAAACGCGAGTTAACGACATCTTGGTTGAAATCAAGAAAACGAAATGGGCATGGGCAGGACATGTAATGAGGAGGGAAGATAACCGATGGTCAATAAGGGTTACGGACTGGATCCCAAGGGAAGGGAAGCGAAGCAGGGGGCGGCAGAAAGTTAGGTGGGCGGATGAGATTAAGAAGTTTGCAGGCACGGCATGGCCACAATTAGTAGATGACCGGTGTTGTTGGAGAAGTATGGGAGAGGCCTTTGCCCTGCAGTGGGCGTAACCAGGCTGATGATGATGATGATGATGATGATTCATTGCTCAAACCACGTATTCATACTGATTTTAAACTAACATCATTAGAGGATAACCTTCCAACCATTTTAAACAAATAACACTTCCTGAAAAGCCCATTCAAAGGGCGCTTGTTCCTCAAGCGACTTTTACCCGCCGTGTCCTCCATCGCTTATGGAAATAAACAAGGTATTATTATTATTGTTGTTATCATCACTATTATTACCTCCCCCCTCCCCCCCCCGGCACGCGGGTGGCATCCTCGCAGTCTGCGGCCGGGATTCCGGTTTCTGGAACGTTCTTGCCGCGCAGAGCGGCGCCAGTCTGCTTTCCGACACTGCTGCGCACGCAGCTGAACGTCGTTACAACTGGCTCGTTTCCAAGTGACGCATTTACACTATACAAACGACTTTGCTGAAAATATAGTATTGCACAATTACGGAAACCTGTTGGCAGGAGCGCAACTTGGTCTCATACCTTTTCACATTCTCTTTTTGAGGCAGCCTGCGGATATCTGCCGTGCTCCCGACCCTAATTCAAATACTGCGTACTGCAAATACGAACAAGTGCCAGTCATCGGACGCACACAATTGCGTAACACAAATCGTCGAGCGAAATTCTCATTAGCTTTTATCCCAGAACACACTGACCAGATAAAAGTCTTCAGCTTCGTTCCATCAGTGCACAATGTGCTTATTTAGGATCTGAAGGGACGACCGACGTTACTGCCTGTATATTGTGGGATGCTACGTGATATACTGCAACACGAATAGGGTCGCTATGAAGGTCGGAAACCTGCAGGGGCGCGCACAAATGCTTGCAAGTTCCGGAGAGGCCCGTCGCAGGCGCAAAAACTTGCCTCTTGAAAGGCGTCTTTTGAAAGATCTGATGAGGCTCTCCGAGCGAGACGGCTGTCTGCTCGCATAGCGCAGTTACTTCCGCGGTATCGTCGCTGAAATCCGCGATCAATACAAGGCGGTCGCAGCAAGCGCTCTATCGGTTGCGTCTCGATCCAATGCCATAATCGAGAAACTTTAGAGCAGAACCAAGCGAAAGTACCCTTCTGACCCTGGATATCATAACCATGTTTGTTTATTTGTACAGTGTTGCCAGCACGGGTGATGGATTCTGGAGTTGCGAATTACTCGTTGGTGTTCGGTGCTCACATTATCTTACAAATAAAGGCTTGTTCTATTTATGTTTGGATATCAAATGCCCTCTGGTAATTCCTGCATAGTCACGTCGGCGTTTGACGTTCTGCCTGTGTTATAGGTAGCGTTAGGAAAATTTGTTATTCTGTGTATTCGATGCGACTGTACAGTGCCGAAGAGCAGGATGTGTAATCCTTGACAATAGATCTGTGGACTTTTATGTGTGCATTCTAGTCGGAAAGGAAAACATTTGCGCCAGTGCTCCAACGCATATATTCAGAAGACAGTGACGACTGTCGGCGCTAAACTCTATCACGTTCGAAGTAGGTCCACAAGTGTCACTTCCAAGGGTACATTGCTCAGCACAGTAGCATATGATGTAGCGCTGGTTGTCTGTGGTTGGCTTGCACCTCGTCGAATAGATTCCCCTGTCACGTCGCTCGACGGCCTGATGGGTTTCAGCGTTGATAGTTTTTTTCAAATGTCTGTGCTCAATTAAATTCACCGTCAGTCAAGTGAGTCGCTGTAACCGTCACTTCCAATGACAGCCTCAACGGCAGCTGCGTCACCAGTGGTACTCACATGGTGCAAGCGTTCAACACGCTTGCGTTTCCGTGCGCGGAGTTACGTTGTTTATCCTACAAGTCCTGCCAATCGTCCAATGATGGTTGCGTGAAAGTGCAACAATTTCCACAATCGGGCGCCAAACTCTCGTTGCGGTGGCGTGGGTTCCTTTCGCGCGAGCTCAGGTTGGTCACCATCAGTTGTAGCCGTCGGCGGCGTAGGACAAATTGTGCAAGAAATTCATCGTTTCCATGGCAAGAATGCTATTAGCCGCGTCCTCGTATTCCATGAACGAATTGTATTCTTGTGCAATTTGTTCACAGATGCCAACTCTTATTCGCTCACTTGAAGGCGACTGCAGAAAATAATAAGCGCAGCCAGCGTGATCGAGCTCTCCTGATTGACGGAGTTCGTTCACCTCGTCGCGCCTGAATGTGTATATGCGTCACGCCAACTTTACCGACAGTGAGCGCACCCCAGCATTTATTTTTGTACTCCCTCCTAATTATGCACTTCCACTTCACGATTGGGCAGCGGGCAATGGTTGCATGTGCCTGCATGCATTTGCAGATTTAATACAGCTAGCGATAAAGACACCAAAATAAAAGCGCGGGGAATTCTTTTTGGCCCGTGTCTCCTGTGTTACACCAAACTGCGTTTTCGGCACTCAACACAACTTACAAGAACATTCTGAATAAACCAAGATGTACGACTTCGAATTCCACTCTATTAGCGTGAATTTCCAATGGCCCCGTATACAGCCGTAATTCTCTCCCTTGCGTTTAAATTGCTACTGGCATTTTAAGCTATACCTTCGAATTCCCTCATAAGTTGGCGAGTCGATCACTGGAAAGTGAGAGGAAAAAAAAAACAGGCGCAGATTTTCGGAAATGGCATTTAATTTTTGTGATTTGGATAGAAAAACAACTTTGGTGCACTTGGCAACCTCGCTAATAAGCTAGTCGGAATGTCTATAGAAGTAGCAGTACGTTTTTAGGATGGATGCGCATATATCTTCCTTGAGATAAAAAGGGATTGAACTTTCCCAATGTTCATTGAAGATTTTACGATTTACTAACTTATCGTGTCACTATGAATGGTACTGCAAAAGTGGTCAACACTTCTAAAGGCCACGTCATCGCTACCCGTTGTAAAAACTCGCTAAGTTTGGCACACTTCTCGCTAACTTACCAACAGTGCCGTAGAACCCTCAATTTATTTTCCAAACATGCCGCGGCATTTTCTATCCCGCCCCTGAAAACGACTTATAACGGGGCCACGAAATGTTGCGTCCTTGAAGTATGGTATACCTGCTCACAGTGCCGCTGCCCATTAACCATCATAGTTTCCAGAGGGACTGCACAGTGCAAATTAACAGCTGTCAAGGCTCGCAGTTGAGCGAGGGTGGCATATGATCCGCTTACAGACAACACGCGCGCAGAGACCTCACTGGCTGTAAAAAAAGCTTCCCATCTGTGTTGCCCGAGCCACGTTTTTCCCATGTCTCAAGCAGAGCAAGGGCGGCGTGCGCCATCGAGTTTTTTCCAGTGACGCCTTCCATGCAAAGAGCTCGGGCGCACGCACGCGACCGTGTGAAATTTACGACCTGGACGCGACGACGAGCAGTGTGTGCTTACTTCTCCAGCCAGCATTCATCACAATGGGAACAAAGGCGCAGACGATGGAAGGCTTTTCGCTACGCTTGCGCCCTTTGAGAGAGCGCCTTCGAGAATGGTGGCCCGAGGCGGGGTTCGCGCCTCGCGAACAAAAGTCGTCGGGTTCGCGCCGAGACAAAAGGATCACGCAATGCACGCAGCGCTGGAATGTGCTTCGCGAGGCCAAATGAGAGCAATCGATGCTTCCCGATAGCTGAGTGTCCGGCAGTCGTTGACACGCACGAGCGCGCCGTTTCCGGCGGCGCACTCGAGACCGACGCATCTCCGTTCTGCACCATTTTCGTCAGGGCGAGCGCCACGCCCCCGTGGCAACGCGTAAGCACGCTCTTCGCCTGCGTAACACCATTCCACTGCGAACCTCTCAAATTGTCCCGTCAATGTCTGGACGCAGCGCAAGAAAGTACCTCAAGTGGCGACCCATCCGACTGAGGTGTAATACATTCACAAATAGCACAAAGCCGCAACCCATACTTTCACAGATCACTGTACGACCCCTCGCCGCTCTTCATGCGGAAGTTTGGTGCCCAGGCATCAACAGGGCATCGCGTTCATAGAGCGACATCATCTACGTCATCCGCGCTATGGCAAAAAGCAAGTCCTTATGTATGTGCTTCGACAGCCACCAAGGAGCTGGGTCATATTGACGGATTCGTAAGCAACCTTACAATGCATGTGGAATATGCACAGGCCAACGTTGTAAGAACCAACCGGCAGCCTCTGACATGGCCTATCTTCGCCACAAGGCCAGCATTACCTGCCAAGGCGTCCCCTTACAGCGGATACCTCGCCACTCAGATATTTCGGGAAACGAAAGAACGGATGAAGCTGTCCAAAATAAACTTCAGTACAGAAATGCGATGCTTCGAACGCGGCAAAAAAAAAGAGAAGAGATGCCTATCAAGAAAGGGATCGCCTCTCAAGTCCTCCCCTTCCCCAAACTGCCTGCGATCAGTTGACCCCGGAAAAAGATCGGTAATTTTACGTCTGTACTTCCTTGTCAGGCAGAGGGATTATACCATCGGCTTCAAATGAACGCATCACTAACGAACACAGCAGTTATCTGTACCGCATATGCCCACCCCCTGTCCTAACTGAAATCGCTGTGGCAGTTTAGATACAGTGGAACACATATTACTTTAATGTCCCGTGTATCGTGACGAGATATTTTGTCTTGAGCGCCAAATGGACATGATTTCTAACGCTCCAATAATGTTACATGGGATCTGATCAGTTATATGGCCTGCCCTTAAAAACTGCGGTGAGCCTTGCATTCATTGTTCCCACACGGCTGAATTTCCATCAGGGCGAAATGCAAAAAACGGGGCTGTGAACTAGCCAAACTCTATTGAAAAGCAGCTTTTTGTCGCAATCCTTCTTTCTGTATCTTGGCAGAATGAAAAATAAACTTGATTTGGGGATTTCAACCGTGCGCTTAGATTTTGGTGCACGTTAAAGAGAACCCAGGGGGTCCACATTAGTCCTGAGTGCCCCAATATCGTGTGCCTCGTTATCAGGTAGTGGTTTAGGCACGTAAAACCACATAATTTAATTTTTAAACATATTGCGGCGAGCGGGCAATGCAAAGAATTTAGAGACTTGCGAATATGTGAGGCAATTCAGCGACAAATCTAGGCCTTAATTTTGGCTCAGAGATATCGGAAATAATGATCTCTAATCAAGAGACGCATTTTTTATGAATAGACAAGCTCAAGCATCCATCAAGATACAATACCTACTCAGGCATCCATCAAAATAAATTAAAAATAAAGGCCAAGCGGAATGTAGCAAAATGAAACCTAGAGCACTTTGGGGCCACAATAGATGTGACGTGGCGCAAGGAATCTGGAAATTAGCAATGGTGCAAGGGATAACGTTTGAAAATGCCATTCTGTGCTTACAATCAGATATTGTGTCGGGGTTGGTAGTTAGCCAAAGCTCGGTAGTCCGAGTAGCCTTGGCGGCTCACGGTAAAATCACAAGTTAGGCAGCGCATGGAGACATGGGATGGGTCTGGTTAATAGCCAGAGAAGCACAAAGAAAAATTACGTTTCAAGACTATGGAACATAGACGAAAATACATGGGCGTCGAAAATGCGCAACTATGTGTACATCAAAAGCACGGACACAAAATGGAGCAAGAGGTCAAGAAAGCTCTCAACAAAGTGCGGTGAAATAGAAAGTGTAAACAGACAACCAGGACTCATCAAAAAGAAAGTGAGAAAAATAGAGACTGCGAATTAGATGCAAAGAATGGAAACTAAAAAGACCATGGAGATTTACAAGAATGGGAAGAAAAAAATTAGAAAGGAAAATCTGTGCGGTAACACAAGGGGTTGCTGTTTGAGGCTCGAGCTGGTTGCCAATGGACAAAAGCATTACGGGAGCAAATATTCGGAATTAGGTGAGGCATGTGTATGGTGCAGCGAAAATTCGGACACCACTCAGTGCATCCAAATGCATTCGAAGGAATTCACCCATTGAGCCCTTTAGAAAACACCCACCTCCCAGAAACGATGGGATTTAAAGCGGTTGGAAGTATTAACCGGTCAGCAGTCGAGAAAAGCAACAGCCGTTTAGAGTATTGGTGCAAAAATACACGCGAGAAATGGATAGGACCGTATCCGTTCTTTCTTCTCATTCTTGTAAATCTACATGGTCCTCTCCATTCTTTGCACCTCATTCGCTGTCTACGTTTTCCTCACTTTCTTTTTGATAACGATCCGGGTTGTCTATTTATACTTTGGGGTATATTTATACCCTGCACTTTGTTGCCAACTTTCTTGACCACCATTCTGTGTCCACACTTTTCAAGTGCAGAGAGTTTTGCACTGTAGCCGCCCATTTATTTTAATCCATGTTTGAGCCTTTCTTCAAATCTAATTGTGGTCTGTGTTTCTCGGACTTGAGAAAAGGTCCAACCCCTGTCATCCTGCATTGCCTTATTTGTGGTTTTACCGTGGACTGCCAGAGCCAACCGGCCTACTAACCTTTCGTAAAATTCAAACTACGACAATATTATTACGATAACATTGAGACATACTCAAGAGACGAGCCGCCGCGCGAACGGCGATGAAGTTGGTCTGGGCCCTCGGCGAGGATCAGCTAGCGGTCTGGCTAGCTGGCTCCAGTGTAAATAGCCTATAAATAGCCTCTTTCGTCTGTGTCTTTCCACACGTAACATTCTCGTGGAGTTTAGCGATCCCCGTCCTCGCCACGGCACTCCGAAGTGGTCGGTACATCGATCTTGTCACCATGCCTCCCGGTGATGAGACCGCCTCTACAAAGGCTTCGGCTTGCCCGACTGCTCCAATCGTCACGCTTGCCCAACATCCCGACCCTGGTGAGCCTCTCTGGCCTGGATGGACAGGGCGTTGACAAATGGATCAAGCTCTATGAACCCGCAAGTGCTAATAACAGGTGGGACCGAGCGAATATACTCGCCAATGTCATCTTTTATCTTGGCAGCAACCCACGCATGTGGCACAAAACGAAAGACGACGAGAAAACCAGTTGAGACGGTTTCAAAGAAAACTTACGGGAACTGTTCGGCGACCCCATTGGGCGCAAGTTTGCCGCGAGAAACGCTCTTGCGTCTCGTGTTCTGACATCTACAGAACCGTACATTTCATACATCCTCGACGTCTTGGCTATCTGCCGCAAAGCTCACTGTAGTGTCTGAAGCAGATAAAGTGACACACGTGCTAAAAGGCATCGCCGACGACGGTTTCAATTTGCTTATTTTCGGCAACGTCTCGACTGTCGACGCCATCATAAAAGAATGTCGTCGCCTTGAACACGCTAAGAGCCGCCGTATCACGCACCAAATCACGCGGCTACCCAACACTGTTACTACGTCGACATGTGAGGGTCGACCGCGTCAGACCACCACCTGTGACGACGTAACCCGTATTGTTCGCCGCGAGCTCGCGGCCACCTGTTTGCCAGCTTTCTCAGCGACGCCTCCCCAAACGCCAGCAACCACGATCGTGATTATTCAGGCCGTTGTCAGAGAGGAATTTGAGAACATGGGTCGGAACTCCGTGTGTTCAACGTCTCAACCCAACGTTCCCCAGTTCTCTAGCGGCCCTCCTCGTCCCCGGCAGTCCTTTTCTGCCACATTTCGCCGTAACCCGTCCGAATCGCGTACCCCTGATGACAGGCCGATCCGCTTCCACTGCTGTCACATCGCCCACGTCGCTCGTCACTGCCTCAACCGGTGGCCACCTCCTCCTCAGACATACGCCGCTGCTTATTCCCGTACCTTTCGACCTTCTGTTTCCTATGCCACCCGCCATGAACCCACTGCCGCTGATGCCCCTGCTCCGAACCTTCGCTACAGCCGCTCGCCCTCACCTCGACGCCATCAGTATCGCTCGCCCCAGCCCCGTCGCTTCTCTTCGCCGCTTATCGCCTCCCGGGCCCAGCCGGAAAACTAGGCACTGCAGCTTCTGGAGTGAAGCTGCGTTGTCGACCCTGCCGTCAAATCCTCTGCTCACGTTACCTACTAACCCAAACCTTCCTGACGTTGACGTTGATGGCTATCCTATCACCGCACTCATCGATACAGGAGCACATCTTTCTATAATGAGTACTGCCTTCCGACGACGACTGAAAAAGCTCCTCACCCCAGCGTCGGCACGCGTCATCCGCGTTGCGGATTATGGTACTGTGCCTATCGTCGGCATGTGTACCGCACGTGTCAGTATTGCCGGCCGCCACACTCCTGTCCTCTTCACCGTGATTGCTCATTGCCCCCACGACCTAATCTCGGCCTCGATTTTCTCTCCACGCATTTTACTCTTATTGACTGCTATGCCACTACCCTTCGCCTTGAGTCGCCGATGCTCACATAACCTTCTGATGCACCCCACTGCCGCTTACGCTCCACCGGCTTTCTTCGCCTGCTGCCAAAGTTAGTAGCCTACATTGAACTGCTGTCTTTCCCACCAGTTCCTGATGGCGAGTACCTCGTCACTCCTCTGCCGGATATCCTACTACAGTATGACGTTACCGTGCCTCACAGTATACTTACTATTACTTCGAACCACACTCGCATGCCTATCATTAACTTTAAATTGGCAAAGCGAATTCTACCGCAACGTATTTACCTTGCCAACGTTGATTGTCTCGGCGACCATCACGTGGCAGCTTTATCAACCGATGGTTCTTGCGAGCTTAGCAGGGCCCTTGCGCCAGCCTCGGGCGCCAATCGCAACAAAAATAAAATGGTTACGACGGACCTGTCCTCTGCGCAGGCTGAAGACCTTTGCCAAGTATTATCGTCCTACTCAAATATTTTCAACTTCGATGATCGCCCTTTAGGCCAAACGCTCGCGGTTAAGCATCGAATTCTTACTGGCTATGCTGCATCTTTCACCAACAACTGTATCGAGTTTGTGCGTCGGAACGCCGAGTAATTCAGAGTGAACAAATTGCTAGAACATCATTGAGCCTTCTTTAAATCCCTGGGCGTCACCTGTGGTGTTGGTTAAGAAGGACGGCACGTGGCGCTTCTGTGTAGACTACCATCATCTGAACAGCATTGCTAAGAAGGACATCTACCCGCTTCCACGTATAAACGACGCCCTTGACTGCCTGCACTATTGCACTATTTCTCGTCTGTTGATCTTCGTTCGGGATATTGGCAGATTGCTGTTGACGATATCGACAGAGGAAAAACCGCGTTCATCACAACCGATGGCCTGTACCAATTTAAAGTAATGTCGTTCAGATTATGCAACGCCCCGCCACTTTTGAGCGTATGATGGACTCCTGGCTCCAAGATTCCAAATTGTCCACCTGTCTCTGCTACCTCAACGACGTCATCGTCTTCTCGCCAACGTTCGACACTCACCTTGAGCGTCTCACAGCCATACTTGATATATTTCGAAAGGCGAAGCTGCAACTTAACTCGTCCAAATGACGTTTTGGCCACCGCCAAATTACTTTTCTGGGCCATCCCGTTGACGCTTCCGGAGTACAGCCTGATCCTGTCAAAACTCGCGCTGCCCGAGACTTTCCGGTTCCGAAGACAGCCGCAGGCGTTCGAAGTTTTGTAGGGCTATGCTCGTACTTTCGTCGTTTTGTTCAACATTTTGCGGCAATTGCTAGACCCCTCACTAATCTTTTGAAGAAAGCCGTACAATTCTCGTGAGACACTTCAGAAGCCGCCGCCTTCTCTCGTCCCGTCACTCTTCTCACCTAACCACCCATTCTCACCAACCCTGTTGCCCCTACAGAATTGCGTACACGTGCCACTGGTGATGGCGTAGGTGCCGTCTTAGCCCAGCGTCAGCGTGGCCAGGATAGCGTTATTACGTATGCGAGCCACCTCCTAGGACCATCGGAGCGCAACTATTCCATTACGGAACGAGAATGCCTTGCTGTTGTCTTGGGGGTTGCGATGTTTCGTCCTTACCTTTATGGTCGCGCTTTTTCCGTAGTCACTGACCATCATGCTCTCTGCTGGCTCACATCGCTAAAAGACCCTACAAGCCGACTTGCTCGATGGGCTTTGAAGCTACAAGAATTTTCACAGTCCGTGGCATACAAGTCTGGCCACCTGCACCAAGACGCTGACAGCTTGCCGCGTTACCCTGTTGACGACTCTGACTCCGCCAATATTGGCAGTGCTGCTGGGCTATTCTCTGTATCGCAGCTGCTTCATTTCGCCGACGAGCAACGTCATCACGCCTACATCAGAGCACTCATCAACCAATTTGAACACTCTCCAGTCGACGCTGCTCTAGGCCTTTTCGTGCTCCGCAACGGTACTCGGTACCGTCATAACCTTCATCCGGACGGCCCTGAGTTCCTACTTGTAATAAATAAACACGTCCGCTCAACCCTTCTAGAAGAGCTTCACGACGCACCAACTGCAGGACACCTCGGCGTATCGCGAACCTATGACCGTGTATGTCGCCATTTTTTCAGGCCGGGCATGGCCCGTTCAGTACGACCTTACATCGCCGCTTGTGAACTTTGTGGACGACGCAAGAAGCCTTCCCAGCTCCTCGCTGGTTGCCTGCAGCCTCTTGACATCCTTGCCGAGCCCTTCCATCGTGTCGGCTTAGATCTTCTCGGCCCATTTTTGGAATCTACATCAGGAAACAAGTGGGTTGCAGTCGCGGCGGACTACGCGACCCGCTATGCCGTAACCCGCGCACTTCCGACCAGTTGTGCAACTGATGTTGCGGACTTCCTCCTACACGATATCATTTTATTGCATGGTGCTCCACGTCAATTGCTAACATACCGTAGCCGTACGTTTTTGGCCAAAGTCATTGACGTCATCATGCGTACCTGCTGAATACAGCATAAATTTAACACCTCCTACCACCCTCAAACGAATGGCCTCACTGAGCGTTTGAACCACACCCTTACAGACATGCTCTCGATATAGGTTTCAGACGACGACCGTGACCGGGACCTGGCTCTACCTAACATAACCCTTGCGTACAACTCTTGCCGTCTCGACGCTGCTGGATTTTCCCCGTTTTACCTCTTGTATGACCGAGAGCCGACGCTATACCGCTAGACACTGTGCTTCCGTCCAGCACAGCTTCAACTAGCGATTATGCCCGTGATGCAATCGCCCGTGCTGACCATGCTCGCCAACTTGCAGGCGCTCGTCTACAAGTGTTTCAAGACAAACAGAACCAACGCTACGACCTCCATTACCGTGATGTCCATATTGTGCCCGGACCCTCGTGCTGCTTTGGTAACCATCGCGTAATTTGGCCTTTGTGAAAAACTGCTTTCCTGTTACACAGGCCCATATCGCGAGTTCCGGCAAGTGACCGATGTCACGCTGAAATTGTTCTAGCCACTTCCACTAAGTCTTCCGCTGTGATAACCAGTGTTGGGGTTGGCGTCTGGCATTACGTGATGAAAGGAATTCCAACCGACCATCTCTCACGCGACCTGGTTCGTCGAAATGAGGCGTGACTTCTCCTGCGATGGTTGGCGTACCGCACCACGTGCAGAAAGAACTTTCTCTTACCCGACCTTCTTCCACCAGGCGCCGTCGAAATGATGCGTGACTTTCTAATTCGCCATGACCATTTCGAGTGACTGCCGGACGGGCGGGAGCCCCGCAGTGTACAGGCCTCTTTTGTGTGTGTGTGCGTGCGTGTGTGTGTGTGTGTGTGTGTGTGTGTGTGTGTGTGTGTGCGTGTGTGTGTGTGTGTGTGTGTGTGCGCGAGAGAGAGAGAGAGAGAGAGTTTAGAGAGACTCTTTCCTTGAACGAGCTACAGGAGAACTTCCACGAACCTGCAACAGGCGTCTACAATTCCCGGAGGCGGGACAACCTCCTCCTTGCAGCAGGCTCGGTATAACCATAGGAGAAGGGGCCCTCTTTCTGTGCAGATCACGTGACGTCGACGGAAACAAGATCCCGCCCACGATTGTAGAGAGCCTATTTAAGGGGCTCCGAAATGTACTTTTAAACACTTCATGCTCTTCTCATTTTCTTTCATCTACCTTTGAATAAACCGTGCAAGTTTCCCACTAGAAATCGTCTCGCCCTTGCTTGGTCGCCATGGTCTACCGGATGCCTGCAGCCCGCCGACAATGCCCCGCTACCCAATAAGTAACGTCGGTCCAGCTTCGATAGGCAGGCGCCGCTACAACTCGGCAGCAATACGATACGCTACCCTGAAGTACGCAACAATTGACTGGCTGGCAGCGATTGGGATACGGAACCCTGGAGACCCCAACTTAGACGAAAACTACGAGATCGTAGCCTTTTCGTCCTGGTGACAACGTTCGGAAGGAATGTGTCTGAATTCATGACTGCATGTGGTGAGTGCACGGCTTTGCTTCACGGAGATATCACTTGGCTTTTACGTATTTTTTGGAAAGTACAGTGCAGTGATTTTTCTTTAACCATCGACGGAAGTTTTGAGTACGTCAATGTTGGTATAGAGTGAAGAGTTAGCAGCAATAAGGGCAGCCATGAATTTGAAGGCACTAAAGAAGGCGGAACTGTTGAGCTTGGCCAGAGTTGCCAAATTGCCGAATCAAAGAGAAAGCCGGAGATCATAGAGGCGATCGAAGCGATCGGGGCCGACGACGATGAACTGAAGGAATGCCTAGAGAGCATCGCAGAGAAAGAGTA
The DNA here is from genome assembly GCF_038994185.2 of Dermacentor albipictus. Classification (NCBI taxonomy): domain Eukaryota; kingdom Metazoa; phylum Arthropoda; class Arachnida; order Ixodida; family Ixodidae; genus Dermacentor; species Dermacentor albipictus. Next base: position 278,721,490 of record NC_091821.1, on the reverse strand, counting down.
GGAGCGTTGGCGCCTAGAGAAAGAGGAAAAAGAAGAGCGTAAGCGCCTAAGCGCCTAGAGGAAAAAGCAGAGCGCGAGCCGGCAGCACGTGAGCCCAAAGAAGAGCGCGAGCGGGCAGCACGTGAGGCCAAAGAAGAGCGCGAGCTCGATATGAAGCACCTAGAGATTGAGCTCTTGAAAGCTCAAAATTCTGAAAGACCTAGCCCAGAGGCACGTGAAAGCGAGCGCAGAATGACAGATTTGATGGCACCCTACGGAGTAGGAGGGGACATAGGTCTTTTTCTGGTACAGGTTGAGCGCACGTGTGAGAAGGCAAAATTTGCGAGAAACACGTGGCCGCAACGCTTGCTTACTTTACTGCCACGTGAGGTAGCTGATGTCATTGCCCGCATGGGGAAAGAAGAAGCAGAGGACTTCTATAAAGTCAAGGCAAATCTGCTTAAAAAGTACAAATTATTAGCGGAAGCATTCAGGCGAAAGTTCAGGGAAGTCGAGAAGATCAAAAGTGAGTCATATTCAGATTTTGCATTCACCTTGGAGGTGAACCTGAAGGAATGGCTCAGAGAAGAGGGTGCACTCGGCAATGCCGAAAAGACAATGCAGTGCGTTGCTTTAGAACAGTTCTACCGCCGGCTGCCAGTAAGCATCAAGTATTGGGTTCAGGATAGGCCAGGCGTAGACACTATAATGAGAGCGGCCAATCTCGCTGAGGAGTACGTAACCCGCCGTGCGTTCGAAGTCAAGGAAGCTCCTAAGAAGGAGGTAACTAAATAGAGACCCGACAAGCCAGAGCGATGGTCAAAGTCGAATCAGCATATATCAATGGAAAGGTCAGATTCAGTGAAAAGTAGTGACGAGAACAGCAAGGGAATGGAGGAGTCACCCGAACAGAGGGTAGAAAGGCAAAAGAGAAAAGCTTTGGAGGCCAAGAAACCAATAGTTCGCTACAACTGCCAGCAAACGGGGCATATCTCCGTGGGATGCAAAAATCCCAAACTAGTGTTGATGTCACTAATTAGTAACGAGGAAAATCTGAAATTGCTAGAACCGTACATTCGAGACCTCGTAGTAAACGGCATACTGTGTAGGTTGATTCGTGACTCGGCAGCCACAATTGACGTAGTGTACCCGTCGTACGTAGAGGAAGGCCAGTTCACGGGAGAATGTGCTTGGAAAAGGCAAGCCGTGGAAACCTCCAGTGTTTGTCTCCCTGTGGCCAAGATTCGTATCGAAGGCCCTTTTGGAGTACTCGACACTGAAGCTGCCGTCTCGGCACATCTCCCGCCTCAGTATCCATATTTGTTTTCTAACAAATCAGAGGAATTGCTGCGACGCTGGGGAATCGGGTATAGTGAAGGGATAGTGCAAGCCTTAACTCGTTCCAAGGCAAGGGAACTCGTGGCCAAGGCAGTGTACGAATGTTCAGTGGTGGAGGAACCCGGTTTGACGGAGGGTTCCTCAACCAGCACCAAACCGGACAGCCCTATAGAGGATAAAGCGGAAAGTACACAAGCTAATGAAGAGGTCAGGAAAGCAGCGGAGCCTGAAATGTCTCGCGAGGCAGAATGCAGACAAAGGTTATTGAATCTAAGCCCGGCCACATTGATTGCTGAGCGGGAAAAAGTTTCTACCGTGCGTCACCCAAGGCCGGACGCTGAAGAAGGTGTGGCCAAACAGAACGTGAAGTTCCTCAAGAGGGCAGGCGTCCTCTATAGAAAGTACACCAGTCGAAGGGGAGTGCAATTCGACCAACTCGTGGTGCCGCATCCCTATCGTGAGCAGCTCCTGCACCTGATTCACGGGGGCTTTTGGACAGGGCATCTGGGCATTCGTAAAACAAAGGACCGCTTATTCTAGGGATTTTACTGACCCAGCTGCTTTAGAGAAGTAGAAGCATTTGTAAGAAGCTGCGACACATGTCAACGCGTAGGCAAGCCCGGAGATAAGGCTAAAGCGCCAATGAGACTTGCTCCCATTATCACGGAGCCATTTCGCAAGCTCATAGTAGACACAGTGGGACCACTTCCTGCAACGCATTCTGGCTATCGACATATTCTTACTGCACTATGCCCCACAACGAAATTTACCGAGGCAGTGCCTCTCAAAGCACTAAGCTCGGTGGAGGTCGTCAACGCGTTTTTATCTATCTACGTCCGAGTAGGCTTTCCGGCAGAAATCCAGTCAGATCAAGAATCCGACTTTACGAGCGCACTGACCTCGAGGTTTCTGGAAAGGTGCGGTATTAAAATTATTCATATCTCAGTGTACCACCCGCAGTCAAACGCGGTAGAAAGCCCACTCAGTCATGAAACGGCTTTTGCGAGCCCTTTGTTATGAGCACAAAGCCGATTGGGAGAGTTACTTGCCTGCAGCAATGTTCGCGCTTCGAACTGCACCGCACGAATCAACAGGTTTTTCACCTTCAGAGCTTGTTTACGGACGCTACCTTCGCTTCTCTCTTCGCATTGTTCGAGAAGCCTGGGAAGGCCGGGCAGACGATCCTTCGGTTGTGGCATACGTGCTAGAGCTGTTGGACCGTCTGCAAGCTTCTCAGGAATTAGCGGGGCAGGAAATGCGTAAGGCACAAAGCAATGCTAAGCCTTACTATGACAGGACGGCTCGCACGTGACGTTTTGAAGTGGGGGAAAAAGTAATGATCCTGAAACCCTCGTTGAAAAACAAACTAGAGGTTTCATGGGAAGGACCGGTTGACATAATTCAGAAATTATCGGAAACAAACTACGTAATCATGGCACCGGGAAAACGAAGCACACCGCAAGTGTACCATAGCAATATACTTAAACCCTACCGGCAGAGGGAAGCCATTGTGAACGTCCCTTAAGAAACCTGAGGAAATGCCTGTGGACTTTCCAGAGTTAACAGCAGTGACGGAGGCAAAAGACATTCACGAGACCATTGACAAGTTAGTAGAACAGGCGGAGCTGAATCCCAATCAAAGGGCCGACCTGAGGGAACTCGTGTTTGAATATAAAGACGTATTGTCGTACACACCTGGCAGGACCACTGCGATCGTTCACGACATCGAGTTTCGTCTCGTCAACGTGAAGTCATGACCGCTGAAATAAACAAGATGTTAGAGCTAGGTGTAATCGAGCCAGGAGAGAGTGATTATACCTTGCCTCTTATCTTAGTTGAGGTCCCAGGAAAGGAGCCGCGATCATGTATCGACTACCGCAGGCTCAATTTAATCACGAAGGACCAGACTTATCTAATACCGCATATCGAGGAAAGGCTTGAAAAACTGAGCAGTGCTAATTTCATATCTACGCTTGATTTAGTCAGAGGGTATTGGCAGGTTCCGTTGACCGAGAGGGCAAGCAGGCTTGTGGCGTTTATTTCCCCGATGGGAACCATTCGTCCGAAAGTCCTGAGCTTTGGATTGAAGAATGCGCCGCATTGCTTCTCTAGCCTTATGGACCAGGTGCTACGAGGAATGGAGGACTTTGCACTTCCGTATCTCGATGGCATAGCAATCTTTTCTTCATCATGGGCAGACCATATGCAACACCTGTGAACCGTGCTGTGTCGTCTACGAGAGGCCAACCTAACTGTTAAGGCTCCCAAATGCCAATTAGGGCGCGCGGAGGTAGCTTATCTAGGTCATGTAATAGGGCAAGGTCATCGTCGGCCTTCCGAGGTTAAGCTGACCGTTGTAGACAACTTCCCGTAACCACGCACCAAGTGGGACATCAGACCATTCTTTGGCTTGGCAGGTTATGACCAAAGATATATCCCGTGGTATTCCGAGATTGCGAGTTCTTTAACGGATGCTCTAAAAAAACAGAACCACGAACGGTAAAGTGGGATGACGCAAAAGAAAAGGATTTTAGTATGCTGAAGAACACACTAACGAGCCAGCCAGTGTTGGACGCGCCCGACTACTCTAAGCCATTCATTCTACAGTGTGATGCCGCCGACAGGGGTATGAGGGTGGAGCTCTGTCAATAGAGAGATGACGAGAAGGAACACCCTGTACTGTACGCCAGTAGAAAGCTTTCAGTTCGTGAGGAAGCATACAGTGCACCAGAAAAAAAAATGCACCTGCGTAGTATGGGTGGTGCAGAAGCTAGCTTGCTATATCACTGGTTCAAAATTCACCATATAGACTGACCACTGTCCCCTCACATGGCTGCAGTCCATGTCTACGAAAAACGGTCATCTTCTGCGCTGGAGCTTGGCTCTTCAACAGTACAGCTTCGATATTCGCTACAAGAAGGGTAAGCTTAACCCTTCTTAACCCCTAGCTTAGAGTAACGAAAGCCTCACGCTCACCCGGGTTTCCGTGGCATTTGTACGTTCGTTAATACGTTTTACCGAAGTGTAACCGCTTGTTAGCTGATTTTAATAACCACGTCTTAACGCTTTCAAGAAATGGCTGTTTTTAGTGTTCCGGGGGGAGGGACGCGCGTAAGGAATAGGAAAGGTGTAGCGGGTTTTCTTTTTTTTAAAGCCTGGTGTCTCTTGGAGGAGGGTGGCCTTGTGCTCGCTGCTTTGTGGTTGTGGGTCCGGCACTGTTCTGGGGGTGATAGCTTGCCCAAGCAGGAGACGAAAAGTTGCGAGTCCTGCTTGGAAGACCAATTTCACCGGACCGGACCAGGGAGAAAAGTCACAAGAGCGACCACGGGGACTGTTAACAACTCCCAGGAATCTACCAGCTACGAACTAAGGGTTCGTCGCCTCTAAGGGGAATTCTGCTACCGAAATGCCGATCCCTCGCACAGCGGCTGCTGGCCCCTACACGTCGGTATCTTCCTCCCCCGCCGGAGATGCTGTTAGGGTTGGCGCCTGGCACCACGTGTTGAAAGGAATTTCAGCCGACCATCTCTCACGCGACCTTGTTCGTCGGAATGAGGCGTGACTTCTCCTGCGATGGCTGGCGTCCTGCACCACGTGCAGAAAGCACTTTCTCTCACCCGACCTTCCTCCACCAGGCCCCATCGAAATGAAGCGTCACTTCGTAGTTCGCCTTGACCATTTCGAGTGTCCGCCGGACTGGCGGGAGCCCCGCAGTGTACAGGCCTCTTTTGTGTGTGCGTGTGCGTGTGTGTGTGTGTGTGTGTGTGCGAGAGAGAGAGAGAGAGTTTAGAGAGACTCTTTCCTTGAACGAGCTACAGAACTTCCACGAAACGGCAACGCGCAGTAGAGACGGACAGGCGTCTACAATTCCCTGAGGCGGGACAACCTCCCCCTTGCAGCAGGCTCGGTATAACCAGAGGAGGAGGGGCCCTCTTTCTGTGCCGGTCACGTGACGTCGATGGAAGCAAAATCCCGCCCACGATTGTAGAGACCCAATTTAAGGGGCTCCGAAATGTACTTTTAAACACTTCATGCACTTCTCATTTTCTTTCATCTACCTTTGAATAAACCGTGCACGTTTCGCACTAGAAATCGTCTCGCCCTTGCTTGGTCGCCATGGTCTACCGGCCGACATGGTCTATGGCCCGCCGACAACGCCACGCTACCCAATAAGTAACGTCGTTCGAGCTTCGATAAGCAGGCGCCGCTACAACTCGGCAGCAGTACGATACGCTACCTTGGAGTACGCAGCACCAGTCACATTGTCCACGTCGCCCGCCTCAAGCCCTACAACTCTCCACGCGCCTTGGATATTTAACAGCACGGTGCCGGCAGGGGCGTAGCCAGGGAGGCGGGGAAGAGGCTTATGGGGCTTCCGCCCCCCCCCCCCCGAAATTTGTTCGTGCTGTCTATGCACGGCCGACCAAAGCAACCTCCGGTGCCGGAAATCATTCTGTATTTTGACTAGAATGTCCTTTTCACGCTTGAAAAACATTTCACCGCGAACATTGTGAACACGGGCTGGATTTCGCGGCAACGCCTATGCACCGGGAGTCACATAACGCAAGGAGCCCCATCCAGCACCAAATTTCAAGGGGGTTTTGATGGCGAACGGGCTCACCGTGGCATGTCGCGGAGGTCGCGAAATCTATGGAGCACATGGATGTCAATTCCGAAACTTTATGGGTATAAATTCCCATAAAACTTTTGATGCGAAAGGTGCATTGACATTTCCAAAGTCGTGCTTTAGATTTTCAACTGCGGAACTTTGTGGGTTTAATGTAGTTATAAACATTTAACGCCAAAGGTGCACTAACTTTTCTAAAGTCTTACATCGGAACATACAAAGAGACAAGCCTAATCAACACTCTATCAGGCAAGATACACCAATAAAGAATCAATCGATAAATCAATCAATTAAGTTGACAAAGCACGCAGCGAGGTCCGATGAGACGAAGCGTTGTGGTGGTTCATTCGTGGCGTCATGTCACATAAAAAAATGCCAACATTTTTTTTCACCTACGCCAAAGCATGCACGTCAAGACACTAAAGCCAACCAAGGTAACTAGGCTCCTATTTATTTTTTCTACTTTGACTTGGAGGGGGGGGGGGTCGAATGGGTGAGCCGACGATGGTGGCTAAGTTTTGTGTGCGCAAAGGAGAAAGGCTGGGAGCAAGCGCGCCGCTTTCCGTCGCGCGCGATACATCAGGGAGAGTGGATGGAATGGGAGCGGGATCTAGAATTCTGTGAATCTGTGATTGCGCAACATGTTCATTTGCCTTGTCTGACGCATTGTATACAGTGACTTTCCCTTAGGTAGATTTATTGGATACTTGGGCGTATACTTAAATTTCTTGTTGCCAGTTTTGTATATACGTGCAGTGAACTTTGTTTCTAGTGGCACTTTTTTGCCTTTCATCAAGCTGTATCTTCGCATTTGTATATATATTCAATTATATCTTCGCATTTCTAATGTATGAGGGCGAGTGAAATGAAAGTTAACCTACCACCACGCGCAATAATGGTTCGATTCATTATCTGCGAGGCATGCGCCTAGCACACAGGCATCTCTCATTTACAAAAGTGACACGCAGGTGTGAGGATAAATGTTCTTTAATGCTCTCATACACTGGGTTGGACATGGTTGCATGGCGTAATGGATGCTCCAGAAGTTCAGCAACGTGGTGCCGTGAGGTTTTTGACAGCTGAAGGTGTTTCCCAAAAAGAAATTGGTCGCCGTATGGCTGCCGTGCTCGTTGAACATTTCATTTCATTGACCACTGTGGAGCGTTGGAGTAAACGGTTCAAAGAAGAACGTGAAAGTTGCAAAGGCGATCCAAGACCGGGCCAAAACCATCATGCAATCACCGCCAACAAAATTCCAAAGCTTGATGATCTAATGAGACAAGAACGGAGGATAAGCATCGATGAACTGGCAGAGCGTGTGGACATCAGTCACGGTTCGGTTCAAGCCATAATTCATGAACGTCTCGGTTATCGGCTCTTCTGTGCGCAATGTATGCCCAAGATTTTGAACCACCGCCAGAAGACGGAGAAGTTCGGCGCTGCCTTGACTAATCTGATCCGGTATCATAATGAGGGTGACGACTTCTTGTCTGCAACTGTGATCGGGAAGAAACCATGGTGCCACTACTACGAGCCTGAAACACGACGGCAAAGCTTACAGTGGAAACATTCGAATTCACCACCGCCAGAGAACGCAAAGGCCGTCATTACCGCCGGAAAGCTGTTGTTGAGTTTTCTTTTTTCGATCATCAGGCGCCATATCTGATATAATTTGCTAAATCTTGAGAGACTATCAATTATTTCCGTTATTGTGAAACGACGGATCGGCTGCGAGTTTCAATCAAGAACAAACGACGTGGAAAATTGACGAATGGGGTCATCTTGTTCCACGACAATGCCCGTCCCCATGTCGCCGATGTGGTTAATATAAAACTGGCAAAGTTCAAGTGAGAAACGCTGCAACATCCGCCACACAGCTCAGACCTGTCGCCTTGCGACTTCTACATGTTGGGGCAGCTGAAAAAACAGCTCAAGGGAACCAGATTCGTGTCGGACTATGATGTGAGAGAGTCAGTTGCAGGCTTTTTGAAGCAGCAACCCAAGGAGCTTTTTGAGACGGGAATCACGCGACTCGCTAGTCAAGGACAGAAATGTCTAAATAAATGCTCATGAAGACTACTTTTAAATAAACTGCCCTGTTTGTCATTTATTCCCACTGGCTCATTTTCATTTCACTCGCCCTCGTATATTTAGCAGAACTCCTGCTTTTTATGCGTGCTCTCTGTTGCGACTATAATTTCGATGCAATTACTTACAATACACAACTGCTGGCACCTGCTCCTGCGTAATACATTGGAACAATTGACAGCGTGATTGAGACTTTTCACTGGCCGTTGCATGTGTACAAGAATGTAAACAAGGTTCTTCAATGACAAAGATTCATTAACACATTTGTCCTCAACTTGTTCATTTCATGGCCTTTACATTTTTCATATCATCGGCATGCACTGCTTTGCTGGTTTCGAACTGATATAGTTCTAAAGTTCGTGTGATATTTTCTTTATTTATTATATAGGCAAAAACAAGGAAGCGTTGACATCAGCTATTCTGGGCACAATTTTTGGCACATACGAGTAGGTTATTTTATGAAAACATACATATTTTACTTGTTTTGACAGTGTGTAGCGTTCGAGAATTCGTTTGCAGCTTCTTTGGCAATGGCAATGCAGTTATTATTCATGTAGTTGAAACCTCGACAAATTGTTAAGAGGAAGCCTTAGCTCGGGCCTAACTCCGACGCGGCCTATTCAGGTACATGTAAAACGCAGAAACTTTTCTGAGATAACTCCTCGATTGCTTTTCTTGAAATTTGTTGCACTTAAGAGAGAAAGCTAAACTATAGTGTCTGTTGGAAGCGGAAGTACGATTTAGGTTCTAAATTTCGTTTAAATATCTTGAAAAACTCGAAAGTTCGAAAAAGAAAATAGAAGCACGAAGTTTATAGCTAATAGCTCTGCATCAAGCACAGATATCGCGGTTCTGTAAACGGCACGTATTATAACAGTCAAAGCGGACAAATTTGATATGTCAATTTGTATCTTACGTAAACTAGTTACGTTGTGTACAAGGGTTATGCAAAAGCCGTATTTCCATAATACAAAATTTTTTGAGATTCATGCGTGACATATCAATTTTGTCCGCTGTAGATGTACTATTAGATGCAATTGATAGAATTGCGATGGTATTTTTCATTGTTGAGTTAAGAGTGTTAAACTTGATAGTTTCGTTTTCACAAAATTAGTGATTTTTTTCAATGTTTAATAAAAAACTGACAACCTAAATTAAAACTCGAAACGAAAAGTGATTTGAATAAGTTTGTATTTTAAATGCAACAAACCTGGTCAAATTTGGTGTAGTGGTTGTCGAGAAAAACGAATTTACATGTATTTAGATGAGCATCCGAGCTAAAGCTTCTTAAGGAGAAGGCCGAGCTGCAATGTGAGCCCCCACCCCACCCCCCCACCCCGAACGAAATTTCTGGCTACGCCACTGGGTGCCGGTGCTTTTGCTTACGGGGGGAGGAGGGGAGGAAGGGGAAGTACTACGATACCATCGAGAGATGCTCAACAGACCGGCCTGGCTGTCTGGCTCCAGTGTAAATAGCCTATAAATAGCCTCTTTTGTCTGTGTCTTTCCACGCGTAACAATATTGGCGGTGAGGAGTTACGGAGTCGCCATCTGTCGGAAGCGCCTCACTATGAGGGATCACGCGGCGCGCTCCTCATAGGCTTTGCTATCAGCGCTCACTGAAAACACCACGCGCGAGCTCTCCTGGACATTTCTGTAAGTACTTTTGAAACCAGAGAAGTTTTTTACTGTCTAAATAATAATCTTGGGCAAACTGAAAGCACAGAATCGTTTACAGACGCTATCTCTTTACCGGATACGTACAGTGAACGCCACTGCGCGCGGTCGCCGCGATGTAGTCTCCCGAACCGGCTTCTTGAAACGCTGAGAGCAAACTATGTGAAATATGCTCTTATAGTGTTTGTATAACTAAATAGAGCGTAATAGGATGAAGCCTCAATGCAGCGATCGCACAGATTCGCAGCGACTGACTGCGCGTCTGCATGCTTGTCCGCGCACTGTTTCGCTTTCGCTGCGTGCGCGTTTTCGCACGGTGCCATGAGCTTTAGGCCGCAGAATATGAGCATTTGACAGCATACAAGCAACCAATGTTGCGTGGGTGCTATCAGAGCTGTTAAAAACTAATTTCATTGTAGAGACTTCGACGCCTACGGGGACTGTGATGTGCCGTGGCGACGATTCAATATTTTTTTTTTCTAAATTCTTTGACGTTTCAGTATTATTTCTCGAGTTGCGTCACACTGTATGTTTATCGGTGTTCTCAGCGTGCGATTTCCCGCTGCTTATTTTTTGTAATCCAGTGTAATAATTCATAACACAAACATGATCATATGCTATGCTTTTTTATGTGCTTCTTACCACTCCCTTTCCACTACAGTGAACTTGCCAGTATCTATAGCATCGACAAGTTCATAGACCAAACCGTCATGACATTAGTCGGGCAGCGGACTCGGGCAAGTGTCTCAGTGCTCGTTTTCCGAACATCGCAGACCCGGCGCCGTAGCTGAAATCTTCCTCGCGTCTGTGCTTGCTGCATACCCAAGTTGTAGCCGATGACTCTTTGCCGGTTTTATGTTTCGCGAGCCAAGCTTCCCGCAGCTTCTTCTCCTGCGGCTACGTGTGAATAAAGCTGACACCGGGCTCCGTTGCGTACGTCCGGCACTGCGGCACCGAGCAGTAGCCTACCATGTTGCGTGCCTACAAAGACAGCCTCTACCTATTCTAGTGCTTCAAGCGTTGTAAAGGAGACATTCGAAGCGGGAAAATCTCGCCACTACATGAGGACCGTACCGTGCGAGGCAATTTAAACTCGTTTGCAGCTCGCTTCGGCGCTTCCGAAGCCGCCGACGCGACCGCTATGTCCACGTGATCCCTAATAGCTCGTCACGGCGACGGTGGCGCCAGCTTTTCCAGTGGTGGAGCTCGAGGCCAATATCTGATTTTAAGCATAGAATGGCATTCGCAAACGTTAGCGCTGCTATAAAATTTATCCTTTCCAGATTCCATGCACCACGTCATAGTTGATAGAGAGTTTTAGAATAGGGACCCCAAACGTTTTGAGGCCACAAAGAAACAGCGTCGAAGCCGCTGCGTGTGCACAAGACGGAAACTGCGTTTGGGTTTTCCCGTCCGGCACGCCATTTCACTGGTTTAGCGGGAGCACCAAAAGCTGCCCCAAAAGCTTTGCGTCAACAAACATGGCTGCACCTATCGAAGCGACGGCTCTAACCTAGCCCCAAACAAGGTTCGTTTCGTGGTAACGCGTCAAGTTCGCAAGCTAGTAGAAGTGATTGCGGTTTCGCTTTCTCTCAACCAGCGTGTGTTATGAACATTGATTCATTAGGCGCCGCTGATTCCAAATGCGATTTTCGATTTCATGGATCGTAGGCCTAACATGGTTTAACTTGGCTGGTGAAGGCACGTAAAGCTGGTTACTCAAAGATAAGCGCAACTAATTGCTTGCTCTGGTATAGTAACCTCTAAATAGCAATTAAACGCGGAAACAAGAATGTCAAAATTACTCTTCTGATCATAAAATGGTATATTTTATTCAATTATTTATAGTAACTTTCATTTGACGCCGTATTGCCGCTGATAACTCAAGACGCTATCCGCAAACGCAAAGCCCTATTCTAAAGCTCTTCGCTGTTGCGTGCCCCAACGCCAACACCCGGAAAGCTCTTTGCAGCCCCAAACTTTTGGAGCCCCTATTCGCAAACTCACTATTACAACCCCAAAGTGCTGTATCTCTCATCATTGCTGCATTCCACTTCCCCTTTATCATCAGATTATCTCGGTGGGTGCTGCAGTAAGTCTTTCCTTCGTTCATGTATACGCCGACATATTTATATTACTTGACTATGGGTATTAATCGCTGTTGATTTGGCACCACATAGTTTGCTTGTCTCTTCATTAAAGATCGAAATTCCCGATTTTTCTGGGCTAAATGTATGGCCTAGATTTGTCGCTGCGTTGCCACAGATATTCGCAAGTGTCTATTTATCTTTTGCACTGTCCGCTAGTAGCTGAATGGATGGGTGCATGGATATTATGAACGTCCCCTTTGCAACGGGGCGGTGGGTTCCGTCACCAAGCTCGTGCTATTATACTGCCTAATGTCCTACCTAGGCTAAAAAAATTAAAAAAAATAAAAAAATCTACGATGGATTTCCATAACCAAGTTTTCTGACCCCCTATTGTGAACTTTGTTTTTGTAGGTCACAGTTTTTGTCGTTTCCCTACGTTTCTTCCACAAATCCTCCAATCACCTCTTACTAATCTCTATTGCGTACATGTTTGCTTTCCCCCTGCTCTTGCTAAACCCAAGGGCTTCATGACACCAGTGGTGCCTAAATCAACCGCTGGGCAGATATCTTCATATTCTAATAAATCATGCTCCATCGTTTCCCTAGCTTTACCGCAGCAAGTGCATACTTCTTCCTTCTTATATCTCGCTTTATAGGTGCATGTTCTAAGGCGTCCTCATCTCGCTTCGAAAAGTGATGAGCTTCCCTTTGAGTTGTCATCAATTGTTCCTTTCCCAATTTCGTTTTTTCCTCTTAACTCATGGAGGACTACGGCGGCTGTGGAGCCGTTATAGATATCTTTCATTATTTTTACATACGGCTCGTCTACACCCTGATTCCGTAATGCCTCCATGACTGCTGAGGTTTCGGCTGGATCAAACGCTTTCTCGTAATCAATGAAAGCTATATAGAAGGGTTGGTTATATTCCGCACATTTCTCTATCACCTGATTGATAGTGTGAATATGGTCTAATATTGAGTAGCCTTTACGGAATCCTGCCTGGTCCTTTCGTTGACAGAAGTCTAAGGTGTTCCTGATTCTATTTGCGACTACCTTAGTAAATACTTCGTAGGCGACGTACAGTAAGCTGATCGGTCTATAATTTTTAAGCTCTTTGGCGTCCCCTTTCTTATGGATTAGGATTATGTTAGCGTTCTTCCAATGTTCCGGTACGCTCTAAGTCATGAGGGATTGCGTATAGAGGGTGACCAATTTTTCTAGAATAATCTGCCCACCATCCTTCAACAAATCTGCTTTTACCTGATCCTCCCAAGCTGCATTCCCCCTTTGCATAGCTCCCAAGGCTTTCTTTACTTCTTCCAGCGTTACTTGTGGGATTTCAAATTCCTCTAGACTATTCTCTCATCCATTTTCGTCGTGGGTGCTACTGGTACTGTACAAATCTCTATAGAACTCCTCAGCCACTTGAACTATCTCATCCATATTAGTAACGATATTGCCGGCTTCGTCTCTAGACGCATACATCTGATTCTTGCCTATTCCTAGTATCTTCTTCACTGCTTTTAGGCTTCCTCCATTCCTGAGAGCATGTTCAATTCTATCGATATTATACTTCCTTATGTCAGCTGTCTTACGCTTGTTGAATTACTTGCAAAGTTCTGCCAGTTCTATTCTAGCTGTAGGGTTAGAAGCTTTCACACGTTGGCGTTTCTAGAAAGCAACAAAATCCCAATAAAGAAAGGCGTCAGGCAGGGAGATACGATATCTCCAATGCTATTCACAGCGTGTTTACAGGAGGTATTCAGAGACATGGATTGGGAATAATTGGGAATAAGAGTTAATGGAGAATACCTTAGTAACTTGCGATTCGCTGATGATATTGCCTTGCTTAGTAACTCAGGGGACCAATTGCAATGCATGCTCACTGACCTGGAGAGGCAAAGCAAAAGGGTGGGTCTAAAAGTTAATCTGCAGAAAACTAAAGTAATGTTTAACAGTCTCGGAAGAGAACAGCAGATTGCGATAGGTAGCCAGGCACTGGAAATAATAAGGGAATATATCTACTTAAGACAGGTAGTGACCGCGGATCCGGATCATGAGACTGAAATAATCAGAAGAATAAGAATGGGCTGGGGTGCGTTTGGCAGGCATGCACAGATCAAGACCAGCAGGTTGCCATTATCCCTCAAGAGAAAAGTGTATAACAGCTGTGTCTTACCAGCACTCACCTACGGGGCAGAAACCTGGAGGCTTACGAAAAGGGTTCTACTTAAATTGAGGACGACGCAACGAGCTATGGAAATAAGAATGATGGGTGTAACGTTAAGGGATAAGAAAAGAGCAGATTGGGTGAGAGAACATACGAGAGTTAATGACATCTTTGCTGAAATCAAGAAAAAGAAATGGGCATGGGCAGGACATGTAATGAGGAGGGAAGATAACTGATGGTCATTAGCCGCGTTTACATGAATGCGACAGTGTCGCATCGCATCGCATTTCTAACGCATCACATTTATGTAAACAGCAGTAATGCGCGAGGAAGGCGCATCGCATTAATGCGCCAGGCGAGGGTAGATTTACGGGCGCGAGTCGACTCTCGCGGACCATGTAAACGCAGGATCGTCGCATTAGGAATGATGGGAAGGAATTAGCCATCAACATGGCGGCGGTCCCGGCTGCCCGCTTCGAATTGAATTTGGCGTTGCTTTTGTAAAATGCACTTCGTTCGCAGCAAATGATTGTGTAAACGGCTTTCGCTTAGTCTCAGGCCGCTTCAACGACAGAGTATTATGGATACCCTTGTGGTGTTTTCGAGATCGCTTCTCATTTCGAACGAGTCGAAGCCTAACGAAAGAAACATTCGAGATGTCAGCGCTACCTATCGCTAGAGTCGGAAAATAGCCGCAACAACGGCATATGGCCTCTGAGATCCGAAAATCTCGCTGGCCAACTAAAGCTGCAAAACACGTGCGCGGCTTTGCGTCCGCTACACTATAGCGTATAGCGTACGCTATGCGCTGTGTACGCTTAACTAAAACTGTCTATTTCTCGGCACTCAACCACCAACGTGCACTCGGCCTACTACCGGAAACCAGTTACACCGGAAGTTGGTTGCACTTATCTTCTACGACACCATGTGGCGCTACGTTCTCGCGAGAGTTAAGGCGCTACATGTAAACGGCGTCGCATCGACTTTCCCAAATGCGCTTGGAAATGCGATGCGCCACTGTCGCATTCATGTAAACGGGGCTATTAAGGGTTACGGACTGGATTCCAAGGGAAGGGAAGCGTAGCAGGAGGCGGCAGAAACTTAGGTGGGCGGATGAGATCAAGAAGTTTGCAGGGACAACATGGCCACAATTAGTACTTGACCGGTGTAGTTGGAGATGTATGGGAGAGGCCTTTGTCGTGCAGTTGTCGTAACCAGGATGATGATGATGATGATAGGAAGGTCGTTAGGAAAAAACTTGTACTTAGCGTTACGTATTGCGGTGAGATAGGCGGTTTCCGCTGAAAGGTATTTGTACGATGTACTTGGGCTTTGTGACCGTTTTACAGCTCGGAAATGAAGTTTTTTCTTATCCTCGAGTGGTTTCAGGGATTGATTGAACCGTTGCTTGTCTTTAGTAGCATGGAAGCTGCATACCGGTATATATTTCTCAAGTGATTCACGTACTTTTCTTTTGAATAACAACCAATTTTCTTGTACAGAATGCCTAGGAAAAGCTGTTTCGAACAAGGGGGCGAAATTGATTAGCTCATTAATAGTTGCTTCGTAATTGTCCTTGCCGTAAAGACGAACGATTTTTTTATAAATTTCACGTGTTAGCGCAACAATGTTAAAAATTGCACGGACAACCTGGTGGTCGCGTGTATTCCTGAGGTATTTTATAGATGTTGTGTTGCTGGGAGTATCAAATCTAAAATGTTTGCCGAGTTCTGCGTAAAACGTGTTGGTTCAGATATGAGTGGGTAAAGTTAAAACAAGCATCCATAAAATTGGTTGCTTCTGGGTTACTTCTTAAATTTAATTAATTACACCACTATATAGTAGGATAAGTGAAATCGCCAAACAGAACGATGTCTGCATTCTGACGTGCTCCCGTAAGAGTGCTTACAATATAGTTAAATTTCCGGAGAAAGGTACGGATCGTTTGAGGCGGCCTATAACAGACGCCCAAAATGTACGGTTCACCGTGCAGTGCGGCAAGTTACTAATAACATCTCGATATCTGAATCATTATGAAATACTGAAGATAGTAGTTGCTCATTCACAGTCACAAGTACTCCAGCCCCGCGTGCATCACGACGACCTTTGCTATATAGGTTGAAATTAGGCAAATGGGCAAGAACTTCGGCATCGCTAATATCACCATGTCGCAGCATTTTCGTAAATATAGGTACATTACTGGCAGATGACAAAACGATGTTGGACACGAATGCTCGCTTCGGCAGAAAGCTGCGCATATTAGTAAAGATTGCAGAGAATGTAAGATTAGCTCGGGAAACGGATGCGTTTTCTTGTTATTCTCAGTGGATTCCTATGCACCTTTCTTTACCCTTAGCGAGACCTCGCCGTAAGTTTATTTTTTTGAACCGATTAAAAAGGTTTTTAAGCGTAGGGAAATATAGGCAGATTTCGTTTCGGCGAAAGCAATCAAATGCCTACGCGCGTCTCTGACAGAACGGCAACAATCCTGTGAAACGCTGTAATTCGTTCCTTTTAGTTTTCGCGCAATAGAAGAAATGGTTTCCTTCGCTTTGTAAAAACAAAACGATAATGGGGCGATTGTAGGCGGTCGAGCGGCGGCCAAGACGATGGGCGCGTTCTATTTCTTATGGGTCTAAGGTAAAACCTAAGAGGTCCTGACAATGCCGTATGACCACTTCCTCGGATTGGGCGCCACTTTCGTAATGGTCAGAATCGGGAAGGCCATAAAAGATTAAGTTGTTTCGCCGTGATCTATTTTCGGCATCGTCAAGACACGCCTCGAAGTCACGAACATGCTGAGCTGTCCGGGTAGTGTTGGTTCGTATGTTGTCAATGTCTGTGCGAAGCAATACAAGGTTCTGGCAATGTTTTTCTGCATCGTTCATTCTCTGGCTCAAGTGAGCGATAGTCTGATCTGTCGTTAGAAGTTGTTGTTTGAGGTCGTTTGCTTCCGAAATTAATTTCGATTGCCCAGCTGATATTTCTTGCAGATCGGCGAGTATAGCGGCATTCTCGGGACCTGGATTGGTTTCAGCATCACGTGACTGCATTAGCAAGACATGAACTACGTCGGTACACTCAGCAACAATGAGAAAATAGTATTGTGGGCTCGGCAGCTGCAGTAAATGCTCAATTTCTTCACGAAAAGAGCACACGACTTAGTACCCTGTATGACAAAGGCAAGCTCTGGTACAGCTGCCAAGCCCACAAAGTGCCGCGGTTGGTCGATGAAGGGCTGGCCCATGTTCCGGGCGATGCGGCCTCCCACGATGAAGTGAGGACTCACTGTTCCAAGGTCAGCTCTATCTGGTCGGCTTAAGTGGGTGTCGTTGCAGTGTGGGAAGTGGCGTCCATTACGTTTCCTTTTCCTCGGAACTGGCATATCGACGTCCTCTCCGTGATGGAAGAAGATAATGTATATACGCATACTTATGTCCTACCGCTTTTCTTCGGGCGAGAATATCCGTTCACAGATGCATAAAAACAGTTGCTTGCACTCCGGTCTTTCTCACTGGCAACACAGCACCGCAACGAACTTGGGGTACGCCATTCATGTGCGACCACGGACGTCGTCGCTCGAGCAGTGGCTGCTGTTGCCATTGCTACGCGGTCCTTTCAAACATTATACCGGACGTTGTCAGCATGTACCCAAAAGGACATAAAAGTCGTATTTCACGTACTGAAGAACACAAGCCAGGGTCACGCAGCACGAAAACACAGTCAGAACCTGAGCCGACATCACGAGCCAGTGAGCAGCTTCGGGGTATACCTAAGCCTTTTTCCGCACTTGAAAACGTTGCTCTTGCATTCGTCGTTGTCAGCAAAGTGATCAGAGCTAACGTACTTGAAGCTGAGATACAGTGACCTTCAGGCATGCCTTTAAGACTTTCTGGAAGGAAATACGGGTAACAATTTGTCTAAACGCTGTCACGGAACGACACTTCACAGATGTAAACAAACCGTCAGCCATGAGCACTGCCGACTGCGCCGAACGCGCCCGGTCGCTGCCGAGGCGCACAGCCTCATGGGAAGCGCCACGTGACAATCTCTTTCGGCGGAGGGGAGTTTTTAAAAACTCCCTGTCGGAGCTTCACGGGAGAACAAGATTTTTAAGCGGGAGTAAAATCGCGTCACGTCGCCCTATTACTCCCGCAGCTAGCCAGCGGAGTGAAACGAAGGAATGGCGCTGTTTTGCTCCCATACATCGGAGTAAATATTTGAGGAGGGGAGGTTTTAGGGCACATCACCTGTTAAAAACTCCCAGGTGGGTTTATTTTCGTTCACAGTGTAGGCAAGACCATTTGCGAGATAGCAAGCACGTGCACCTGCATGGTCGAACACTTGTGCAAGACCATTGATGACATCATGCGCGTCTGCTCTATTCATCATCAGCTGACCACCTCCTCCACAAACCAACAGCCTGACCGAATGATTGAACCGGACCCTTACAGATATGCTGACGAAATACGTTTGAGCTGATCACCAAAATTGCTCTACTTTACATTACCTTCGCCTATAATTCTTGTCGCCTTGACACTGCCGGCTCTTCCCAGTTCTACCTCTTGTATGGCCGTGAACCCACGCTACCGGTAGACACTTTGTTACCGTCGATAACGAACTCCACAAGAGCATATGCGCGAGACGCCATCGTTCGACAACACGCTCCTCAGTCAGGGTCACAAGAGAACCAGAAGCGTCGCTACGGTCTCTGTCACCGTGAAGTGCGCTTTTCGCAGGGCGCCTACTTTGGTCACCTTCCCGTCGAGGAGACCTTTGCGAGAAGCTCTTGTTACAATAACTCATATCGCGGGCTTCGTAAAGTCAACGATGTCATCTACGAAATCGTTCCAGCCAGCCTCGCAACGTCCTCCGCTCCCAAATGTACTGATACCGTCCACGCCGCCAAGCTCAAGCCTTAACTTGTAAATACATCGTAATCAGTTCCTTTGTTTCTGTCTCTCCACTCTTAGCTATATATTTTCAGGTTACTTAGAACGCGTATACTGGCATATAAGGCATACAAGATGGAAGACAGTCCGCGCTACATCAGGGAACGTCGCTGTCTTCTGTGCTGTCGTCAGCTTCGTCTCTGGCAGTGCTTGGTAACAGTATGTTTGTTAAAAAGGACCCAATATGCTCCCCTAACGGACCCCGAATTTAACCGTCGGCGTTTCCTGACACGCTTATTTTGCATAGATTAGAATTTGGTTACGCTTAAAATTTAATTATCTCCACTCAGTTCGTAAAAACACGTTAAACAATCTTCACGTTCTTTACACCTGAAAGGTCCAAGGACATGCTCTTGCACAAGTGTTGGTTATTGCGTTCATGGTGCCATACCTGGAAACTCGCCCGAATGTCCCGTAATGTTTACCAATTCAGGCTCGTTCTATGGTTTTACGGATGTTGCGTCAAACTTTAGGGAAAAAAAATTATCTTCATGAAAAGCGTGACAGGTTATGAAAGGCGAAGCAAATTTCCAAAATAAAATGCAAGCGAAAAAAATTTATGGTGTCTGCGCCGCCCCCTTGTGGCAGACGCCATTTGGCCTGGCCTCCTAATATTTTTGAATGCCGGCGCCTTAGGCTCCATAGTATCAAAGTAATAATAGTACTTTTATGTCATCCTTTTTTTATCTTCATTATGTTCATCCTTTTTTTTTTCTTGATCCAAAAGCCATGTACTTGAGCATGTTCCATATTTTATATCTATAAATGTGTACATTATGTGCGTAAGCTAAACCCCACCACAGCGATTTCGCGCGCGACGGCGACGAGCGATGGCTTCGAGCGACAAAACGCGCCGTCGCTTGAACAGATCGATCGGTTGTGGAAATCTAGAATTCGTCGTTCATCCCCCGGAAGTGATATTAGTGAATAGCCAAAAGCGCGGAGCCGGAACTGGATGTGCATCACTCAAGTACTACCGATTGTCGCACGGAACAAGCAAACGACTAATTTTTTATACATGCAAGGACAAAAGCAACTGCCAGACTTTCAGAAATATTTGATGCTGTTTTTTTACCAGTAAAATATATATGTAAACTTAAATTAAAAATCGTCGCTCAAAATAGTCGCTCGCATTGGGCGCGACTTGTAGCCGACGAGAGAACGCGACAGCCATCTACATCGCATCGCTTGTGGCTGTCGCGCGCAAGATCACTTGCATGGCGTTTGCACTTGCATTTTGCATGCATCATGTACGTTACCATGCAAGCATACAATACAATATGTACTCGTGTGCTCCACTGGCAATGTGTATGGGGCACAGTCCTCTGTCAAGCCGATTGTGTCTTTTAGCTGTGGCCCCCCACCCTTGATTGCCGGAATAAAGATTTTATTTTATTTTATTCTATCAATGCCTAAGAGTTTACATGGATGGATGGATGGAAAAACCTTATTGCGGTCCATTAGGTCGCCCTACTTTCCTAGCGCGAAGCGGACTGCTCCCATGTTGCGATCGAAATGCTTTTCGGTCGGGCCCGTTGGACTGCCCATAGTGTTCTTCTAATGTGAGACTGCGTAGAGCCGCGTCCCACCGCTCTTCAGTGTTGCCTTTGTCGCTGCGTAACGGAGAGCAACTCCAGAAGATATGACTAAGATCTATGGTGGTGTTACATTTATCGCATGTTGTAGGAGTAGAGATCTCCAGATAGATCTTGTTGATTAATAGCGGGTTCGGATAGGTTCTTGTTTGCGAGAGCCTTAGTGTAATGGCCTGAGCTCTATTTCGTTTACTCTGCGGAGGGGAAAGACCAATGCGTCCTAGGTGTTTGGTTTGCTCGTTGTGCGTGAGGAGGGGGTCCCTGCAAACTGGATTCATAGCCTTGTTGCCTCTTGCCTTGTGACTGCACTGTTGGCAAGTTCTCGTGCAGCATTGGGGACAGATTCCTTGAGGTTCCCGGGAGCACCGGTGATTTGTCCCATATGCCCGCATTCAAAAGAACCTCTTGTGCCATAATTGTTCCTAAAAGCAAATTTCAGGCAATCTTAACGCTAGACATATAAGCTAAGACGGCCAGCTAATGGCAGAGAACACTTACGAACGTAAAGCTTTCTGAATATCGCCCAATATTTATACGATGCAGATACCGTTCGCTTCAATATACATGTTATATCAATTTCATAGATAAGAAGCTTCGACCTGAAGCTATGGTCTTGTATTCTATTGACCACGGGTAAACGAACAAAATACTTTCCAGCGATCAAAAATAATGTACAGCGCAAAGGACAAGGACAGTGAAAGACGACATACACAGCGCTGTGTATGTCGACATACACAGCGCTGTGTATGTCGTCTTTCACTGTCCTTGTCCTTTGCGCTGTACATTATTTTTGATCATGAATTACCAACTAGCCCAAGCAACCACCCTAGTTCACTTTCCAGCGCTAGCGATTGGAATCCTAGAGGGTGGGGCCTCGCGAACCGCACCAACTAATCGGTGGCCCGCTCCAGAAGTAGGCGGCATCGCTGGGCGCGAAACACGATGGCGGTGACTAAAACGCCGACACCGGTATTCTTAAGCACGCCTTCACTCAACGCCTCGACTCAGCCAAGTCGAGGCGACGGGGCTTCCTTCACTGCAGGTGTCGCTGCGTGAACGTTACTTCGCGTTTCCTCCCGCGAGGAACAAGGCTTGAAAATACGCCCTCTACTCGACTGAAGTACATAGACCGAGAAAAGCGGCTGATATCATTCTTAAGTGTACCAAACTCAATTATTTAAGACAAACATGCATGTCCGTTAATTTGTCTTCCTTATCAAATGATCTTGGGTACTAGGCGTGAACACACAAGAAACAAAGAAGGACACAGGACAGAGCGGCTTCCTTGTTTCTTGTGTGTGTTCGCGCCTAGTACCCAAGATGAATTGTGACGAACTCGCCCAACAAGACGTCCTTTTAAGTATTGTCAAATGACCACATGACGAAACGCACAAGTTTAGCTCGGCAACACTGCTCCTGCGAGCGTTCGACTAATAGATCAAGCGGTAGCTGTGTTTGAGGTCAGGCAGCAATGGCACCCCAACAGCTGAGAGCATCGCGTGCGGCTGAGAAATAACGCGACGAAAATTTGCGCCCGCATTTGTCTACTGCTCTTTTTTTTCATGTGCTTAATTTGTGGTTCACGTTGCGATTGCTAATCGTGATTATTTGGGCATATTGTCCATGTGTGTATTGTGACCGAGCTGGATTGGCTTCGAAGGAGATAATGGATGGAACGGCCGACGGGCAGCTTTGTTTACCTTGAAGACCGAGTGCTGCTGAAAGATTTCTGAAAGCAACCATAGGACGCCAAATATGGGTCAGTGAGCCATTTTGTATGGCAGCACGTTACATTGACGCGGTTTTGGTGAAGCTTACGCCGCGCAGTCGATAAAACGTTTCCGATGTGTCCAAGCAAGACTAGCACCAGTTATAGTGTTCATGCTGCGGGCATTGGCACCTGAAGGATATTATTCTAGGCAGCATAACCGTGTACGAAACGCTTTTTTTTTTCTGCGAATTGGAGCTTGTGGGAGAGGCTGCACGACAATCTCTCATTCGTTTCGCTTTTTTAAGCAGAAATGCAGAAAACGCCGTTCAGCGCCTGTGTCCAGTAATCATTCCAGTATAGCGTAAGCAGTCTTTCAGTGGAGGAGAAGCAGTTATAGTATACACCGGGCAGAATACATGTGGTTGAATCCGGCAGGTTGAAGAAAAGAAACGTTTTTGTTTCCTGTGCTTTGTTGTTCAAGCCGCGGTTGCAAGTTGGTTTCTTCAAATTCTAGCACATAGGACCAATGAACCCGCATTCATGCCTGCATCTCAAGTGCTTCCTTACTTCAGATATATGCTACGCAAGGTTTTTAATCTCGAAAACTCACATGTCAGTAGTTCGTTACCAGTATTACTGTTTTTTGGCCTTACATCCTTCAGCGCGCCATGTAGGAGCATTTCATCACGTATTATAAACTGTGCTTTCAAGTGCACGCAACGGTCACATTTCTTTAGTTGCGCTGTGTATTTTCGTTTCAATTGCTTAGGTACACTGAACTCAGCACACGAACGCCCTGTGTACATAAATTTTTTGACGTTCTCTTGCAGGATGTGGGCCTTGAAAAGACCAGCTGATGAAAAAATCGTTTGTGTTGCACTGTGAGGCTTGTGGAAGGCCTGAAAACATCGATGGATACGGTGCCTGCCTGTTGGAATGGAACCGTCTCGTTTGCCTGAAAGAACCGACGTGCTGCAGAAGTGCTTCACTAATCTGCCCCGTCATTAGTCTGTGCTTATTTTTATAAATTGTTTCATAATAATAATCTTACGTCTAACCACATTGATAATATGGTGAAAGGCACACCGGTTTATTTAGAACCACAAACATAAAACAGCTTTGCCATTACTAAATCAAATTCATATTTTCTTCCTCTTCAACAATCACATATTCTTGTTTTGCAGAGCATAGTCATGATTATGTTGTGTGAAATCATCAGTTGCCCCATAATGTGTTACACTTGTGATGGGAACTTCTTAATGCCCACAAGTTTTAACACAGCCATTTGGTAGCATTTGTAGCCAGCACTTTAGTATTTAGTGGTATGCTGAAGCTACTTTAACATGGGCAAGTGTATATTAAGAAATGTACCACGATTTTGATGGCTGATCTCAACTTTTCTGAACTAATGTTTGTAATGCGCTCTATAGTATGTTTTTTTTTTTCAGCATCGCGATTGCGACAGGCTGCATCCCCATTTGGCCCATTGTGGTATCCCACAAGACGCGCTGCTACCCTGGATTGTGTTTCCCGGTCGATTGCTGAAGTTGTGATAGCCCCATGGAAGCCAATTGTCTTCCACATCCAATGGAAGAAATTCACTCTTCCGGCCTTCGTAATTTAGCTTAAGCTAAAGCTAGAACCAGAGCAGAAGCAGCATATTTTCTACGACGATATAAGAACTGGTGAGGCTTATCATCATCATCATCATCAGCCTGGTTACGCCCACTGCAGGGCAAAGGCCTCTCCCATATTTCTCCAACAACCCCGGTCATGTACTAATTGTGGCCATGTCATCCCTGCAAACTTCTTAATCTCATCCACCCACCTAACTTTCTGCCGCCCCCTGCTACGCTTCCCTTCCCTTGGAATCCAGTCCGTAACCCTTAATGACCATCGGTTATCTTCACTCCTCATTACATGTCCTGCCCATGCCCATTTCTTTTTCTTGATTTCAACTAAGATGTCATTAACTCGCGTTTGTTCCCTCAACCAATCTGCTCTTTTCTTATCCCTTAACGTTACACCTATCATTCTTCTTTCCATAGCTCGTTGCGTCGTCCTCAATTTAAGTAGAACCCTTTTCGTAAGCCTCCAGGTTTCTGCCCCGTAGGTGAGCACTGGTAAGACACAGCTGTTATACACTTTTCTCTTGAGGGATAATGGCAACCTATCAACTATCAAAACTGATCAAAAAGGAGAAAGTAAGGGATGTTCGAAATCATAACGTAAGAAAGACTGAGGAAGCAGTACAAGATGGATGCAGAATGAAATCGAAAGAAAACTTGGTATAAGACAAGCCAAGATGTATGCACTGAAAGTTAAGCAGGGTAATATATCATCAGCAACTTCGAAGATATAGTAAAAGCAGCGGAAGAATTCTATACTCACCTGTTCAGTACGCAGTTCAACCAGGATACCTCCATTTTGAGTAGTAATGAACAGGTTGCAGAGGCTCCTTCTATAACTAGCGATGAAGCTAGAAGGGCCTTGCAAGACATGAAACCGGGAAAAGCGGCAAGATGGAATAACAATTTGATTTATTCAAAGATGGAGGCGACATTATACTTTAAAGCCTGCGGCCCTTTATACAGTATGTCTCACGACTTCAAGGATCCCAGATAACTGGAAGATTGCCAACATTGTACTAATCCACAAAAAGCGAGTCGTTAAAGAATTGAAAAATTATACACCCATTAGCTTACTTCCAGCATTGTATAAAATATTCACCAAAATAATCTCCAACATAATAAGGGAAACACTGGACTTTAGTCAACTAATTGAACAGGCTGACTTCAGGAAGGGATACTCAACAGTGAATCACATCCATGTCATTATTCAGATAATCGATAAATCTGCAGAGTACAATCAGCCTCTCTATATGGCTTTTATACATTACGTAAAGACATTTGATTCAGTAGAGATACCAGCCGTCATAGAGGGAGAACATAATCAATGAGTATGGGAGGATTACGTATTAATCTTGGGAAATATCTACGAAGATTCCACAGCTACCTTGGTTTTGCACAAGAAAGGCAGAAAAGTACCTCAAAAGAAATGAGTCAGGCAAGGAGACACAATCTCTCCAATTCCATTCAGTGCATGCTTGGAAGAAGTATTCAACCTATTAAACTGGGAAGGCTTAGGAGTGAGGATCAATGGCGAATATCTTGGAATCCTTTGGTTTGCAGATGACATTGTCCTGTTCAGCAACACTGGGGAGGAGTTATAACAAATGATTGAGGACCCTAACAGAGAAAGTGTAAGAGTGGGGTTGAAAATTAATATGCAGAAGACAAAGATAATGCTCCATAGCGTGACAAGAGAACAAGAGTTCAGAATCGCCAGTCAGCCTCTAGAGTCCCTGAAAGAATACGTTTACCTAGGTCAATTACTTACAGGGGACCCTGATCATAAGAAGGAAAGTTACAGAAGAACAAAAATGGGTTGGGGTGCATACGGTAGAAATTGTCAGATCCTGACTGGAAGCTTACCATTATCACTGAAAAGGAAGGTGTATAATCAACGCATTCTACCGGTGCTAACACATGGGGCAGAAACTTGTAGATTGACAAAGAGGCTCGAAAACAAGTTAAGGAGCTCGCAAAGTATGATCGAAGGAACAGTGATAGGCCTAACGATAGGAGACGGGAAGAGAGCAATGTGGATCAGAGAGCAAACAGGGATGGACAATGTTCTAATTACCATTAGGAGAAAAAAATGTCGCTTTGCAGGCCATGTAATGCATAGGTTAGATAACCGGTGGACCTTTAGGGTAACAGAATGAGTGCCAAGACAAACGAAGAGCAGTCGAGAACGACAGAATAGGTGGGGTGATGTAATTAGAAAATTCTCATGCACAAGTTGGAATCTGTTGGCGCAGGACAGGGGTAATTGCAGATCGCAGGTAGAAGCCTTCGTCCTACAGTGCACATTAAATAGACTGATGATGATGATGATGATGATGATGATGATGATGATGACGACGATGATGATTATGATGATGATGATGATGATGATGATGATGATGATGATGATCGGATGGCTACAACCGACAAGCTACTGTCTAGAACACAGGTGGTTTTTCATTCCATAATGTCTTTATCAGTAGTATTACTCCTTGTGTTTGTGGTATCAGAGTTCACGCAGTTTTTGCAGTCCTATCACAACACAGAAAGGCGGGGATAACGTTAATTTATTTAGGCGAAAGCCTCATGTTTGGCATAAAAATTGTAACAGCGCCAACACATGCATTCACAAAGTAACAAGGACGAGACAAAGCGCTTGTGTCTCGTCCTTGTTACTTTGTGGATGCATGTGTTGGCGCTGTTACAATTTTTATGTCAAGTCTGCACCAACTTGCCCAGAAAGTAGTTTTAATAGTCGACGATACGAAAAACACAAAAAGGCTACGAACCTTCGACCTTTGGAGGGTGTCGAACCCTCCATCTTTGGTGAAAGTTGAACGACGAGCATTTGTTGGAGTTCAAGTCATGACCTTTGCTGTTAATGAAGGCGAAGTTAATTCAGGCACAGCTAATCAAGATGCGGTTAAGGTACTCTAACCCTCAGCCTTTGATGGGAGTCGAACATTGGACCTTTGGTGGTAGTCGAACCGACCAGCTTTCGCAATTAACGGTCCTGA
This sequence comes from Dermacentor albipictus, assembly GCF_038994185.2. Classification (NCBI taxonomy): domain Eukaryota; kingdom Metazoa; phylum Arthropoda; class Arachnida; order Ixodida; family Ixodidae; genus Dermacentor; species Dermacentor albipictus. The sequence goes on along the minus strand of NC_091821.1, from coordinate 278,694,617 downwards.
TTAAGCGAGTACACTAAGCGAATTAAGAGGATGAATAAGCGAGTTAACAGGATGAGTAAGTGAACAAACAGGGATTACTAAGCGAAGTAGGCTAAGCGAAGGGAGATGTGTGCGTCATGTGTACGTATTTAATGCATCGGCACTTGCGTATTCTCTTTCAAGTCGCCCTGGGGAAAACATAAGGGACCCTGTGAATTTTGTTGGGAAGATTGGCACTTGGATTCAGAAGAAATGATTAAGGTGTACGTAGTGTTTTATTAAATATGGCTGATGAAATGAAACCTGGATGAAAACAAAGACTTCAGCTACAAGGCGTCTGTGAAGGCAAATGCATGCAGTCGAAATGCTTTTAGTGGTTGAGCTGGTCTTGGCCAGAACAGTGCGGGAGCGATTGCAGTGCAGCAGGAAATATTATCTGGAGCTTTTCTCCACACCAATGCTAGCGCAGCACATACAGCACTGTTGGAAAGGTTCTGCATGCTTTTGTTGCCAAGCTGGTTCCTCCATTAGAGAAGGGATTGGTGGTAACAAGCAATGATGTTAAGGCACATCAAAACTAACTTGAATGAAAAATGTATTCATTTTCTTCAGTTTTCTTTTCGCACTAAATTTATTCGTTAAGGATTTCGTGCATCTGTGTGTTCCAGACCACAAAACTTTTTTTGCATTAATGAGCTTAGACAGTTTCGTGGATTTTAAACCACAGCTTGGCGACACCCGTCAAATAAAACATAGCGTTGTTGAGCTCCAGAGGATCGTCCCATTTGTTGGTGTTGCTCGCTCTTTCATACGATCCCAGCGAATCTTGAACATCTCTCTCATCGGCGCCACTGAGGATGTCAGGATCGCGCTGACGCACCGGCAGATGAGATGACTGGCGAAACCGGTGTCTGGCTGGCGTCGTCAGACATGATGGACTGCAGAGCCTGGCTGTGCAATTGCAGGGCGGTCGAAAAGCTCCACCAAAAATCTTAAGCGAGCAAGGGACACGAGAGCAGCGTTTTTCAGCCAGAGCAGCCCAGGCCAACTCAAGCTCGCGCTTCCCCGGAGAACTGGCGATGTGGCTGCAGCGCCGAGCGTTCCCCTTCAGTGCACATTGCAAGGGTGCATTTCTAAGCTGGTCTGCCGCTTGCGCAGCGAGACAGATGTGCAGCGGTTTGTCACCTAATGCTCCCACTAATGACTGGAATGTTCGCATCAAATATATGCGATTATAATGACAATATCATTGATTACATGAAAATAGTACAAATTCAAAAGCGGTCAGCCCAAACCATCAAGCCTTGTCGGGCTGTACCCGGCAATCAGCGACAACTACTAAAAAATATTAAAGTATATATATATATATATATATATATATATATATATATATATATATATATATATATATATATATATATATATATATATATCATCGTCATCAGCCTGGTTACGCCCACTGCAGGGCAAAGGCCTCTCCCATACTTCTCCAACTACCCCGGTCATGTACTAATTGTGGCCATGTTGTCCCTGCAACCGTCTTAATGTCATCCGCCCACCTAGCTTTCTGCCGCCCCCTGCTACGCTTCCCTTCCCTTGGAATCCAGTCCGTAACCCTTAGTGACCATCGGTTATCTTCCCTCCTCATTAAATGTCCGGCCCATGCCCATTTCTTTTTCTTGATTTCAACTAAGATGTCGTTTACCCGCGTGTGTTGCCTCACCCAATCTGCTCTTTTCTTATCCCTTAACGTTACACCCATCATTCTTCTTTCCATAGCTCGTTGCGTCGTCCTCAATTTCAGCAGAACCCTTTTCGTAAGCCTCCAGGTTTCTGCCCCATATGTCAGTACTAGTAACACACAGCTGTTATACACTTTCCTTTTGAGGGATAGTGGCAACCTCCTGTTCATGATTTGAGAATGCCTGCCAAACGCACCCCAGCCGATTCTTATTCTTCTGGTTATTTCAGCCTCATGATCCGGATCCGTGGTTACTACCTGCCCTAAGTAGATGTATTCCCTTACCACTTCCAGTGCTTCGCTACCTATCGTAAACTGCTGTTCTCTTCTGAGACTGTTAAACATTACTGTAGTTTTCTGCAGATTAATTTTCAGACCCACCCTTTTGCTTTGCCTCTCCAGGTCAGTGAGCATGCATTGCAATTGGTCTCCTGAGTTACTAAGCAAGGCAATATCATCAGCGAATCGCAAGTTGCTAAGGTATTCTCCATCAACTTTTATCCCCAATTCTTCCCACTCCAGGCCTCTGAATACCTCCTGTTAACATGCTGTGAATAGCATTGGAGAGAACGTATCTCCCTGTCTGACACCTTTCTTTATAGGGATTTTGTTGCTTTCTTTGTGGAGGACTACGGTGGCTGTGGAGCCGCTATAGATATCTTCCAGTATTTTTACATATGGCTCTTCTACACCCTGATTCCGCAATGCCTCCATGACTGCTGAGGTTTCGACTGAATCAAACGCTTTCTCGTAATCAATGAAAGCTATATATAAGGGTTGGTTATAATCTGCACATTTTTCTATCGCTTGATTTATAGTGTGAATATGGTCTATTGTTGAGTAGCCTTTACGGAATCCTGCTTGGTCCTTTGATTGACAGAAGTCTAAGGTGTTCCTGATTCTATTTGCGATGACCTTAGTAAATACTTTGTAGGCAACGGACAGTAAGCTGATCGGTCTATAATTTTTCAAGTCTTTGGCGTCACCTTTCTTATGGATTAGGATTATGTTAGATTTCTTCCAAGATTCCGGTACGCTCGAGGTTATGAGCCATTGCGTATACAGGGTGGCCAGTTTCTCTAGAACAATCTGGCCACCATCCTTCAACAAATCTGCTGTTACCTGATCCTCCCCAGCTGCCTTCCCCCTTTGCATAGCTCCTAAGGCTTTCTTTACTTCTTCTGGCGTTACCTGTGGGATTTCAAATTCCTCTAGGCTATTCTCTCTTCGAGTCTCTTCCAGTCTCTTCCAGTTTCTTCCATCTCATCCATATTAGTAACGATATTGCCGGCTTTGTCTCTTAACGCACACATCTGATTCTTGCCTATTCCTAGTTTCTTCTTCACTGTTTTTAGGCTTCCTCCGTTCCTGAGAGCCTGTTCAATTATATCCATATTATAGTTCCTGATGTCCGCTGTCTTACGCTTGTTGATTAACTTAGAAAGTTCTGCCAGTTCTATTCTAACTGTAGGGTTAGAGGCTTTCATACATTGGCGTTTCTTGATCAGATCTTTCGTCTCCTGCGATAGCTTACTGGTTTCCTGTCTAACGGCGTTACCACCGACTTCTATTGCGCACTCCTTAATGATGCCCATGAGATTGTCGTTCATTGCTTCAACACTAAGGTCTTCTTCCTGAGTTAAAGCCGAATACCTGTTCTGTAGCTTGATCTGAAATTCCTCTAGTCTCCCTCTTACCGCTAACTCATTGATCGGCTTCTTGTGTACCAGTTTCTTCCGTTCCCTCCTCAAGTCTAGGCTAATTCGAGTTCTTACCATCCTATGGTCACTGCAGCGTACCTTGCCGAGCACGTCTACATCTTGTATGTTGCCAGGGTTCGCGCAGAGTATGAAGTCGATTGCATTTCTAGTCTCACCATTCGGGCTCCTCCACGTCCACTTTCGACTAACCCGCTTGCGGAAAAAGGTATTCATTATCCGCATATTATTCTGTTCTGCAAACTCTACTAATAACTCTCCTATATATATATATATATATATATATATATATATATATATATATATATATATATATATATATATATATATATATATATATATATATGCATGTATGCAGTAGGCAAGGAGGGATTCTGCAGGCTACAGTAAAGAACTTGCGTGGTGCTACAAGGTAAACAGAACAAGTATTTAATTTCGACAGTTTCGATCGGTGGACCGATCTTCATTAGGGTTTACAAAAAAATGGCATTCGGCCCTGGTAGTGAAGACACCAGACCGGGTGCCCGGTCGTTCTTACATACATCAAACCGAGAGGAACAGTTGTGGCAGTGATTGATTTTCGGCGCCTTGGCAGATTTACAGCGGCCTTTGGCAGCTATGCAGGGCAAGAGGAAGGCGGAGTCACATGTATGTAGAGCAAGGAGGTCAGTGAGGGGAAAAAAAAGGAAAAAGAAAGAAAATGGAAAGAAAAAGAAAAAAATTGCTGTGGCTTAGGTAAGGTTAAGCCCAGGATGCGAAGCATACTAGCCTTTATTTTAGTTGTTGAACCACTGTGAACTGCGGTGAACTGCTGTTGGTGAACTGCTGTTGTTTGGCTATATTTGGTTCGGCTAGACGAAGAAACAACTCATGCGTTACTCTGCTTCGCCTTGGACGCCCCGCATTGGACGCGGTGAGCGTCGAGCAACGCAGCGTTCGGCGCGGCAACGAAATGTGCGCCTGAGCAAGCGACGCACGCCTAAGCGTTTCTAAGGCAACACCGCATTCACTAGAGGCGCTTTTGTACCGCTTTGAAGCATCGTACTCGTGGCTCAGTGGTAGCGTCTCCGTCTCACACTCCGGAGACCCTGGTTCGATTCCCACCCAGCCCACCTTGCAAGAATTGAGCCAAAGCCACTTCTCTGTCGTGACGTCACGGTGTCACGTGGTATTCAAGGCGACACCGCCGCGCCTGAGGAGCTGGGTTGAGCCCTCGTAATATGCTTCGCATAAAAAGCACGCAGGAGTAGGGAGACGTAAGACGGAGAGTGAGGGGGGCGGGAAGTAGCGGCAGCTAGGTTCCCGTGCACCCGAGGCAAGGAGGGAGAAAGCGGTTGCTCCGCAGCACCAGTGCGTGGGCTGCCGTTGTAGCGGGAGAGAGGGCAAGTTGAATCGGGTGGCGCGGGGCACGATAGAGAAGGGGCCCATCAGGAAGACAGACGAGCGGCAACTTGTAGAAAGAAACACAGTGTCACAGTACACCAGGGGCGTAGCCAGGGGGGGGGGGGGGGGCTTATGGGGCTTCAGCCCCCCCCGAAATTTTTTCGTGCTGTCCATGCACCGCCTACCAAAGCGACCCCCGGCGCAGGAAATCACTCTGGATTTTGTCTAGAATGTCTTTTTGACGCTCTAAAAGACATTTAACCGCGAACATTGCAAACTCGGGCTGGATTTCGTGGCAACGCCCTTACACCGGGAGTCACATAACGCCAAGCAGTCCCATCCGAGCACAAAGTTTCAAGGGCGCTTTGATGGTGAGCGGGCTCGCCGCGGCATCTCACTGAGGCCACGGAATCTATGGAGCGCATGGATATCAATTGCGAAACTTTATGGGTATGGGTATATAAGCTCTTGATGTGAAAGGTGCATTGACATTTCCAAAGTTGTGCTTTAGATTTTCAATTGCGGAACTTTGTGGATTTAGTGTTGTTATAAACATTTGACGCCAAAGGTCTATTGACTTTTCTAAAGTCTTACATCGGAACATACAACGAGACAAGCCAAATCAACACACTAGCAGACGAGTTGACAAAGCAGGCAGCGAGATGCAATGAGACGAAGCGTTGGGGTGGTTCATTTGTGCCGTCATGTCACATAAAAAAAAATATCAGCATTTTTTTTAACTTACGCCAGAACATCCATGTCAAGACACTAAAGCCAGCCAAAGTAAATACGTTCTTATTTATTTTTTCTGCTTTGACCTTTATTCGCGAGGACACATTGAGCCTCTTCAATTTTTTTTTGTTGTTCTCGCTGCCCTACCCGCGGGCTGCCAGAGCCAACCAGGGCGCATACGTTTTTCTCGTATGGCCCCGACTTCGGTGCGCGTTCGGTTTGCTCTGACCGAGTGGATTTTCACCGGACAGAGTTTTGGACGCTTTCTGGCTAGCAGACGAGAAAAAAAAAACAATGGTCGCTCGCCGCCATCACTGTGGGGACTCGAAGGATTGCACCGCATTCCTTGAGCGGAACCTTTCCGGAAAGTCGTCTTTCGCCGCTGTAGGATATTGAGCAGTATGCGTATGGTTCTCAGTGGACCAAGCGTCTCATGTTTTCTTCGGTATTCCTTCCGTAGCCCCATTAAGTGCCCGAAGTAGGCATTAGATTCTGGCCAAGATACTTTCCTATGCATATTTTTTTTTCATTTCGGTGCCTCCGCCTCACAGGAAAAAAATACATTGTTGCGGCGCAGCGAATTGTCGTATGATGAAAGTTCGATTTTGATACTTCTTTTGCGGAAAGTAATGGGCGACGGGACGCTTCAGTTGCCGGATACGTTTATTATATTATTGCGAAAGCAATTATATGGACACTCCAGGCGCATTCGCCATCGCCCTCATGTTTCGTATAAAGTCCAAGGGTGATAACATCGTGACCACGCGCTGCATGCTGTATGTGCGAGTGAAAGCGTAGGAGGGGAGGTGGAATGGGTGAGCCGACGATGGTGGCTCAGTCTTGTGTGCGCAAAGGAGAAAAGCGGGGAGCAAGCGCGCCGCCTTCCGTCGCGCGCAATACATCGGGGGGAGTGGATGGAATGGGGGCGGAATCTAGGATTCTGTGAATCTATGATTGTGCAACATGTTTATTTGCCTTGTCTGACGCATTATATACAGTTACTTCTTTATTACAGTATTATATACGCATTATACAGTTATTACAGTTATACAGTTATTAGACGCATTATATACAGTTAACCTATACAGTTACATACATAGACTCATCGGAGACTTATACGTATACTTAAATATCTTGTTGCGATGTTGTGTGTATACATGCAGTGAACTTTGTTTCCAGTGACACTTTTTTGTCCTTTATCAAGCCGTATTTTCGCATTTGCATATCCCATTGTATCTTTGCATTTCTCATGAACGAGGGCGAGTCAAATGAAAGTGAGCCTACCCTAACCGCGCAATAATGGTTTGGTTCATTATCTGCGCGGCACGCGCGTAGGAGAACGGCATGTCTCATTTACAAAAGTGACACGCAGGTGTGAAGATAAATGTTCTTTAATGCTCTCATACACTGGGTTGAATATGGTTGCGTCACATACTGGACACTTCAAAAGTTGAACAACTCGGTGTCGCGAAGTTTTTGACAGCTGAAGGTGTTTCCAAAACAGAAATTAATCACCATATGACTGCCGTGTACGTTGAACACTGCATTTCATTGACCACTGTGAACCGTTGGAGCAAACGGTTCAAAGGACGTTGCAAACACATTCGAAGACCGGGCCAAAACCATCGTGCAATCACCCCCCACACAATTTCAAAGGTTCGTGAACTGCTGAAACAAGAACGGAGGATAAGCATCGATGAACTGGCAGACCGTCTGAACATCAGTTACGGTTCGGTTCACGCCATAATTCATGAGCTTCTCGGTTATCGGCTCTTTGGTGCGCAATGGATCCCCAATATTTTTATCCATCGCGAGAAGACGGAGAAGTTTCGCGCTGCCTTGACTCATCTGATCGAGTATCACAATGAGCATGATGACTTCTTGTTTGCAACTGTGATCGGGGACGAACCTTGGTGCCACTACTACGAGCCTGAAACACGACGGCAAAGCTTACAGCGGAAACATTCGAATTTACCACGTCCAAAGAACGTAAAGGCCATCATTTCCGCTGGAAAGGTGTTGTTGACTTTTTTTTTTTCGATCGACAGGGTCCATTACTGATAGAATTTGCTAAATCTTGAGAGGCTATCAATTGTTTCTGATATTGTGAAACGCCAGAACGGCAGCGTGTCGCAATCAAGAACCAACGACGTGGAAAATTGACGAATGGGGTCATCTTGTTCCACGACAATGCCTGTCCCCACGTCGCTTATGTGGTTAATACAAAACTGGCAAAGTTCAAGTGGGAAACGCTGCAACATCCGCCATACAGCTCAGACCTGTTACCTTGCGACTTCTACATTTTGGGGCAACCGAAAAACAGCTCAAGGGAACCAGATACAGACTTGTTGAAGCAGCAACCCAAGGAGTTTTATAAGACGAGAATCACGCAACTCGTTAGGCAATAGGACAGATGTCTAAATTCTCATGAACACTACTTTTAAATAAAGTACCCCGTTGTTGGCTCATTCATTTGACTTGCGCTCATATATCTTGCAGAACTCCTGCTTTTTATACGTGCTCTCTGTCGCGACTATAACTTCGGTGCAATTACTCACGATGCACGACAAGGGACAGCTACTCCTGCGTAATACATTGGAATAAACGACAGCGTCATTGAGATTTTTCACTGGCCATTGCATATATACAAGAATGTAAGCACGGTTCTTGAATGGCAAAGTTTCATTAAGATATTTGTCCTCAACTTGTTCAGTTCATTGCCGTTTAATTTTTCATATCAGCGGCATGCACTGCTCTCCTGGTTTCGAACTGATATAGTTCTAAAGTTCGTGTGATATTTTCTTTACTTAATAAATAGACAAAAAACATGGAAGCGTTGAGGTCAGTTATGTTGGGCACAATTTCTGGCACATACGAGTATAAAATTTATGAAAAAAATACATATTTTACTTGTATTTACAGAGCGTAGCTTTCAAGAATTCGTTTGCAGCATCTTTGGCAATGACAATGCAGTTATTATTCATGTATTTGCTCCCTCGATAAATTGTTTAAGAGGAAGCTTTAGCTCGGGCCCAATCCGACGCGGCCTATTCAAATACTTGTAAAACGCAGAAACGCTTTTCTGAGATCTAATAGCTATGCGTGAAGAACAGATATTGTGGTTCTGTAAACGGCATTTATTATAGCAGTCAAAGCGGACAAGTTTGCTGTGTCAATTTGTATCTTACCTGAATTGGTTAAGTTGTCTACAAGGGTCCTGCAAAAGCCGTATTTCTACAATACTAAATTTTTTTGAGATTCATGTCTAACATATCTATTTTGTCCGCTGTAGATGTACTATTAGATGCAATTCGCAGAATTGTGATATCATTTTTCATTGTTGAGTCACGGAGTTTTAAACTTGATAGTTTCGTTCCCTGAAAATGTTCAATTTTGGCCAATTTTTAATAAATAATTGACCTCCTAAATGAAAAATTCGAAGCCAGTAGTCACTAGAATTAAACTTTTTCTTTTAAATGCCACAAACCGGCTCAAATTTGGTGAAGTGGTTGCAGGGAAAAACGAATTCCCCTTCTACATGTACTTAAATAGGAGCACCCGAGATAAAGCTTCCTCTTAAGGAGGAGGCTGAGCTGCAACGTGCAGCTACATATATATATATATATATATATATATATATATATATATTGGGCCAGTGGCGTAGCGCCCCCCCCGAACAAAATTTCTGGCTGCGCCACTGCAGTACACATATACAAGGCACGGCCCGTTCCGGCAACTTTGTGGTCCAGCTACGGTGCGAAAAAAAGAAAAACAAATATAGATCCAAAAAATATATGCATGGGATTCGCAAAGCAAGTGCGCCCATGGGCTTAGATTTAGGGAGTCGAGTCTAATAGCCTCCTTGTGGTCCAGGTTTTGAACGTTTAAGAGACAACTGACATCAAGTCAGCACGTGCGTATTTCAAGAAGGGCAATAGGTCACTCAGAATGACCACTTCAGTGGCAGGGTCCAGAAAACCTAATTTATTGGTTTTCCGCTCGTCCCCTTGAGGCGCATGCGGAGGGGTGAGCAAGCAGTGAATCGCCAGCGTCTCAATTTTAGAGAACACAGAGCATGTATGCGCGTTTCCCATGCACTTTCACGGCATATCCCGGAGGCACGTCAGGCACCCCGGACTCTCATTAATTCCTTTAGTGTACGTTCCAAATTTATGGATGAAAAAAGATCCTCTCTGGTCGCGTGCATGGGTGTGTTGGAAACCAGATTGCAAGAGCACAACGCTCACGCGTTCAAAGCAGTGATCTGGCAGCCGAACGTGCCTGGAGAAAGGTAAATTGGGGAGACTTTTCACATGCGCGCGGTGATTGTTAAACCGCAGGCGGAAAGGGGTCTCTGTTTGGCCGATATATTCCTGCTTACACACCCCACATCGAATTTTGTACACGAAGTTACTGGAATCACAGTCAAGATTTTCGGTAATTTTATATACGAAGGGTGAGTTCGATGCTTCAGCCGTGTCTGCTGTTGTCATGTGACGACATACCTTGCAACGAGGTTTCCCACACGGTCGACAGCCCTTGGGCGTGTTTGACTTCTGTGTCCTCACCCTGACTAACAAATTTCTTAAATTTTTGTTTCTTCTATACGCAACCCGAGGCGGCTGTTTGAAGATAGTAGTGAGTCGGATGCTCTGTTTCATGATATTAAAATGGCGGGTGAGAATGGCATTGACCCGCGGAGCACCGGTGGTGTATGTGAGGACCAAGTTTGGATCTGATTGTGTATTGGTATTGCTAACCTTTTCTCCCATTATCTGTGCTCGATGTAAGCTGCGGGCGCGTTCAATGGCATCGTCTGCTATTTTTGGAGGATATTTTTGGCGTATGAGAGAAGATTTCAGTTCCTCCGCGTGTTGCTCAAATTGCGCAGAGTCGGAACAGACTCTTCTGTATCTGTGGACCTGGGTGTAGGGAATGCCTGTTTTGCAGTGATGGGGGTGGCTACTATAAGAATGCAGATATTGCTGACAATCTGTCGGCTTTTTGCATAGGGACGTGGAAATGCGACCGCCACTCAGTGACAGAGTGACGTCAAGGAAGTGAATACTATCATGGGAGGAGTTGTGCGTAAAGGAGATTGACGGGTGCAGAGAATTGAAATTGGAAATGAAGTCTAAGAGACTTTGTTCATTGTCGGCCCACACAAACAAAATGTCATCCAGGAATCGCTTATAAAATATTGGTTTTACGGCCGAGTTTGCGAGGAAAGGTATTTCTAAAGATGCCATAAAGATATTTACATAATTTGGCGCCATCTTCGTTCCCATGGCGGTTCCAGTGATTTGCAAAAAATGCTTGTCCTCGAACTCAAAGTGATTATATTTCAGTACTAGATTTAAAAGAGTCTCAACTGTGTCTTTATCTAATTGCCTAGGTTGGCTGGAGCCCGCGTAAGCTGAAACTGCGGAAGCTATGCCCTCGGCGTGAGGTATGTTGGTGTACAAAGATACGACATCCATAGTGACCAAGTAACCCCCCGCCGGTACCGTTTCTTGGTATCAATGCTTTGAACGTCTTATCGGTTATCTGCCCTGCCTTGCGCAGAGTGATTAGGGTGTGCTTTATTTCGCTTTAAAATTTCTCGGTAGGATTGCTTGGGAGTTCTCTGTAAAATTTAGTTTCCCAGTTGACGGAAACCTTCGGCTATGTAAACATCCCGGTCAAGTACCACCACTGCACCACCCTTGTCCGCTGGCTTAATGACAACTGTCTGATCATCACGTAGAGTTCGCAGCGCCTGCTCTTCCTCTTTTGAGAGGTTACTGCGGATGGGACGATGCCTCTCGTACTCTTTTATAGTGTCTTTTTGAACCGCACAAATATACATGTCCAAGTATTTGTCGCGTGCCTCGCCAGGTGTCCATAATTTTTCGGAGAGTTCAGGTAGCTGATCAAGACACCCTTCTGTAGTTTTTCGACCATAAAAGTAATCCCGTAGTCGCAAATTTCTCGCGAAGTCATCCAAATCTTGAAACAATTGAAACTCGTTCATCCTTCCTGACGCCGGACAAAAAGTTAGACCTTTCGAAAGGAGATTTAGTTGCGCACTCGACAATGGGCTACTCGACAAGTTTATGACATTTGAGGCGTTGCCCACTGTCTCGTGTTTTTTTCCACTGATTACTTCAGAACAATCGGTCACCTCGGATTCAAGGTTTTGGCCTTGAGAATCAGCTCTGATGGCCGTTGGGATATTGTCACGCTCCCGTTTCTTTCTTTGTTATTCTTGGATATTGACATTTTTCTTTCCCTCGTACTTTACCAGTTCCAGCGCTTCCAATTCAGTGAGCTTTGACTGACACAACAGAAGCTGCTCCTCGTTTTTTAAGATGCGATGCTCTACGCACGCTATGTTGTGCCACCAGCCGAGTGAGCCCAAGCGAGGCCTCCCATAGTATAGTATTCTACTGCTCTCTTTCTTTTTCGTCAAAGGTGTCCATTGCCAGCTTCTGTTTTACCTGAAGACCCTTCGGTGCGACGCCCGAGGCTAAATATTTATTCATATTAGAGGCATGCATCTCAAATCGCACACGCTTGTCAATTGTTTCACGCAACGTCATGAACTCGCGGGACCAAAAGGTGCCGGATCGCGCCGTACCTGAAGTGTTGGCCAGTCAATCTCTTGGCGTTGGCGCTGCGCAGCCGACAGCCTCGGCATAGGTGGGGCGATCTGCGCGGTGTCCGCTGCCCTCCCGGCAACCGACGCCCCTGGTCGTGCCTGAGCTCCGGGCACGTGCAGCGTGTTGGTCCGACCCGTCACAGGGCGCAGCCTGGGCATCGCCCGGACGGGATGGTGAGCCCCGCCGCGCGGGCCCGACGTGACCATTCGAGGTGTGATCACGCCAAGATCCATGCGACCGTCCGCCGCCCCGCAGGGATTTAAGGGATTTGTTAGTCAGGGCGAGGATACAGAAGTCAAACACGCCCAAGGGCTGTCGACCGCGTGGGAAACCTCGTTGCAAGGTATGCCGTCACATGACAACAGCAGACAAGGTTGAAGCATCGAACTCACCCTTCGTATATAAAATTACCGAAAATCTTGACTGTGATTCCAGTAACGTCGTATACAAAATTCGATGCGAGGTGTGTAAGCAGGAATATATCGGCCAAACAGAGACCCCTTTCCGCCTGCGGTTTAACAATCACCGCGCGCATCTGAAAAGTCTCCCCAATTTACCTTTCTCCAGGCACGTTCGGCTGCCAGATCACTGCTTTGAACGCGTGAGCGTTATGCTCTTGCAATCTGGTTTCCAACACACCCATGCACGCGACCAGAGAGGATCTTTTTTCATCCATAAATTTGGAACGTACACTAAAGGAATTAATGAGAGTCCGGGGTACCTAACGTGCCTCCGGGATATGCCGTGAAAGTGCATGGGAAACGCGCATACATGCTCTGTGTTCTCTAAAATTGAGACGCTGGCTATTCACTGCTTGCTCACCCCTCCGCATGCGCCTCAAGGGGACGAGCGGAAAACCAATAAATTAGGTTTTCTGGACCCTGCCACTGAAGTGGTCATTCTGAGTGACCTATTGCCCTTCTTGAAATACGCACGTGCTGACTTGATGTCAGTTGTCTGTTAAACGTTCAAAAACTGGACCACAAGGAGGCTATTATACTCGACTCCCTAAATCTAAGCCCATGGGCGCACTTGCTTTGCGAATCCCATGCATATACTATTTTTTTTGGAACTATATTTTTTTTTCTTTTTTCGCACCGTAGCTGGACTACAAAGTTGCCGGAACGGGCCGTGCCTTGTATATGTGTACTGTGACACTGTGTTTCTTTCTACAAGTTGCCGCTCTTCTGTCTTCCTGCTGGGCCCCTTCTCTATCGTGCCCCGTGCCACCCGATTCAACTTGCCCTCTCTCCCGCTACAACGGCAGCCCACGCACTGGTGCTGCGGAGCAACCGCTTTCTCCCTCCTTGCATCGGGTGCAAGGGAACCTAGCTGCCGCTACTTCACGCCCCCCTCACTCTCCGTCTTACGTCTCCCTACTCCTGCGCGCTTTTTTCTTTTTCTTTCCATTTTCTTTCTTTTTCCTTTTTTTCCCCTCACTGACCTCCTTGCTCTACATACATGTGACTCCGCCTTCCTCTTGCCCTGCATAGCTGCCAAAGGCCGCTGTAAATCTGCCAAGGCGCCGAAAATCAATCACTGTCACAACTGTTCCTCTCGGTTTGATGTATGTAAGAACGACCGGGCACCCGGTCTGGTGTCTTCAATACCAGGGCCGAACTGCCATTTTTTTGTAAACCGTGATGAAGATCGGTCCACCGATCGAAACTGTCGAAATTAAATACTTGTGCTGTTTACCTTGTAGCACCACTCAAGTTCTTTATATATATATATATATATATATATATATATATATATATATATATATATATATATATCTGCTCCCTCTTGCTAGCATTGTCCATATTGGAACTACTTCACAGCTCCAGCTTTCTTTTACCGCAATAAGAAATATAGTGAATGTACAAACACTATTGTCTGTTGTGATTCTGTTTTGTGTTTAAATAAAACATGCCATTCACCTTTGCGTATAATCGAGTACAATTATGAAAGCCATCTTATGGTTGGTCACCTCCTTGTATAGCTGGGATGTTCATAGGCATGATGAGCTAATTAAACTGGGTATTTTGAAGCAAGGCTCACGTAGTCATTGCTTATGACTTTAAATACCACCGACTGCACACTTCTTACACAATTTTACAGGGCACTTTTTTTGCTCACTAGAGCAACTAGCTGCATGAAATTAAAGGGCCCGTCACCGGGTCTGGCCGCCTTCAGCTGACAAGCGCAGACCATACATTGAGCGATAACAATCGTGTCTGCAAAGTATTACATCGCTACGCGCCGCAGAAAGATCTGAAATTTCAATCCGCACGCCGTTTTACTCTTCACTCGCGGCCGCCGCGCTCCAAGCCGGACGGTGACATAATCGTGCCCCTGCCCTACGTAATCGTTTCCGCAGTGTGACGTCACTCGTGGTGACATGTGACTTCGAGAATTGAAAGACGACATCTGTTATTGAAGTTTAGAGAAATAATAAAACACACAAACAGAATGTGTGCGTGCTTTTTGTTTTACTTCGCACCTAAGCAAGAGAGTTGTACTTCCGCTTCGTCTGCTTGTTCCCATGGTCGTGCGCTCACGTGCGCAGGTACCGAAACTATGCCATTTTCTACCGTGTTCCAGCGCCTGATCACGCTCTGCGATCCGCTTGTTCTGTCTGCCTCAGTATTCGTCTAGCACTGAAAATTCCGCTAGTCATGTTTCCTTGTGCAAAGCGGGCCAAATCGTTCGCTGCGCGAACTAAACAGCTCGCGCGCGACGCCGTCGGCGGAAGTGCTTACTCCGAAAAAAGAAAGTGAGGAGGAAAAAAAAAATAAGACTGGAGGCGGGGCCTATGACGTATGCGTCACGCGATCCTCGAGGTCCGGTATGGGAGAACGGAAGGAAGTAATTTCTACTTGCGAAGGCTAGACGGGACGAGTAGAGAGAGCGTGTTGCTTGGCAGTGGAGCCCGCCTGCTGAAATCATGGGTTCGCGGCACTGAAATATTTCTATCTCGGCTATTATTGAGCCGATTTGAAATTTTTTTTTGCAGCAGAACGCTCCCTAGAGGACACGTAACAACTTTGTTAAGGTGCCTGGTGAGGGACCCTTTAAGGAAAATTGTAAAAAATTAAAGTGAACGCACCTGCTCCTTTACAGAGAAACTCGCCTAAGTGCGGTGCGCTTCGCCGTCCTAAGGCGAGTGTTGTCAGCGACGATCTGCCCGAGCACAAACCGGTGGGGCAAATGCCGGCGCTCACGCAGCCACATCTGCATCCAAGACACAGGCAACACACGCATTTATTGCAGGAATTTGAGCAGTTGTTTTCCGTGGTTAGAAGTTCACCGCAGTTGCAATGTATCGCACCGTGCTCATGAACTGATGCGGTTTTGTACGATCAGCCGCGAGAAACACGTGAATGCACTGGCCCCAATAGTAGTGTTGGAGCACTCGCACGAAGAATAGCCGTAAACAGGTCAACAACTACCTCGTGCACGGAATAAGACGACAGTCACTGCACTAGCTGGCAGTCTTCTTGACAGGACGGCTGATCTGTCTCGGCGCCGCAGTGGAATAAATCTGTTGCTGAAGCGCTCCAGAGGACTGCAATGGTCCGTAAAACGAGGCCCTTGAATATACTGAGCCACCCTTAACGAAACAAAAGCTGCGGAGGCAACTGGCGTCCATCCGAAATACCGACGAGACGAGCGACAGATCAAAAGGAACCCATGCTTACGCACTAACTGCACTCGAGCAGCGATTCAGTGTAGCTGCGGACCTACCTTGAAATTCTCGAGAAAAAGCGCTCGTGCTTTCCTTAACTTAAGGCGCGTTTCGAGTGGAGGGCGATTTGTGAAATGAAAAGCCGCCCTCAAGGAGCGTTTCCAGTGGAGGGTCGAATCGAGGTGCGCTTGTGAATACGGGGATTAGTGACCCTATAATGTAGGCAGAGCTTCGAGTCGAAGAAATTTATTCTTAGCGCGAAAACATTCTACATCCCAATTGCAAATTACAGCTCGGAATTCTAGTGTAGCACAAAGAAGATCAGGAAGTGAGCAGACACGACTGTGCTGTTCTCGTGTCTTCCTTGCGCTAAACTAGTATGGGATATCTCCATCCAGCCTGCAGACCAGAGGGAAATCACAGCTGCGCTTCTGTAGCAAAAAAAGAAAGGCAGTCTGGCTGAATCCAAGCAGCGGAATAAGCCAACATGCTGCGGGTGCTGAATATAAATAGAGCGTCCTTTGTGCCACCTTTCGCACTGAGAAGCGGATGGGCGAAACAGCAACGACGCCGCTCCAGGCGAGCCCTCTCCGGAGAAAGCGTGCGAACTTGCGGCTGCAGCCACGGCTCGGCGGTTGCGCTCGTTTATAACGCCGTTCAAAAGTCGCTGGCGAGGCCGCACCCCGAGCGGGTCAGCTAACGCAATTAACGACCGCCGCAGCGATCAGGCCAAGACGTGGCCCATTTGTCAGACTCCCGTGGCTGGCTTTTGTTCGCCCGGACGCTGCTCAAATTTGTTCTCCCTTGCCGACGTCGTGTTCCGTTCCAGCCGCTAGCTCCACGAGCTCTAACCGATCGGATTACGCTACTTGGTGGTGATCAGCCGCACCGCTCTCGTTTTGCGGGTTGAAACACGTGCTTAGATTTCTCCACTTCGGAGACTCGAAAAAGTTATACGCAATACTCTCCACCAGGCCAAAATATCGCCCACTTCCAATCAAAACAACGTGACTGGTCCGACGGCAGTCTTTGATGTAGACGGAACCTCCCGTCTCGAAGCTGGGCTTGACCTTCTTACCTCCTGAAGATGCGCTTCTCCTCAACGCTTCTTCACGATCGCTCATAGCGCGAATTACGCCCGAGTTATGGCATTAGCGGCGCCAAAATGAAATGGCAGCCTTGGCTCTCATAAACCTCGCTGCCTCGCTGCACCTGCGAGACTTCTTCGACGTTTCTTTCCAGGGGCACGGAGAAATACGTGTAATTAACATAGTGAGGCCAGCCGTAGGAGGAATGTATTCTGCTAAAAACTCACGTGTTAAGTGCATACTGAGCGAATTGTGACACCTACAGCGAGTATATATATCGCAAGCAAGCACCTAGCGACAACATTCAGAGTGAATCGGGCGGCCGCCTTTGTATCCACTGCTAGCTGTTTATTCTGTGCACGGCAGGGGTAAGAACAACGATTGCCAGGCTGATCGCATCTTCGGTCAGCCGAGGCAGACGAGCAGAGAACGCAAACACGCTCCACCGCCTCGGTTCCTGCACGTGCCGACTTATTCACGTGACGTGATGTAGAGTACATCATCGGAGCGTACTGTGACGCCTACAGCAAATCTTTATAGTAAGCAAGCGCCTAGCGACAACATTCTCAGCGAATCGGGCAGCCGCCTTTGAAACCACTGCTAGCTGTTTATTCTGTGCACGGCAGGGGTAAGAACAACGATTGCCAGGCTCATCGTATCTTCGGCCAGCCGAGGCAGACGAGCAGAGAACGCAAACACGCTCCACCGCCTCGGTTCCTGCACGTGCCGACTTATTCACGTGACGTGATGTAGAGTACATCATCGGAGCGTACTGTGACGCCTACAGCAAATCTTTATAGTAAGCAAGCGCCTAGCGACAACATTCTCAGCGAATCGGGCAGCCGCCTTTGAAACCACTGCTAGCTGTTTATTCTGTGCACGGCAGGGGTAAGAACAACGATTGCCAGGCTCATCGTATCTTCGGCCAGCCGAGGCAGACGAGCAGAGAACGCAAACACGCTCCACTGCCTCGGTTCCTGCACGTGTTGGCGGATTCACATGACGTGATGTGCAGCATCAGAGCGTACTTTGACGCCTACAGCGAGTATATATAGAAAGCAAGCGCGGATCAACCACATTCAGAGCGAATCGGACAGCCGCCTTTGGACCCACTGCTTTTAATTCTGTACACTGCAGTTGGTAAATATTTACGCTCCCGCAATCCGTTACAACTGCTTCACTTGCAGTTCCCGATTTTCTCTAAACGCTACCTACTCCTTGGAACTTCGTCTCTTTTGTTGTCATCGAACCATTTCCTTACGGCAAAATGGAAAGAAGCTCCATTCCCTGATCAAATTTGCCAACGCTCTAAGCGCAAATTTGCGAAGTTCCGTTAATGATCTGGGAAAAGTTCTGCTTGACATGGGACCCCAGTTTCTTGGTGCTTCTTCTGATGCCAAGACTTGTGTGAAAAATGTAGATGCTACAATCAACGCTATGAAGACCAAGGTGGCATGTCGCGGCATCTGTAAGCTTGAGAAGGGACATTTTTGTTGAATTAAACATTGAGATAAAATCGCGGCGCAAAGAGTTCAGTGATGCAAAAAGTCAGCTTTGAGTGTCAGAAAGAGAATATGAAAAACGAATTAAATTTACCGAGAAAGCAGCCGATATACTCGCAGCCGTAGTGGACTCGGAACAATATTGAACTAAAAGGTATATAGCTCTCGCTGAGCACGAAAACGTTGAGAGAGGAGAACAAATTGCCCTCAGCTTGTGTTGAGCTTTCCAGTCGAGACTTGGGCGTTGTGCACTTAGTACCGACAAAGGCCAACAATGCTCCACTAGCGTTCACAACATCTCAGGCCGAGATCAGCTGGTATGTGATAGAAGTACAACTATCTCAAGTGCAATGTTCGCAGCATAAGGAAAAATACTAATTTGCTTCTCGCTGTTCTATTGTAACCCGCCGCGGTTGCTCAGTGGCTATGGTGTTAGGCTGCTGAGCACGAGGTCGCAGGATCGAATCCCGGCCACGGCGGCCGCATTCCTATGGGGGGCGAAATGCGAAAACACCCGTGTACTTAGAGTTAGGTGCACGTTAAAGAACCCCAGGTGGTCGAAATTTCCGGAGTCCTCCACTACGGCGTGCCTCATAATCAGAAAGTGGTTTTGGCATGTAAAACCCCATAATTTAGTTTTTTAAATTCTATTGTAACATCGGTACAGATTCGACGTACCAGCAACTCCGGATAATGTAAGTCTATCGCATCCGCGCCACTCATATTCGCGTGATGGTGGCGAACTTGAGTTGCGCCGTCACGGTGCGTGTTACCGGACACTGTCGGTGCATAACGCTCACAGTTTAACCAACATTTCACTTAGCAGCGCAGTTCTCTTCTGGCAGAAACCAAAGTGTTTCACTTTTTATCCGGATCTGTTGACAACATTAGTTGGAGGGAATTCGAGATAATGTTGAGCACAAATAAAGGTATGTAGTGGGTTAGCCGGCGGTCACAGCGCTGTTGGTGAAAGGTATTCCTGGGCCCCATTTTATGTCGTTGATTTCAACATATTTTGGGTATATCAACACGTCCCTCCTCTGTCATAAAAAAGTTAAGGTCTTACCAATATATGGAGACGCAGATCGTTATATCCTTGTAGTTATTCACCTGTTTGTGTTCTGAGTATTACGAGTTATATTTTATTGCGGTAGCAATTACATGGACACTCCAGGTGCATTTCAGCCGTCGCCGCGCTGACACAGTCGCCGCCACCGTGTGTGCGAGCGATCGCGGCCCAACCTCGCGCGCGCCACGGAGGAAAGGGCTGCGCAATTCGCCTCGCGCAACACAAATCCAGGCCGCATCACTCCACTTCAACAGCTATACTAACGTTAACGCACACGCACAAAAATTTCACAGCATTACACAACAACCGTGAATCACGTGTAGGAGGCGGTGTTATGTTGGCTATCTCGCGAGGTATTCCGTTTTCCCATATTTCTGTTCAAACTAACCTAGAAACTGTATAGGCGCACGCTTTTTGTGTCTGTCGTAAAAGCTTTGTGGTTGGGGTCTGCTATCGTCCGCCCAATAATTGCTCAAATTTTGTTGCCCATTTACATGATGCCATTGATATCATTATTGCACGTCATCCTAACGCTTTCATTTTTCTCCTGAAAGACTTCAACTTTCCCAACGTTTCCTGGTCTTCCGATCCCCCGGCTTTGAAACCGCTTTCATCAGAAAGCTTTGACTTTATCAATATTTGCTCGGTATTTTCTCTTTATCAGCTTGTCTCTCAACATACTAGGCTATGGCACAATACGACAAATACGCTTGACCTTATACTAACGAACTGTCCTGATATTGTCTCTGATTTATCGTATCTGCCACTTATTAGCGCTCATATAGCGCTCTGTTTTCAACTAAAATATTGTCAGTGAATAAAGCTGAGAGTGCAAAAGTCCCTTCGTAATTAAAGCAAAGCCAACTTTGAAGCTGTCAATAACGAACTGTCTACGTTTCTTAACGTTTTCTAAGATGATTTTGAAAGCCGTACTACCGAAACTAACTGGAATATCTTTACAACAAAAGTACATGAACTAATTGACCAGCACGTACCTATGCGCACTATTTCTTCGCATTCAAAAGCATTTTGGTACAACTCGCATTCAAAACGACTTCGTAACAAAAAAAAAAAAGCGGCTCTATCGCTCTGTCGAGCATTCTCCCTCTGAGCAGCGGCGGGATCCATATGGGAAAGCGAATAATGCTTATGTCTCCGCACTGAAATGCTCCCGTAATTATGTCCTACAAAATACTCGGCCAACTAGGCTCAGTAATGATCCAAAAAAAGTTTTGGCGAACCATTCACCCCGACCGTAACAGTGAAATCACGTTACTTGACTCTTCTGGCGATGCAATTCGACTTGCCAACTGCTCTGTGGTGTTAAATGACGTATTTTGCGGTAATTTTGTTACAACCTCGTCTAGAACACTTCCCAACGTGCAGTGTTTTGATTCTACAACAATGGATCCAGGAATTATTCAAACCCTTGGCATCGAAAAAATTATCGAATCATTGAAAATGTCCTCAAGCCCAGGAATTGACCTTATCAATGCTAAATTCTTAAAAAGTACCATAATATAGTCTATTATTATGCTATCAAAAATATTTCAGCAATCAGTTGATGAATCCACACTGCCATCCGACTGGAAAGTCGGAAAGGTGGTCCCAGTTCATAAATGTGGAAGTAAAAATACGCCCCTAAACTACCGCCCGATTCGACTAACTAGTATCCCGTGCAAAATCCTCGAGCGTGTCCTTTACATAAACACTGTTAATTTCCTTGATGCCAACTCGTTCTTTTGGAAGGCCCAACATGATTTCCGCCGATCTCTTTCCTGCGAAGCACAGTTGGCTTCCTTTACGCACAAACTACATACAATACATCGAAATAACTGGTCCGCCTCTACTTCTAATCCACAGTTACTTAAAAGATAGAAAACAAGTCGTTGACATTTCTGGGTACTACTCTAAAGAAGCTACTACTAACATTGGTGTACCACAGGGGTCCATATTAGGTCCTCTACTTTTCCTAATTTATATTAATGATCTGCCCAGTTGCCTCTCCTTATCGAAGTGTATTCTTTACGCTGACGATACTACTATATTTAGTTCTAACAACTGTATATTATCGCTAACACGTAAGCTAAACGAAGATCTCGTGAAAATTTCCACATGGTGTCAACTTAACAACCTGCAGATTAACCATAAAAAGACTAATTTTGTCGTCTTTGCCTCATATCAGCGATCGCCTGAACTCCTTCAATCTATTTCCATCAACAATCACCTAATCACTGCAGTCGATTATTGCACCTATTTAGGTGTGGAATTTGATCGTCATCTTAAATTTCACCTTCACATAGCTAATGTGAAAAAGAAAATGGCATACGGAATACGCGTTTTAATCAAAGCACGACCATATTTCTCATTTTCAACTCTCAAGTCGCTTTATGCTTTTGATCATTCTCATATTAGCTATAACATTGAATCATGGGGAACCACTTATAACAGTCACCTACCTTCGTTGCAAGTCATTCAGAATCGAGCTATACGACTAATAACATTTTCACCTCGTAGCATTAGCGCAAATCAACTGTTACAGGCACATAATATTTTGAATGTGACTGATCTTCTTAAATATAACCTGGCCATATTTATTTTTAGGTCATTAAACAATGATATTCCAGTAACCACCATACCATATACATCCCTTACTAATGTAAATAATACGAGATTTTCAGGAAATATGAAGTTCATTTTACCCATCGTTCGCACCAACTATGGTAAGCAGTCATAACATTTCTCAGCTTTATCTCTGTGGAACACATTTCCATTCCCTTTCAAATTGTTCAAAGCTCACAGGTTTCGTACAGAACTTAAGTATTTTCTTTTAGCTTCCTCCGATTTTCCCATTTGAGTGTACTATGTGTTATATTTTTAACTTTCACTTTGTTTTTCTATATGTCTCTGGCATTTTGTTTACTTCTTTTTTTTCTTAAGCTATTTTTTGTAGTTTCACCTTTTCTTGTCTAATTCAAAGCCTTGTTATTGCTTAATACATTCATCTGCTGCTTTTCTGTTCATATATGCCTTGTCTCCTAAAACCTTTATTATCGGAAATTTCATATGTTGCCATTGTTGTTTTATTAATTCTAGTCATCATGCAGAGGAGGTCCCATTTCAGTTTCTAACTACGGGACCTCCTTCTGTATATACTTATCATGTAATTATCCCCATTTTTGCCTTGAATAAACTGATTCTGATTCTTCTGAATTCTTGATCGTCGTTCTATAGCTGACTGTTTCTTCTTAGATTTCGCGAAATCTTTTGAAAATGTTTGCCACAGTTTACTTCTCTTTAAATTAAGCAAATTGAACGTTGATAGGAAACTTCTCTCCTGGATCGAATATTTTTTAACCAGACGCTCACTATTCGTGTCTGCTAACACTTTTAATGCCCCTTTGAGGCCAGTTCATTCTGGCGGGCCCCAAGGTTCAGTGCTCGGCCGTTTCCTGTTTCTCATTTATATTAATGACTTGCCGCAATGCATGACCTCTAACATTCACTTATTCGCCGACGATTGCGTATTCTTCCGAGAAATTATTCACCAAAATGATGTTACGATCCTTCCAAACGATATCAACCGTATATCTAACTGGTGTAAAGTCTGGCTGATGGAACTCAACACAACAAAATGTAAGGTATTACGTATCCGCCGTAAAACTTCTTGCCCCACTTCCTACTTACTCGAGAATTCCGCTCTCGAATCTGTAACATCCTATTGCTACTTAGGTGTCCACATAACTTCCTCTCTTTCTTGGTCTCTTCATATTAGCAAAATAATTAGCAATGCAAACCGCTCGTTAGGTTACCTCCGGCGTAATTTTTCATCGGCTCCTGTTTCTTTAAAACTCCACCTTTACAAATCTTTAGTCCGAAGTAAACTCGAATATGCCGCTTCCATCTGGGACCCTAGCACTGCTATATTAACCTCTGCCCTCGAGCTTGTCCAAAATAACTCTGTCCGCTTCATTCTAGGAAACTGCAGTCGTACTGACAGTATCATTTTAATGAAAGAATCCCTACAGCTTGCGTCACTCGCCTGACGCCGCAATTTTTCTCGCCTATGTCTCTTCCACTAGATATACTAAAGTCCCGCCCTACACAACGACCTAATTATTCCTCCATCACACATTTCCCCTCGTTTCGATCACGCACAAAAGGTTGGAATAATGTCGTGCTTAACGCAAACTTGTTACCAATCATTTGTACCCCGCACCTCACAGGACTGGAACCACCTTCCGGGATCAGTCACGTCCACCGCTCACTATTCCCAGTTTCATAATGTTTTAAACACAAGTGTCTTGCAATGTAACTAACCAAGTATGTAATTATATTGGTCATCGGTCAATTGCTTAAATTTTTATTGCTTCCCGCTGTTATCTCATCTTTTAAGCTAACATTGTATTACCAGAACAAAAACCTGTATCGTGTGTTTCTTCCCGTATGTTCCACTCCCCTCTGTAATGCCTCTGGCCATGAGGGTAATACTAATAATTAAATAAATAAACCTGCTTGGTGGATCGCCAGGGGGTGCCGAGAAGTGCGGACGCGCAAACATCGGCTCCCGTTTCCTCAAATGTTTTCGGTGGTACAGTACGCGAAAACGCTTGAACGCTGTGCATCATTCGACGCAGTTTGTTGCGGGGATCAAGCCGATACTGGATTTATATCGGTAGGTGCTTTTCTGGAACGTTTATACGACCTTGAACATTTCGCCACGCCGGGCGGAGCTAACCCTAACGGGTCAACGCCGATGAGGAGTGCGGGCTAGGCCTTGGCCTAACTCCGGGGTGGTGGGGCATCATGCCCGAAGTCGAGATGGTGGAGGGGGTGGAAATCACCCCGAAGAAGCAAGGTGCCCCGGCTGGACCACGGCAACGGGCAAGACTAAGAAGGCAAGGCAAGAAACTTCCAAGTCGACGCCGAGCCCGGTAAAGCAGGGAGGCGGCAGGGGCGGCCGCCGCACGGCAGCCCAGCGGAACGCGCTGAAGAAGCTAGCCGCAGCCTCAAGGCTCCCGAGACTGCCACGGGACCATATTCGAGTCATCGTTAGGCCAAGGGGTGGCCTCGACGTGAAAAAGATAAGCACTATTAGAGTGGCACAGGCGCTGGCTATGGCGGCGGCGCTTTCACCCAACGAGGTTGGCGAAGACATCGTCTGCCCAAATAGCGTGCAAAACATCTACGTCGTCTCAACACCAGAAGAAAGGAACGCGCGTGCTTACGCGATGGTTCAACAGATACACCTGCGCGAAGGGGTCTTTGAAGTGGCCGCGTACATGGCCGCCTCGGACAATACATGCAAGGGTGTTGTGAGGGGCGTCCACGTCGAGTTCAACGACGCTCAGCTCCGCGCAATGATCGTACACCGGCGGAACCCCACCGCGTTGAAGGTGCGTCGCATCAAGACCACCACTACGGTTATCGTCCTATTCGACGGACTGAGGGTGCCGAACTTTGTCATGTGTGGAGCAGGCATGCTGCCCTGCTCTCTATACAGAAGGCAAGTTGATGTGTGCTACGGTTGTGGGGAACTGGGCCACAGGGCCGATGTATGTCCGACCCCGAGTGTGAAGAAGTGCAGGGGATGCGGAGCCACATCCCCCACTGAAGGCCACCAGTGTGAGGCGAAATGCGGCATATGCGGAGGCCCTCACCCACCGGCTGATCGTAAGTGCGAGCAACGCTTCCAAACGCCGTATGTCGTCAGGCAGAGACGCCGGAGGCGCCGGCGGAAGAAAACTGGCGACGCCAAGAAGGGCGGCAACGCGGCACGCGAGATGAGCCAGGCACTGACGTCAGCGCTACGAAAGAGGAGCTCTTCGAGGGGACGCTCCGGCTCGCGCAGTCTTTCCCGCTCTAGAACGCGCTCCCGCTCACATGAGCGCTCCGTGCAACGAGGGCGCTCTCAATCGAGGGGCCGCTCCAAGTCCAACGTGCGCATCGCAGGAGGTCCCACCTGGGCCGACAAAGTGAAACAGACGAAGCAGACGGGCCGGACGCAACACGCCGACGCACAGGAGAGCGAGCGGGCGCATGATCCCAGGATCGCGCAGTTGATGAACGAAAACGCCAGCCTCAAGGAGGAAATCCGGAGAATGAAGGCCGACTTTGAAGCCTTCCGAAACGCCAGCGCCGTTCAAGCGGCTGCGCCAAGGCAAATGTCTACGGAAGAAGGGGCCACAGCAAGAGCGGTCAAGCGCAGAGCCACCTCCTCCCAGGGTACTGTTGAGGACGTGAGCACGGCGGAGGCTGCCATGCAGAGGTCCTTGGACCGCATGCAAAAATCCTTTGCCGAGCTGGTACAGAGTAACCAGGCCATTCTACTCCGAGTGCAACTGCTTGAGAACGAGCCTGCCAAGCGATGTGACGTACACTACGGCGACGCCGCCAGGCCGGAGGCGGTGTCCAGTGAAATGCTACAAGACAACCAGCAGTCGTGGGCTGACGAGCAAGATGGCATCTCAGCCCAGCTCCGGTCCAACATGCCCAACCATGGCCAGACCGGATAGTAAGCTCATCGTGTGGCAGTGGAACTGCGCCAGCTTTCGGAGGCGCAGGCCTCAACTGGTGCAGTTCATCAAGGCCCGGGAGCCGCAAGAGAGGCCCACGTCATTTTGCTACAGGAAACGGGAATGGAAACGATTTCCCTCCAGGGGTACCGAGCTGTCTCCTCGTTGGCGGAGAACGGGCTCAGCATCGCGATACTTATTGCAAATAAGTGCGCCTTCCAGGAGCACGATCTCCGTCTTGGCAACACCAAGCTGAAAGCGTTGCTCGTCGAGATCATACCAAACAGTTGGCTCAAGAACAGCGTCTACGTTATCAATGTGTACTGCTCGCCTAGGGACAACCGGCAGACCTTCTACAGCCTAACAACCAAGGCATCGTCCAAGGCGAGGGAGACGCCGCTCGTTCTGACTGGAGATTTCAACGCGCCGCACGAAGCCTGGGGCTACGTGAGAAGCATTCCCAAAGGCTGCAGACTCCTGCAGGCAGCGACTGAGAGCTCCCTAGAACTGATAACCGACCCCCATTACCCCACACGCATGGGAAATTCGGTCTCGAGAGACACCACCCCAGATCTGGCCTTCGTCAAGAACGCGCCGGGAGCAGAGTGGCACAACTTACAAGAGAACCTGGGAAGTGACCACTACATCGTGGAAATCTCCCTACCGGTCAGCACTTCCCCGCAGAGGTCCTTCGAAATAGTCGACTGGGACGCCTTCCGAAAGAGAAGGAAGGACGACCACGAGAAATACGAGAGGTTTGCGGACCTCGCAGCGCAGCTCAAGAAGGATGTAGCTGCGGTCACCAGGACCGTCGAAACGGTCCTCAAGCTCGATCGCATGGACGCTCGATTGGCGCACCTGCTCGAAGCCAAGAATTCCCTCACGGCCAGGTGGAAGACGCAGAAGCTGAATCGCAACCTCCGGAGGAGGATTGCGGCCCTCAACCGCGAGATCGAATCGCACTGCAAGGAGCTCGGCCAGCAGCAATGGAACGAAGTATGCGCGTCCGTCGACGGCCAGATGCGTGCGGGAGGCAAGTGGAACCTCCTCATGCAGTTATTGGACGACACCCAGTCTAAGAGAAACCACACTCTGGCTATCGATAGGCTGGTCCACAAGCTTAATAGCGAAGGCGCATCTATGAACGAAGTGATGGACGAAGTCGCGCGTCGCTACCTCCCCATCGGGCAGTCCGGGCCAGAAGATTACCCGGCCTATGGCGGCAAGGCGGACGAGGAGCTCGACGCCCCCTTCTCCGTCTCAGAAGTCAGAGCGGCCCTTCAAGGCCTCAACGGAAGATCGGCGCCCGGGCCGGATGGAATCTCGAACAGACTCCTTCGAAATTTAGACGAAGGCTCGATCGAACTGCTCACCAAAGAAATAAACAATGTCTGGGAGGCCGGCCTCGTACCGGATGCCTAGAAGGAAGCCTCGGTGATCCTAATTCCGAAGCCGGGCAAGACACCAGCCATAGATAGCCTGCGACCCATTTCGCTCACGTCTTGCGTGGGCAAGGTGGCGGAGCATGTCATCCACAACAGAATATCGAGGCATGTCGAGGAATGACACCTCCTCCCGCCGAATATGGTCGGCTTCAGACCCTCGCTGTACACTCAAGAGGTCATGCTGCTGATCAAGAGGCAGATAGTCGACGTGGTCACGAGAGACGTCCGAGGCATCTTGGCGCTGGACATCGCCAAGGCCTTCGACACGGTCAAGCACAAGCACGTCCTCGACTCTGTGACGAGATTGAACCTCGGTGAACGCTTTCACGCTTTCCTAAGGGATCGCAAGGCCACGATCAAATTGGGCCAGGTCAAGTCGGACGGATACGCGCTGGGAGCCTGCGGCACGCCGCAGGTTGCGGTGTTATCTCCACTGCTCTTCAACATCTTCATGAGAGACCTATCAGTCCGACTCGACCGAATCGGGGCCGTCAATCTCAATTACGCTATCTACGCGGACGACATCACCGTCTGGTGTGGCGGTGGGTCGGACGCAGCGGTGGAGCGGGCCCTGCAAGAGGCCTTGCAAGTCACGGAAGAATTCCTCGAGGGCACGGGACTGGTCCTCTCGCTGACTAAGTCGGAACTCTTGCTGTATCGACCCGACAGAAAAGGCCGCAAGTTCGACACGACGCTGGACCAAGTGCCGATCGAACTCAGAACGAAGACTGGTCAGCGCATCCAGAGGGTGGATTCTCTCAGAGTGCTCGGACTGGTCCTCAATGCAAAGGGCAACAACGCGCAAATGATCGCGCGCCTGAGTACGAAGACGGAGAACATGCTCAGACTTGTTTCGCGAGTGACGAGCAGTAGGGGGGGGGCATCAGCGAAGCCAACCTCATAAGGATCTACCACGCCTTCCTTATGAGCCATATCAACTACGTGGCTTCTGCGCTAAACTGGTCACGTTCGGAGGAGAGTAAGATCGACGCACTCATGAGGAAGAGTATCAAACGAGTCCTTGGCATCCCCATGACGACCAGCACGGAGAAGTTGATGCAACTCGGGGTCCACAACACCCTGAGCGAAATCGTCGAAGCGCAGAAAACGGCACAGATCGTTCGCCTCTCTACCACCAAGGCCGGCCGCCGAATGCTCGAGATGGCGGGTCTGGCAGCCATGGCCGAGTAGTCGTGCGCCGTCCCGCTTTGCCAGAGTGAAAGGGAAACCTTTCGAGTCTCCCCCTTCCCGAGGAATGTTCATCCACAACACAACGAGGCCCGGCGCGCAGCCAGAGCCCGACCACTCATCAAGACTGCCCTGCAAACCCCAGAGCTCGCGTCCTTTGTCGACGCGGCGCGGTATCCCGGATCGAACTCGTACGTGGCCACGGTGGTTGATCCCCAGGGCAAGATCCTGAATGCGGCGTCTATACAACGTTCGACGGCGTCCGTCGCAGAGCAAGTCGCAGTGGCGCTGGCTCTGTGCGAACCCGGGCGCACGCATATCTTCACGGGCTCCAGGTCGGCGGCGATGGCCTTTCTCGCCGGCTCTGTCTCGGCCGAGGCTGCGGCAGTGCTGAGGACCCGCAAGACAGGCACGGCCCGTCATGTCATCACTTGGTTCCCGGCTCACATGGGCCGGAACGTCTCCCCCGGCTCGATCAACCCTAAGGAGCTGGCCCACGACCAGGCGCGAGGTCTGATCAACCGCGCCAGTCCGAGGGGCCTGGCTTCGCAGGGTATCGACCGAACCACGGACCCGCTGCTTACTTTCCACGAGATCACTACTCATTACCAGCTGGGACGCAGACAGTATCCGGCTCCTCACCCGAAGCTGGGCAGACCCCAGGCCTCGGTGCTGAGAATGCTGCAGACGGGCTCCTTTCCGTCTCGCTCGAGGCTGAGCCACTACACTCCAGGTGTGGATCCCCGCTGCCCAGACTGCGGCGAGGAACGGTCGACCTTGAACCACATGCTGTGGCAATGTTCTGCGTTGCGCCACTCGCCTTTAAACCGGCAAGAAGACTGGGATGAAGCCGTCAAGAGCAACGACCTTCAAGTCCAGCTTCGGGCTGTCCAAAGGGCCTGCGACAGGGCTGAAGATCACGGTCTTCCGCCCCCGGCGCAGGTGCGGCCCGCGACTACGACAACGTAGTCCCTTAGGACCAATTAAAGTTTCTTGTCTGTCTGTCTGTCTGCTTGTAGCTGTACTTTTCCCTGACTTAAATACTTATGTTTTTCTTATATTTAATTACATAAGCAAACGCCATCAATTCGTCATAATGCGTAATCTTTCACCTGCCCTAGGGATGCCCACAACTGCGTACATTAATTAGTACCCCCGCGGAGTATATTTCGCTTGGTAGATCATTCCCGTACAGCGAAAATACCGAGGGTCCTGGAACGGTAGTATTTGCGCTGTACGTGAATGATCTACTAAGCGAAATAAACTCCGCGGGGGTACTAATGTATGGAGACGATACAGCGATTGTTGCAGATAAAAGTTTCCAATTACCCCGTCACGCTTCGCACGAACTAAATTCTTTGTCTGCCAGTGTGCGCGAGAAAAAAAATGAAAAAAGATATAGCGTCAAGTGCTTGCACTGTGATAGAACCTGTCGGTGTCAGACGTAGTTCACGCCACATAGGAAATGGGTTAATGAAAGCGCCGAGATACTGCACGAGATAATCAACGCTGCTTTGGACGCATGCAGGGGAAAAAATTATCATATGGGCACTAGATGAACTGCGTGGTTTTCACACCTTGTACCTTTTATTACCTTTTGTTTTAAAATAGTACGGCATTACTTGAAAAGCGTACGGATAAGTGTTTTTTTTTTCACGCTAGGTGCTTCTAAGTCCATCATATAGAAGCTGTAAGGGTTTCCGGAAGGCGCAA
Organism: Dermacentor albipictus; assembly: GCF_038994185.2. NCBI lineage: Eukaryota > Metazoa > Arthropoda > Arachnida > Ixodida > Ixodidae > Dermacentor > Dermacentor albipictus. Next base: position 278,664,233 of record NC_091821.1, on the reverse strand, counting down.
AGAAAGTGGTGGTGGTGCAAACTTTATTGGACACAGGGGAGTTGCGGACACGCAGGTCCTTGGGCCCCCGCACGGCCCCACTGCACTCAAACGTTCATGTCCCGGGTGCTCATGACGCTGGCAGCCCGGCCTGTGGCGATGGCTTGCTTGGCCGGGTCCTCGGAGCGCAGTAGGGTCTCCCAAGCCTCCCAAGTAGTAAGGTTCTCCAGGCCCCGCGGGGGAGGATCCGCCGGGCAGAGGAAAAGAATGTGATCGAGAGTGGCTTTGGGGTGGTGGCAGAGGGTACAGGAGGGGTCGGTGGGGACATGGTGATAGCGCGAGCGTATATAAGGGGAGGGTAAGGTGCGTGTTTGGAGCCGCCTCCAAAGTGTCTGGTGATAATTGTCGAGGGAGGGATGGGGTGGGGGGTAGAGCCGACGCTCGGTTTTGCAGGCTTGCGTCAGTTCAGTGAATGAATGCATGCGCTCCCGTGAGAACCCTGGATCGGAGGCCGCCGGTGCCCGGTTGAGTAAACCTCGGGCTAAAGCGTTGGCAGCCTCGTTTCCAGGATTCCCCGAGTGGGCAGGCACCCATATGAGCTCCATGTGGCGGGGCGGGTGTGCAGCGAGAGAGTTCAGTATGCGAAATGCAGGGACGTGAACTCTCCCGCGAGCAAAATTTAGTATGGCAGTTTTAGGGTCCGATAATATATACCGGGCCTCCGTGCCCGTAATACCTACGGCAATTGGCAGCCTCTTCAGCCTCCTCCGAAGTGGCAGTTTGGGGTATGTGAAGGGTGGTAACCGGTTGTAGGGAGTTCGTGATGGCAACAACCACGTCCTCACCTGTGCATGCGGCATCCACCCACACAGCATCCGGTTCCGTGCCATAGTATTTGTGGAGCGCCCGTGCGCGAGCTCTGCGGCGAGGTTCGTGGTAGGTGGGGTGCATGTTTTTAGGGAGAGGTTTAATAAGAAGTTCGTGGTGAATGTGGTGGGGGATCTGGAGCTGTGTGGGATCCGTGGCTGGTATCCTCATACCGAGGGTGTGTAGGATGTGTCTGCCGGTGGTGGTTCTCGCGAGACTTATGTATTGTGTCTGTCTGTGGGCCTCAATAAGCTCACCTATCGTGTTATGTAGGCCTAGCTGGAGGAGTTTTTCGGTGGAGGTATTTAGGGGTAGGTGTAGTGCTGTCTTAAATGCTGTTCGGATCATGGCATGCAGGGTGGAGATTTCTCTGCCCTGAAGTTTAAGGTAGGGGAGCGTGAAGAGAAAGCGGCTGAGGACGAAGGCATGAATGAGACGACATAAGTCATGAACAGCCGTAGGCCTGACGCGCGCCCACTCTGAAGGAGGGGAGCGCGCAGCTTCACGACCGGGAAACAGGCGACCAACAAACGAGGCGCCATCGAGAAAACACATCGAGTGTCGCATTGCACGAGACACAAAGTGTAAAACATAAGATGAGAGCGACGAGTCGTAACTTGAGAAGCCAAGGCTCCGAGTGGTGCTGGTTAACACTACCCCAGGGTTACATTAGTGGACGGATTGATAGCTGTGGTCGCAGCACAATCGGCAGTGCAATGCACGCAGGGGTTGCAGATTCGGCTCAACCCGGTGGCACTGTGTCTTTTCGTCCACTGTCATTTCCAGTTCCTTTAATATTTTCGACATTTCAATTTTAACCGCAGTTATTTTTTTTCCCGGATGCCCTTTCCTTGGCTACATTATCTGTTCGCTTTATATGGTCATGATATATATTTATATATAAATATATATATATATATGTATATATATATGTATATATATATGTATATATATATATATATATATGTATATATATATATGTATATATATATATATATATATATATATATATATATATATATATATATATATATATATATATATATATATATATATTGTTCCGGTGAAGGGGAGGAAGAAGTTGGACTGGACAAGAGGAAGACGAAGTCTGGCAGTTGCCTGGACGCCATTAATCTCAGTTGTAAATATACCTTATGTTACACTCGTGGGCCTGCTTTCTTCCTGCAACATTTTGGTGGAGGTGCGGGGTACAATCACGGAACTTCGCAGCGGGCGTCATCTGTCTGCCGCCATAATGGCAAATCAACCGACACAAGCGACAATGCCTCAGCAGCCCGTGCCAACGGTCATCCTCACTCACCCGCGGGACCTCCTTTATAATATATATATATATATATATATATATATATATATATATATATATATATATATATATATATATATATATATATTATAAAGGAGGTGTATTGGGGTTCGTAGCGACCGCCAGTTCTACGATGCACCGAGCACAGTCCCCGAGCTCGAGCCTCTGCTGCGCGCTTGATGCTGCCGATGCTGCTGACTGCGCGCACGTTCCTCATCTTCCTTACAATGGCCCCGCGGAAATAAAGGAGCCATCCTGGCGACTTAGTTTTCTGGAAGCATGGTAGACTTGTGATACGGCTTGAGACGCTGAACATGAACGACTTCGCGGTTACGACGTCGCATATCGGACGGCGGCGTTAGCGCCTCAACCAGATAATTAACGGGTGATGTCCAACGCGGTATGGACCGTCGTACTTCGGAAGGAGTTTTGAAGCGAGCCCAGACGTGCGGTGTGGCACTAACAACCAGACGAGAGCGCCCGGGAGAAAAGTGGGAGTCGAGTTCTGGGCATCGTGAACGGCTTTTTGGCGGTTCTGGTCGTCTGAGGTGAATCGGCGGGCAAGCTGGCGACATTCCTCTGCTTGTCTGGCGGCTTCCGAGATCGGCAGGCATTCAGATGGGTCCGGCCGGTAGGGCAGAATGGTGTCGATGGTGTGCGAAGGATGACGGCCGTAAAGAAGGTAAAAGGGTGAGAATCCGGTAGTGGCCTGAGTCGTGGTGTTGTAGGCGTAGGTGACAAACGGAAGAACTAGGTCCCAATTAGAGTGATCAGGTGAGACATACATGGCGAGCATGTCACCAAGAGTTCGATTAAAGCGTTCCGTGGTACCGTTAGTCTGTGGATGATAAGCAGTGCATTTACGATGAACAATAGCGCATTCAGCAAGCAGTTGTTCGATGACTTAAGATAAGAAGGCATGGCCTCTGTCGCTTAAAAGTTCACGTGGACCTCCATGACGAAAGAGAAAACGACGAAGTAGGAAATTGGTGACCTCCTGCGCTGTAGCATTTGGTAGAGCAGCAGTCTCCGAATAACGGGTTAATAGATCTGCCGCAACGATTATCCACCTGTGGCCGGCAGGAGTCAACGGAAGTGGCCCGTAGAGATCTATGCCCACGCGATCAAAGGGTCGGGATGGGCATTGTAAAGGCTGGAGTTCACCGGCGGTATTGTGCGGTGGCGCTTTCCGGCGTTGGCACTCATGACAAGAGCGGACGAACTTTCGAACGAAATTATACGTTCCCCGCCAGTAATAGCGGTGTCGAAGTCTTTCGTAGGTCTTGAAGACTCCCGCATGGCCACACTGAGGGTCGACGTGGAGCGAGGAGCAGAGCTCTGCTCCTAAGATTCTCGGAATGACGAGTAACCAGGTGCGTCCCTCTGGGGCATAGTTGCGTCGATACAGTAGCTGGTCGCGAATCGCAAAATGAGGCACTTGGCGCCGAAGCGTACGTGACGCTGGAACTTTCGACGTATCCGAGAGAAGGTCGAGCAGAGATGCAGTCCAGGGATCATTACGCTGTGCAGCAGCGATAGTGTCAACGTCCAGAGAGGATAATGTGCACTCGCAGGGGGAGTCGTGACTGGCCTTCGGGGGAAGCGGTGATCGGGATAGCGCGTCAGCGTCGGAGTGCTTTTGCCCTGAATGGTACACCACGCGGATGTCGTATTCTTGGATTCGCAATTCCCAGCGGGCAAGGCGGCCCAATGGATCTTTGAGCGTCGACAGCCAACATAGCGCGTGGTGGTCGTTCACTACGTCAAAAGATCGGCCGTATAAATATGGGCGAAAATTGCCAAGCGCCCACACAATGGCCAAACACTCCTTTTCTGTAACGCTGTAATTGGTCTCCGCCTTGGTTAACATGCGACTCGCGCATACGACGACGTATTCTGGGTGGACAGGTTGACGCTGTGCCAACACAGCGCCAAGGCCTACACCGCTTGCATCGGTCTGGATTTCGGTTGGCGCTTGCCGGTCAAAATGGCGAAGAATGGGTGGCGTCGTGAGAACACGGCGCAAGGTTGTTAAGGCGTCGTCACACTCTGGAGACCATGATGAGAGATCTCTAGCGCCACCAAGAAGCTGCGTGAGAGGCGATATAATTGACGCAAAGTTTCGAACGAATCGCCGGAAGTAAGAGCAGAGGCGGATAAAACTGCGTAGCTCTTTCATAGTAGTAGGTTTTGGGAACGCAGTAACAGCACGTAGCTTCTTGGGATCCGGGCGAATGCCCTCCATTGACACGACATGGCCTAAAATTGTTAGATCATCATCATCATCATCATCATCAGCCTGGCTACGCCCACTGCAAGGCAAAGGCCTCTCCGATATTTCTCCAACAACCCCGGTCATGTACTAATTGTGGCCATGCTGTCCCTGCAAACTTCTTAATCTCATCCGCCCACCTATCTTTCTGCCGCCCCCTGCTACGCTTCCCTTCCCTTGGGGTCCGGTCTGTAACCCTTAATGACCATCGGTTATCTTCCCTCCTCATTACATGTCCTGCCCATGCCCATTTCTTTTTCTTGATTTCAACTAAGATGTCATTAACTCGCGTTTGTTCCCTCACACAATCCGCTCTTTTCTTATCCCTTAACGTTACACCTATCATTCTTCTTTCCATAGCTCATTGCGTCGTCCTCAATTTGAGTAGAACACTTTTCGTAAGCCTCCAGGTTTCTGCCCCGTAGGTGAGTACTGGTAAGACACAGCTATTATATACTTTTCTCTTGAGGGATAATGGCAACCTGCTGTTCATGATCTGAGAATGCCTGCCAAACGCACCCCAGCCCATTCTTATTCTTCTGATTATTTCCATCTCATGATCCGGATCCGCCGTCACTACCTGCCCCAAGTAGGTGTATTTCCTTACGACTTCCAGTGCCTCGCTACCTATTGCAAATTGCTGTTCTCTTCCTAGACTGTTAAACATTACTTTAGTTTTCTGCAGATTAATTTTGAGACTCACTCTTCTGCTTTGCCTCTCCAGGTCAGTGAGCATGCATTGCAATTGGTCCCCTGAATTACTAAGCAAGGCAATATCATCAGCGAATCGCAAGTTACTAAGGTATTCTCCATTAACTTTTTATCCCCAATTCTTCCCAATCCAGGTCTCTGAATACCTCCTGTAAACATGCTGTGAATAGCATTGGAGAGATCGTATCTCCCTGCCTGACGCCTTTCTTTATTGGGATTTTGTTGCTTGCTTTATGAAGGACTACGGTGGCTGTGGAGCCGCTATAGATATCTTTCAGTATTTTTACATACGGCTCGTCTACACCCTGATTCCGTAATGCCTCCATGACCGCTGAGGTTTCGACAGAATCAAACGCTTTCTCGTAATCAATGAAAGCTATATATAAGGGTTGGTTATATTCCGCACATTTCTCTATCACCTGATTGATAGTGTGAATATGATCTATTGTGGAGTAGCCTTTACGGAATCCTGCCTGGTCCTTTGCTTGACAGAAGTCTAAGCTGTTCCTGATTCTATATGCGATTACCTTAGTAAATAGTTTGTAGGCAACTGACAGTAAGCTGATTGGTCTATCATTTTTCAAGTCTTTGGCGTCTCCTTTCTTATGAATTACGATTATGTTAGCGTTCTTCCAAGATTCCGGTACGCTCGAGGTCATGAGCCATTGCGTATACAAAGTGGCCAGTTTCTCTAGAACAATCTGTCCACCATCCTTCAACAAATCTGCTCTTACCTGATCCTGTTTGTTAGCTGACGAACAGCAAATCTACACTTCTTCAAGTTAAGTTGCAACCCGGCGTTGGTCAAGCAAGTGAGTACGTGCTGGAGGCGGAGCAGGTGTGTTGGGAAATCAGGGGCGAACACCACAATGTCGTCAAGATAGCAAAGACAAATTTTCCACTTGAGGCCACGCAGAACATTATCCATCATTCTTTCGAACGTAGCAGATGCGTTGCAAAGTCCGAAAGGCATGACGGTGAATTCATACAAGCCGTCTGGTGTAACAAAGGCAGTTTTCGGGCGATCGGCCTCTGCCATCGGAACCTGCCAGTAGCCTGACCGCAAATCCAGCGAAGAAAAGAACTCGGCTCCCTGCAAACAGTCCAGAGCATCATCGATGCGTGGTAATGGGTAGACGTCCTTCAGCGTGATCTTGTCCAACCGCCGAAAGTCAACACAGAAGCGGATGGAACCGTCTTTCTTTGTGACGAGGACCCCGGGAGAGGCCCATGGGCTTTGGGAAGGTTGAATGACGCCTCGACGGAGCATGTCATCGACCTGGTCTGCAATGACACGACGTTCCGTAGCGGACACGCGATATGGTCTTTGTCGCAGGGGTGAGTGAGTGCCAGTGTCGATGTAATGCTTGACTGTCGATGCACGGCCAAGAGAGGTTTGCGCAACGTCGAAAGAAAGGCGGCAGTGCTGAAGGACTGCGACGAGTTGAGATCGCTGCGAAGGCGTCAGATCTTCGGCGATGAATGGGCTGAACACACCCGTCGATGTTGAGTCTGATATGGAGAGGGCACTCAGTTCATGGGCGGCAGTAGAAGACACTTCGTCGAGGACGGAGACAATTCGAGTTGAATCGACCGACTCGACGTAACCAAGGCATTCGCGGCGGAGCAGTGATAGCGGCGATGAAAGATGATTGTAAATGGGAATCGTGCCATTTACAATCTGACAATCTGACAATAATGACATCGCAATGACAATGACATGACATGATATCGCAAGGATCAACCTACCGAAACAACTCGACGCCATCCCAAACCTATGCCATGCCCTTTACGCCGACGATGTCACGCTCTGGACCAAAGCGCCTACTTTTCGACTACAAGAACGCAATCTACAAGAAGCCGTCGATACTATCGAAAGATACCTCGGAGACTGCGGTCTCCAATGCGCAACCGAAAAGTCGGAGCTTCTCGTCCTGAGAGCACGGACACGAGGAAGACCACCTAACTATATCGAACCCGGTCCTAGCGTCTCGCTCAACGGAACCAAGATCCCTACAGTCGACTCTCTTCGCGTACTCGGACTTCACATCCACAAGGACGGATCAGGGGCGGCCACTCTCCCGCGTCTCCAACGCACACTGTCACAAGGTACGCACCTCGTCAAGATGATCACAAACCAAAGAAGCGGACTCAAGGAGATCGACACACTAAGCGTAATTCAAGCTCTCCTAACTAGCCATATCACCTACGGAAGTCCCTACTTGAAGCTCAAGCCGGCAGAAATCAAGAAACTCAATGTTGTCATTCGAAAGGCAATCATGTAGCTTTGACGCTGCCACCCATGGCATCAACGAAGAAACTCCTCAAGCTCGGCGTCCACAATACGTGGAAAGAGCTTGTCGAGGCTCATAAGATCAGCCAACTCGGCTCAAGCGCGCACCCACCGGACGTGCAGTGTTGCGCTACCTCAAATACAGTGAAAGCTTCATTGCAGACACAGACCAGAAAGCAAGAATCCCACCTGCAGTCCGGCACTGCATCAGCGTTGCAAGTATACCGCGCAATATGCATCCAACTTATCATAAGGAGCGTCGGCAAAGCAGAATCCGCGCACTCAGCAAGAATTACGGGAGCAACCCTGATACGAGGTACACCGATGCTGCCGGGTATATTAAACGAAACGCCTTTGCCCTAAGCGTCACGGATCACCAAGGCAAAGAACTTGCAGCTGTCAGCATCCGAGCAAGAGCCCCTGAGACTGCAGAGGAAACGGCAATTGATCTGGCAATAACAACTTGCCCTGAAGTAGCAGTAATACTAACAGACTCCCAAGCAGCAGCTCGCAACTATCAAAAAGGCCGCGTATCAAAAACAGCGCTCAAAATACTAAGAAATCACACCGCACGCGCCCCGGTCCCCGACACTTACATCAACTGAGTTCCAGGCCATCAGGGCATGACAGGAAATGAGGCGGCGCACGCCGCTGCCCGCGAGCATACTAGCCGGGCTTTCTTGCCATCCCACACTAGGCCGGCCACCAGTGTTGTTGACATCGCCCTAAAGTACTCGGAGCTTCTGCAACACCACCGACTCCGCAGAAGAACGTACGCTTTACCAAACAAGAATCTGAGCAAAGAGGAAGAAGTCATCCTGCGCCGCCTACAGACCAACACCTACGTGCACGGAATAATGATGCACAGACTGTATCCTACGCAGTACTCGTACATATGCCTCCATTGCGACGTTCCAGACACGTTCCAACACATGGCGTTCCATGACGTTCCAACACATGGTCCAGGATTGCCCACTGCGTGACACATCCACAGACCCTACCTCACAAGCTCCACAAGACGACTCCAAAGAAAGCCGCCCCATAGAGGCACAAAAAGAGCATCCCAACTCACCGCAAATCCATACGATAACTGAAACGTGGGAGGCCAAGCTTTCCTCCGATGACCTGGACGACCAACGCAGTCTCGTCGCCCGGGCCAAAGAGGCAGCCCAAGCCAGAGGGTTCATGGAATTAGGAATCCTCCCACCTAGGGTGAACCGGGTTCTGACTCGGTTTACCGTTTCGGAAAATAAAAGTTTAGTTCTCTCTCTCTCCAGTTCAGTGAATTATTCAAAGGAAATTTTAAAGTACAAACAGTCTGCTGAAAAACAGAAACTGCCCACTACTGGCACGTCAAATGAACTGTGCAACACCCCCCCCTCACACAACAGGAAATAAACAGAGTCCTTTCTGCAGGGAAAAAAACAGCGGCCGGTCACGACCGTATTCACTACGCCATGCTGGCACATCTCTCTCAAGCATCTGTAGGCACTCTCCAAAAATTTTTCGACATAATCTGTGAATGTGGTATAATGCTGGAAGACTGGGAAAAGGCAATAGTAGTTCCATTTCTAAAAGCTCGTAAATTTCCAGCATCCGTAAGTAGCTACAGACCCATTGCCCTCACAAGTGGTTTGGCAAAATCATATGAAAGCATTATCAACATAAGACTCTCATTTATGTTAGAATTAAGAAACCATAAAGACCCCCACCAGTGTGGATACAAAAAAGGTTGTTCAACTACTGACCATCTTGTCTGTCTAGAACATGAAATTCGATATGCATTTTGACCCAAGCAACACTGCCTTGCAGTTTTCTTTGATTTAGAAAAAGCTTACGACACCGCTCGAAGATACCGAATTTTAAGAAACCTGGCTGACCTCGGGATACGTGGTAAAAGGCTAAACTGCCTAGCTGATTTTATGTCTAATAAAACATTTCAGCTACGTCTCGGCTCAGTACACTCTCATACATTTACACAGGAAAATGGCGTTCCACAGGGCTGCGTTCTCAGCACGACACTGTTCGTAGTAAAAATGAACTCAGCTAATAAGATGATACCGTCGTCTCCTATGCACTCTGTATACCTAGACGATCTCCAAGTGGCTTGTCGCGCCTCAAATTTGTCAACGTGTAAAAGGCAGCTTCAAAACACAATAAATAAACTTACACAATGGGCTAACAAAAAATGGTTTTTCCAAATAGAAATACTGTCACTGTTTTGTTCCCTCAGAAACGAGGGCTACATACTGTTACGGCTGGCGTGTAACAATGAAAGTGAGAGCAGCACCCCGTGCAAAAGGGATGCTCGACCACCATGCCTCATCGGAAGGGCGAACTCCGGATTCGCTATGCTTGTCTCGAGTGGATGCCGGTCTGGCAGACGCCCCGCGGTGTTCACAGACCCCTTTGTGTGTGTGCACCCGCGAACGAGACAGGACCCCCGGGCTGCCGCCAGCGGAGACACGCTCGTGAAGACGTCAACTGGGACAATGGATCAGCCGCCTACCCACAACCATATGCCCTTTCCACGAACTGTCAAGCTTTACAGGAGAACATCCGCGAACCAACGTCGCCTAGAAGAAAGCATCAAGCTGCCCCTCCTGGACCTAAAGGCTCACTGAAAGTGAGAGCAGCTGCAAAGCCACCACGAGGGCTTACCACGTCAACTGGGAGAATGGACCAAGCGCCTTTTCCGCTAAACAACGTCGCACAGAAGAAAGGATAAGCGCCTCCGATCGTGGACCTGGGGGCTTGGTACCAACGGAGGCGGGCCCGGACAGGCTCACTGAAAGTGGGGGACGCCAATTCACAAACCAGACTCAGTGCCTGTCACGTGACGTTGACGTGAGCAAGATCCCGCCCACAATTTTAGATAGCCTATTTAAAGGCGCTCCTCAATATACTTTTTCACTTCGTTCTCTTATCATCTTTCACCAACCTTTGAATAAAACGTGCAAGTTTCGCTCTAGAAGTCGTCTCGTTCTTGCCTGGTCGCCATGATGTAGCGGATACCTGCAGCCCGCCGACAACGCCACGCTACCCAATAGTAAAGTTGGTCGAGCTTCGATAAACAGGCGTCGCAAGAACTGGTCGGCAGCGGTCAGATACGCTACCCTGGAGAACGCAACAGTACACAACGATCCAGTCCTAAAACTTAATGACGTCATACTGCCGGTCAAACAAGATCACAAGTTTTTAGGAGTAACCTTTGACACCAAACTAAACTTCCTAGCTCACACAAGAACACTAAAGATTGAAGCAAATAGAGCGTTGAATATAGTCAAAGTTTTATCTCATAAGCACTAGTATTTCGACCGAACATGTCTTTTACGTATCTACCGGTCTCTTGTGCGCAACATTCTAGACTACGGCTGCGTGGTTTGTGGCTCAGCCAGACAGTCTTACATTCGGCGACTTGATCCAGTACATAACCTTGGACTGCGACTGGCGAGTGGTGCCTACAGAGCATCACCTGTCCCATCTTTATACGTTGAGTGTAATGAAGCTTCCTTACAGCAGCGCAGAGCATTATTCATTTTCCTACGTGTTCAAAGTTCAGTCCTCAGTACAACACATATGCTACAACATCGTCAGACAGTGCAACTAACGCTTACACTACAAAAATAAACCGAGCATGACTAGGCCGCTTGTCCTGCGATATGAGGAATATTGTCAGAATTTTGACATTCCTCATGCAGTCCTCCAGGTCACCAAAAAACTACAACGATTGCCACCATGGTAAGATTTCACACAGTTATGTGACTGGACGTTAACACATTTAAAGAAAAGAGACACACCACACGAACACATTATATGAAAATTCCGTGCACTTAAGGACAAATATCAAAATAACATGAAATTTTACACTGATGGCGCTAAAACCAAAAAAACACGTGGGTGTAGGGGCCGTAACTGAAAATTTGGAAATAAGTATTCGTTAATCAAAACATGCCTCTGCATTCACTGCTGAATTGTATGCTGTATGGTTTGTAGTTAAAAATATTATCACTGACAAACACCAAAAATACAGTCATATACACCGGTTCCTTAAGTACACTAAAGGCTTTACCTCTGAAATCTTAGCGCGAACCCCTGCTGGGGGATATTCTAGACATGGTGGCGCTAAACAAATACGGGAGATCAATTCGTTTCTGGTGGTTCCGAAGCCATGTTGGGATACCGGGTAATGAAGCAGCTAATAGGTGTGGATCGATGACTTAACAAAAGCAACCCTTGCATATCAAAGAGTTTATTCAGACAACGTATGGTACAGTTGGCTTGGGCGCAGACCAAAAGGCAAGTGGATGCCTGACAAGGAGTCTGCGCCCTTCTTGCTCCCATTCGAGAGCACAAGACATTCAGAGCATAAAACAAACACTAAACAAGATGAAAATACAGAGTGTTTTTTTTTAACATTGAAACTGGGGTGATTTCATATTCAACATTTATGTACAATTTGGAAAATGCTGTAAGAAACAACAGAAAAAAGAAACGAAAGGAGTGGTCATGCCTGCAGTGACAATAGATACATAGTGATGTTATTTTTGAAGATTTACTTTCCTGGATAATTTTTACAGCAGGATAGTGATCGTTTAAAAAACTGGAAATTCTGTAGCTAAGTTTCTGGGTGCCGTAGTTCGTACGTATTTTTTCCTTATTGTAACATATGCGCCGGGTGTTGTAGGTGTGTGTTTTCGTTAGATACTGATGAGAAAAAGCTGTAGGATCGGAATGCATTTGTAGGTAACTAGGTAACGCTATCTTTTTGTTTATAACGTTCCACAGTGTAAGCAGTTGATGTTTTCTAAACAATGGGGCAGTGTGGCTAAGGTATGGTGCATTATCTATTAGGCGCAAAAATTTCTTTTGTAATAAATATATGCTTTCTATGCTTGCTTTAGGCGCTGTACCCCAGACAAGAAGACAATAGTGGAAACGCGAATGCACCAGTGTGTAGTACAATTGTTTCTTTGGCCAGATAGGCAAAAGGTTCTTTATTTTATACATGATACCAATGGGCCTAGATATACCAGTGCGAACTTCTTCAATGTGAGGTCACCAGTCAAGATGCTCGTGAAATATGACACCAAGAAATTTATGCGTTGCTACACGTTCGATAGATTCATCGCAAAATTGGATACGTATTTCTTGTTTTATACACTTGTTACGAGTGCGGAATATAATGTACTTAGTTTTTTTAGTGTTTAACTCTGGTTCATTACCGTGGAGCCACGTGGACAAATTTTTCAGCCATACATTGGTTTCTACTTGGAGGACTTCTAGATCTTATCCGCAGATGAATACATTGGTATCGTCAGCGTACAGTATTATTTCTGGTGTAGAGGGCATGTTAATTATGTCACTTATATAAAGCAGAAATAACAGCGGCCCAAGGATTGATCCTTGCTGAACTCCATAATGTATCTGACCTAAGCTGGACTTTGCATTCGTAATGTTCGTGTACTGGTGACGATTTAAAAGGTAATTCTTTATTAATGTGAGAGCCGTTCCTCTAATGCCATATTTATATAACTTGTACAGTAAAATAGGGTGCTTAATGGAATCGAATGCCTTTTTAAAGTCTAGAAAAACACCTATTGTATATACTTTCTGCTCAAAGTTGTCTATTATCTTGTCCTTAATTTATTAGCGCCATTTCCGTAGATTTCTCTTTCTGGAATCCGTATTGCTGCTCGGCGATGATATCGTTTTGCTTGCAGAAGTTTAGTAGCCTGATGTTTATAATTTGTTCAACTACTTTCGAGAGGATTGGTAGGACTGAAATTGGCCTATAATTATTTATGTCATTTCTATCACCTCCCTTGTGTATGACAGAGATTTTTGCAATTTTTAATTTATCTGGAAATATTCCGGTACTCAAAATCAGGTTGCATATATGCGTAAATGGCTGACTAATCATGTGACTGATGGATTTTATAGGCTGAACTTTAATGTCATCAGCACCACATGCACTGTTATTTTTTAGGTTTTGGTTACTGGGCAGATTTCTAATTCTGTAGTTGGAAACATGAAGGTTGAGTTACTATATAAAGATAGTATCGGTGGGGTTAGGAAGGCCTTAACGTCAAAGTGGCAACACGAATGTGGGACCAGTGTACAGACAACAAGCTGCACCTCACTGTACTTGGCGAGTGGAAGTCGTGTAACCACCATGAGCGGTTCTCTGAAGTAGTTTTATGCCAACTACGCATGGGGCAGACACAAAATTATTTACTTACAATAGAAGACGCACCAACATGCGAGAAATGCCAAGAATTACTAAGAGCATATATTACTCACATGCACATATATAGAAGTACACAGACGAAACCTTTTGCACAATTTATATCAACTACACATACCTTTACACCCTGTTTTAATTTTGCAAGTTGATCCGATAGTCCCATCACCTGACGTGCGTAAATTTCTAGACGACACTGGCTTTTTACGCGAAATATATATTAACACATCCTTTTTTCTATTTAAATTGGATTTAAAAAAAAACACCTCGTGCTTGGCGCAGCATAGCCTTGGCCGCTTTTGCTCCACTAACCGCGTGGCACATGGCCAGGGCTCCAAGTCGGCGTCAAGGAGCTTCACTGAACCACGGTCCCGTATGAACTCTTGTCGGCGTGGTTCGCCGAAGAGATATGCCACATATTATTCAGCGACCCAAGTTGGTCCCATGGTTGGTTTCGAACCCTGTGCACAGCAGCCTGATACGCTGCAGGTAGGCGGTTCGACGTAAACATGCATCGATGGAAACACAGCCCCCGGAAAGTGCGTCAAGTACCCTAAGAATGCTAGCGCATTAAAGAAGAGCGATATCATCTAGGTTTCCGCTCTTTTAAATAGCGAAACTTGCACGGGCGCGTCTTACAGTTCGGTTGCAGGCGGGTAATAAAGTTACGGTTAACGAACCGCAACATATGAGTCCATCAACGGGCGAGGTGCACGCACATGTACTGCAGCTGACAGGCGCAACGAGGGAATCAAAAGTTTTCCACGCATTGGACACTGTGGCTCTCTAAAACAAATCGCAGTACACATGGCCTCACAGTGTATTGAATTTCGTGCGCAATATTAAGGACACTAGATGTTGGGGGCGAGCTCCACCACTAGAAAAGCTGGCGCCACCGTCGTCGTGACGTGACATGAGAGATGACGTGGACACAGCGGCCGCATTGGCTCCTTCGAAAGCGCCGAAGCGAGCTGAAAACGAAATTTTAAAGTCATTGTGCTACGCTTCTGATTAAGTGCTGAGGCTTTACCGCCTTGGGTGACTGCTTGACAACATTCGAAATCACTATAATATATACGTAGTGGCTGCCTTTGGAGGCGTACAGCATAGTAGGCTACTTCTCGGTGCCGCAGTGCCGAACGTACGCAACGGAGCCCGGTGTCAGCCTTATTCACACGTAGCCGCAAGATAAGCAGCTGCGTGAAGCTTAGCTCGCGAAACTTAGAACCGGCAAACAGCCATCGGCTACAACTCGGGTATGCAGCAAGCACAGAGCGGGAGGAATATTTCTGCTCCGGCGCCGGGACGGTGATGTTCGGTGAGTAGCAGAAAACGCGCACTGAGGCGTTCGCCCGCGCTCCCTGCCCGGCTAATGGCATGATGGTTTGGTCTATGAACTTGTTGATGCTGGAGACTGGCAAGTCCACTGGAATGGACCCTCAGTGGAGCGGTAAGACGCACATTAGAAAAAGGCATGGCATATGGTCATGTTTGTGTTATGAATTAACGCACCGGATTACGAAAAAGAAGCGGTGCGAAATCGCCCGCTGACATCATACAGTGCGACGCAACTTTAGAAATAATATTGAAACGTCCAAGAATTTAGAAGAAAACAAAAATATTGAATCGTCGCGACGGCACATCACAGTCGCCGTAGTCGTCGAAGTCCCTTGTTAAACCGAAATTGTGTTTGAACAGCTCTGATAACGTCCACGCAACAATGGTTGCTTGTGGACTGTTGAATGCTCATATGCTGCGGCCTAAAGCTCACAGCACGGTGCGAAAACGCTCTCAGTGAAAGCAAAACATTGTGCGCGGACATGCATGCAGACGCGCAGTCGATCGCCGCAAACCCGTGTGATCGCTGCACGCATTGAGGCTTCGTTCTGTTATGCGCAATTTGGTTATACAGACCGCCCACTGTAAGAACATATTTCACATAGTTTGCGCTCAGCGACTGCCGACCTTTCAGGCAAGAAGCCGGTTCGGGAGACTCCGTCGCGGCGACCGCGTGCAGTGGCGTTCACTGTACGTATTCGGTAAAGAGATAGCGTCTGTAAGCGATTGTAAACGATACTGTCCCGTAAGAGTCGAAATAAACGCTATCGCTAAAATGAAATCGCGGATGAGGCTCAGAAACATTGCTTTCCAAAACTTTTCACTCTCTTTGAAGGGGTACCGACCTGATATTTTTGACTGTTCATTTTTTGCGTTAGAGGGACTGGCAACCCATTGTCACGGTACCAATTTTTTTATTTTATTTTATTTTTTTAGTGCAATTGAAAGCTTACCGGTCAGCGTGTCTAATCATGAAGCGGTAACGCGGAAAACGGCGTGGAACACATTTTATCACCATTTTTCGATCTGCAGTGAGGATGTAGTCGTTCACTGGGAGCCGGCTGGAAATCATGGAGGAGGGCAAAAATAGGAAAGAGCGTCACGGGATTCTGCTAGCCTGATTCGCCCTTTCTTGAGATTTACGTGCACTATTTTGTAAGATTGTGCAGCGTGATGTCCTTACGCTGTTGAGACGTGCCTATTGAGTGCTCGTCGGACTGTTGAGAGGCAGAAGGCATTGAGCAGAACGACAGCGTCGACTGGGACCGTCTGCCATGACAGTGGGCCGGCACGGCCTCAAATATGGTCCTCGCCCGGTCATCGTTGAGTGCAAGACGAGACGAATTTTTTTTTTTTCACACGGAAAAGCAGTCTCTGTGGATCCTGGACGCTCGCTTGAGCGCCTGCACATGTTTTCAGGGGCGAGAGACATCATATTGTTTCCCAGAAGATGCCCCCAAACGCGACGAATCGCCGTCGGAAGGGCGGCCTTCCCACGTTGGCAGGGCGAAAGGTTTCCTTGAAACCACCCCGAAACGCGACCAGTCTTCCTTGCGGTGGTCGTCGCGGGTTCCTGGACATAATGCCGACAACTTCGTTCTCTGCTGCATTGTCTGCTGCTTGCTTAAGCGCCGAGCCATGTTGTGCTTCGGTGGTTTACCTGACTGAGATAACACAGACTCGACTGTTTCATACCCTCGAATTTCTTCACTCAACCTTGGCGTGCGTTTTCCACGCTGACCATGTGCGCACATTACAAAAGCCCCGTAGCAGACACACCCAAAGTGAGCCAACTAAAGCTACCGCTTGCCTTCACGTGAGGGCCTATTTCCCATTATCCCATTCCTCTAATTTTTTTTATGACTAGGCTTCAAGGATGTCACGTGACGCTCCCTCCTAACTGGAAGTGGGTGGGAAGTGGTGATAGGTGAGCGCGATAGCCATTGTACGCCGTCATTAGTCGCAAGCAGATGATAAGTGCGGCCTTACCTGCGATAAGTATTATTTTGTTCATCAACTCGATGTTCCTGCGATTCATGTTTCCTAAGCGTTAAAATATTTCTGCGATAATAGCCACGTGTTTTCATGGTTTCCTGTCGAACTTCTTTGTTATTTAAACAGTCAAAATGAAATCAGTCGGATCGAAAACGAAACGACGCTTTCACACGTGATATGCAGTTCACCGTGTTGCTGTAGCCATGCGTCCACTTTCGATTTTCGAAGCATACAATAAAGCGCGATTGTCTAATAATATACCCACTGCAATTTTAAGAAATAATTATGCTGTACTTAATAACAGTTGACTTACGTACAGTATTCTCATAATACACATACGAAGTAGCAAGATTTCATAGCCAGACCTCCCCATTTACTGGTTTTGAGACTTTGGTTAAAACACGTTGGCGGGCTAGTTGGTTAGAATCCATGGTAGTGTGTATAAGCGCGACTGGACGAGGACGAAGAAAGAAACAGATACACAGACACAGCGCTTCACTTTCAACTATAGATTTTATTTTCGCACGCATCGATAAATATATACCGAGCGAGCGGAAACAAACGTAACAGCAAAAAAGAACATTGAGTGGTGCATTTCGTTGAACCGAACACGTGTGCAAGGCAAGGGAAAAAAACATGTACTACAATGGTCACAAAGATAAACCAAGGAATCGTATCTCCTTTTCTGATAGTTACACCGAAGGCTTGCTTACGCACTTTTGCTCTAATTTTGCTATCTCGTAGGCCTCTACAATCTCCCTAGTCATCCTGCTATGAGCCTTATACAGAATGGAAGTGCTTTCAAACATGGGCTTGCAGGAACAATCTCGGCAGTCAATACCCAAATAAACCGAGATTACCTTAGTGACGTTGTATTGATGCTCTTTTAATCTCTCGTTGATGCATCTGCCGGTTTGACCAATATACGTTCTTCAGCATGAAAGTGGGATGGCATAGACAACGTTATGAATACAGGTTACAAATTGTTTGCGATGTTGGGTAGAACATGAGTGCCTTTTGTTATTCTCTGTGTTAACCTAGCATAGCTAGGATAGCATAGCATAGCATAGGTTCTGTAGACGCTCAGGGGCAGAGAAAACCACGTCTACTCCCGATTTCGCCGCTATTCTTCTGAGAATATGTGAAATGCAATTAGAATATATAGCGGCGCATAGCGGCGAAATCGGCAGAAGACTAGGTGGAGCGATGAAACTGGGAAATTCGTGGACGCTAGTTGGAATCGGTTGGCGCAGGACAGGGGTCATTGGAGATCGCAGGGAGAGGCCTTCGTCCTGGAGTGGATATAAAACAGGCTGATGATGATGATCACTTAAATCGCGAACAGCGCGCTGAATTCTATCACTATAAATCATGGTCATTTCATTTCCATCAACGTCTAACAACACATTCTGGCCACTTGTCAGTCCCTTTAAACGAAGGTCCTAAACCTTTAAACCCCCCCCCCCCAAAAAAAAGAATGTGACAAGCCTTAAAGGGCCCCTCACCAGACCCCATAGCAAATTTTGGTTATACGCTGGAAGTTGTTACGTGTCTTCTAGGGCGCGTTCTGCGGCAAAAAGTTTTCAAGTCGGCTCATTAATAGCCGAGATAGAATTATTTCAGTGCCGCGAACCCATGATTTCAGCAGGCGGGCTCTAATGCATAGCGAGACACCCTCTCCACTCCCCCGTCTAGCCTTCGCAAGCGAAATTCCTTCCCTGGGTTATTCCATACCGGACCTCGAGGATCACGTGACACATACGTCATGGGCCCCGCCTTCACTTTTTTTCTCCTCGCTTTTTTTTTCGGCGATGCGCATTTTCGTTGGCGGCGTTGAGCACCCTCTCCCCTTTGCGGCGACTGCGGCGCGATCGAGACACTCCAGCACCTGCTATGTGAGTGCCCCAACTTTTCGCTCGCGCGCGCGTCCCTCGCCCGTGTTTACCGTGGGCACAGCCTGCCGTGCGACACCGTGAATGAACTCCTGCACCCCTCGGGCTGCCCTTCACGACACAGGACACTTCTACGTGCGCTCCTGGCCTTCGCCGAGGCTGTCGGCCTCGCCGACCGCCTTTAGCTCCATCCATTTCCGCGGCGTGCTGCTGTTTCTGGTGCTTTTTCTCTCCCCCTACTTTCATTCCCTACCCCCTGTGCAGCGCGGTTGAGGTGTCCTCTGCTGAGAGACAGTTACTGCGCTGCACTTTACCCCAACCTTTCCTTCCCATCATCAAGAATCTCCTCTCTCGTTGGCGGCGTTGCTCGCGAGCTGTTATGGTACCGCGCAGCGCACGATTTTACGCACTGTGCACAAGGTCACATGACTAGTGGTATAATTCAATGCTACACGAGTACTGGGGCAGAACAAGTGGAACGCAGAGCATGATCAAGAGCTGTAACACGGTAGAAAATGGCATAGTTTTGGTACCTGCGCACTTGACCGCACGACCATGGGAACAAGCAGAGGAAGCGGAAGTACATCTCTCTTGCTTTGGTTCGAAGTAAAGCAAAAGACACGCAGACATTCCGTTTGTGTGTTTTATTATTTCTCTAAACTTCGATTAGTCAATTCAAGCAACAGTTCACACAAATAACAAATGGTGCCTTGAATAACTCTCGAACTCACGTGCCACCACGAGCGACGTCACACTGTGGACTCGAGTACGTAGTCGCAGGGACCCGACTACGTCATCCTCCGGCTTGGAGCGCGGGAGCCGCGAGAAGGAAAAACGGCCTTCGGTTTGAAATTTCATTTCTTTCCGCGGCGCGTATCGATGTATAATACTTTGCAGACACGATCGTTATCACGCAATCTATGCTCGGCGCTTGTCAGCTCAATAGGGCCAGACGTGTTGAGGGGCCCTTTAAAGGGCCCCTGAAACGGTTGGGACAAATTTTGTCGACGTGTAAGGTACAGCTAAAGTTAATCATTCGCACCATAATTTGTGTGAAGCGTCTCATATAAGAGAGCCATGGACCCTCCTCCACAGTCACGCATTTTCTCCTCTACTCGTTCGCCGAGCGATTGGGGATAAGCTCCGCCTTCACTGGCTCTGCGTCATGATGGGAAGTCCTATCGTCGACTTCCGGTTCTCTAGGAGCGAGCGCGCGAAGCCTCTCTAAACTCTACTGCCACTGCTTGCCAGTCGACCCCAAGCGAGATTTGTCGAAGCAGCGTGCGTTGCGAGCATTCTGTCGCAGTGCCGAACGTGAATGGTATTCCGATAACCACAGGCGAGCTGGGTGTTTCGATGGATGGCTGGACGCATAAACTCAAGCTGATGAAGGAACTTTAGCGTAGACGTACGTGAGCGGCCTGATCGGTCTGCACAGTCCAGCCAACCTGTTGGCGCAGAGCTTAACCAGCGAAACAAATCGCTAATATTGATATAACCAAGTGTAAAACATTTTAAACGTTTACAAGAAAACGCGCTAACTATTACACTCCTGCAAGAAATTTACACCACCAGCAAAGCAGAATACAATTCGCTACCGTGTGTGGTTGAGTTCCGTGCCACCAGGTGGCTGCACCATGCAAGAACATTCATGTTTTATTAGAATGTGAAGACGTCTACCCAGCGGTCGATTTAGGCACCAGTGGCCTCCTTGAAGCCCTTGGGATCAGCGGGAGCAGTGGAAAAGTAAACATGTCCGCAATAGGCATTAGTAAGAGGCGATTGGAGGATTGGTGGATGAAAAGTAGATAAACGACAAAAAACGGAGACCTACAAAAGCACAGTTAGCAATAGGAGATCGGAAAATTTAGGTGTGGGAGTTCATAGTATTTTTTTTTGTTTAGCTTAGGTAGGACATTAGGCAGTATAATAGCAAGAGCTTGGTGGTGTAACCCACCGCCCCGTTCCAAAGAGGACGCTCATAACATCCATCCATCCATTCACATTTGCGCTTCTGCTCATCCCGTCAAACGGCCAGGCCTTATCCCCTTGCACATGCGCTTACCCGAATACCGGACTCGCGAAACGCTATTGCGGTAGTAATACTGTGGTGTAAAGTGACAGCCGCGAACACGCAAATCCTGGCGCCGATTGGATAGCGGCAGTCCGATGCGCTGCAGCCAGTCCGCTCGTCTGCTGCCTTGCAGAGTGTTGCAAATGGGTCGCAAGCCCCAAGGGTAGCGTTGGCCTAGAGGCCTGGGGCACAACTGTAAGCATCCGAAGGTCCTGGCAAAGCATGAGTCGACTGCTAACAGAACAACTTGTTTATTCTAGCGCCGCAAAAGAGCGGCCGGTCGGGTCGACTGAAGTGGAGAGACGGCAGAGCACGTTACTCGACAGAAGAAATTGGAGCCTCTCGCTTGGCGTCTGGGGGCAGCTGCTTTTATACTCTCGGAGTCGAGGGCAAGAAGGAACGCCTCGTCAGAGGCGCACGTGACGGCGGGGCACGGACACGCTGAGAGACACGTTGAGACGAGTATGGACGACCGCACGCCAAGTTTCATCCTAGACGCCAGCGCTCGTTTCTCCCCTGGCGGAGCGATTTCATCTCCAACGGGTGTAGGTTTCCGTCGCCGCTTCCCTTCGCGGTCGCGCCCGCGTTCAGTTCGCGTTTGCAACGGCGCCTCTTCGGATGACCGGAAATTATTATTTTGTTGTTAACTGTCACGACAGTAATGTAAACATGAAAGAGTTCATGCCACCAGTGAAATTCTGCCGATTCACAAGAAAATGGTACGAAAGAAGCAGACGGCAGACATGCGCCGAGCGAAGTAAACAACTGGCAAACGAAGCGAGCTCGTTCATTGATCACCCCTGAGTGTATGACGGTTTCTATATGTAACCCACGTGAATTTAATAATTACTCGGTACATAATCCTTTTATTCATATAAAAACTAAGTTCAACGAGCGCTGGTCCTGTCTTCTTTCTCGTGTTTCGTTAGTGTGTGCGCTGCCCAAGAATGGAAACCACGTCTGTTGTATGCGTTAGCAGTGGCCGAAGTTCACGCGTGCCGAGAAATTGAATATGTGCATGAGGCATTGAACATGACCGGAGTTCATTCCCGCTTCACCACTGCACCGATCGATAGGGTTACTGGACGATACACACCCGCGTCTTGGTCACGCCGGCATTGCTGAAGCAGGAATGATTAATAATACTTTCAACTTCCGTCTCTTGAGTACTGTCAAAAAATGGCCGAGCTGTCTACATTGCTGCCTCTATTCCATATTGTAGGGGACGTACTAGTTAAAGTTGTGTGCGCAAGTCGTACTTGTGCTATGCAGCGATATATCTTGTTTATTTCCGCACAGTGTCGACAGAAGTCTGTTGTCGCCATCAGAGACAACACGGATTTGTAGCAAACATAATGTGAGAAACTGCAAAAATGACTTCAGCTCGTAGGTGCCGTATGTATGTGCCGCATCGTATGTGCTGACAATTTTTCCGGCGGCACATACGATGTCGTTTCCAATTACCTGCTCAGCGTCACTTACATGGTTAAGCAGACGCTGCCCTTTAGCCACATTGCAGCCATAAAAATAATCGTCAAGCGTAGCGATCTTCTTAAAGGCAAATATAGCGTGTGCAGTTTGTTTCACACTAAGGGGAAAACTCGGAACGTATTGCATCGCGATGCGGCAAGCAATGGAGTCGTGCGACGGCAGCAGCTCGAGCAGGCGCACACGCTTGAGGGGCAGTGTCGTGATCTGCGTCGTCTGCTACGGCGGCGCGCGCTGGCCGCATTTTCGGGAAGCGTGGTACTGTCAGGGGCAGTGCACCGATTTCATCGGTACTGTGGGAATTGAGCTGATATTCTTTACTAAACGTTGTGCGTCGCCAAACTCTGATCCTTCATTGGTGATAATGGAGTTCCACAAACCTCTTTTGACTGCATGGTTCATTTTTCTTTCGAAAGGCCGGAGTACTGAGCGTGTGCACGTATATTTCTTCACTGTGTGTGCTACCGTAATGAGCAGCGACAAAACGCACCAAGATGTGCGCGCAACGTGCTCAGTCTTTGTTTGACTCGAAAGGAAAACAAAGCACTCAACAATGGGTGTCGAACACGATGAAACAAACGGACACGATTAAATTAAAGTTTTGGGTTCAGAGAATGAGCTGGAAGTGATTTTTCTCGACAATCATTCGCTACACCAGACAGACCCTGGCCACTGGTGGGGAATTGGACACGTCACGCTTGGAACTTCAGTTAGTATCTCGACCCCAGCGGCAGCGATGACAGCGCTCATCCTGGAAGGCAGTGAAGTGTAGAATGACTTGATCAGGGATGTGTTCATTCGTAGCACGTCTCAGTCGCTGACGATGGTGAATCGAAGCCTATCCTCGGGCGACTGATAGAGGGGATGGTGCGCCAGCGATACTTTCAACGAGCCCCAGACGTTTTACATGATGTTGGCGCCCGGGGATTGAGGCGGCCGCTCCAAGAGAGTGACTGCGCGCTCTTCTAGCAGTTTTTGCACAGCACGAGCAGTGTGGATCGGCGTCCTATCGCGTTAGAATATATACCCCCGTATGCAGAGATGCAACTTAAGTCGAAGCACATGCTTGACTTGATCCGAGTGACGCCTATCGGGAACGCGCCGAAGGAAACGCAGTGAGCGTCTTTGGGCACGTTAACGCCAGGCGTCATCTAAATCAAGTCAAGCATGTGCTTCGACTTAAGTTGCATCTCTGCATACGGGGGTAGTCGCCTTCCAGAAACGGGCCGTCAAGAATGTATGGAATCAGTACGTCGTCTATGACTGCCCTGCAGCGATGAACTTACATTCGAGGAGTATCAGTGGGCGTCGCGCAACGCTTAGCAAAGAATACCGGCTCATTTCACGCAGTAACGATGTGATCGGCGCCCTGCACCTGACAGTAGAACGCTTCCCGACAATGCGGCCAGCGCGCGCCGCCGTAGCAGACGACGCCGTTCAAGATCCCGCCCTTCGAGCATCTGCGCGAGCTGCTGCCGCCGCCCGACTCAAGCGCTCGCCGCATCGCGATGCAATGCGCTTCGAGTTTTCCCCTAAATGTGAAACAGACTGTACACCGCCCTTCGAAAGAAATGTCCACGCGCACACACGTAGGCACACACCGCGCGCGGCACGAAACGTGCCCAAACACGCGCAGTGCAGGAGGCAATCAAGGCAGCGCGAACGAGAGATGGGAGAGGGGTACCACCCGCTAATAGAATTTTGCTTCGCATGCGGCGCTCTCAACGCCGGCGCAGCAGCGCCGCTCTCGGTGCCGTCCTTGTCCATAGTGACGCATCCGCCGGGCCGGCGCCGGTCAGACCAACGTTACTAGATTACTTTCAGTTGTCAAACTCCGCCGCGGCACCTGGCCCCTTTCTGTCGCGCCCGAGGGGTGGCGCGCGCGACACAGTCAGCCCGAAGGCGGGTGGTGCGAACAACGTTTGTGCGGGCGGACAGAGACGCCGATGCGTGCAGAAGCGTGCCACGTTTTGCTCGTGTTTCTTATTTGTGTGCCAGGAAAATGCTGCTCGCCTTGTGAGAAAATATACCTGCAATGGAACAATGAAACGGCAATGAAACAAGAAAAAACACGAGAAAGACACAAAGTGATAGCTAGCTGTGGTGCAGCGCTCTTCCTATCACTTTGTCCGTCCTCACTCTTGTTTTTTTTTGTGTTATTAAATATTTGCGAGCATTCCACGTCAAAATAGTGTACCAGACCACAGCCTTTGAACTTCGTGCGCATTTCCTAAGGGATATAAAATTGTTACACTAATTATGTCAGGTCATCAAAGATTTTTTGGAACTGCTGAACTTGACAGAACAGAATGCAATTCAAAAAAACCTGAAGCTTTTTGCATCACAACAAACGACAAAGTCGCTGCGAGTAACTCTGATGTCGAGTTTAGACATTGTCGATGATCTGCCGCGTCCAGGTGCGCTCTATGTTTCGACAGTTAAGTTACATCATGATCCACTGGAGGTAAGGCACACTGTCCACATTTGTTGTGACTACATTCACATTGCACTGTTTGCTAGAAAATTCCCTCTCATGTTTTTTTTTCAGCAATACATTAGACTAGTGCGTTCCTTCGGTTGAGATGAGTCCCATCCTACTATAACCAACTTCACGCAGATATTCCGCCTTCTAAGCCTGTATACACCTGTGAAAACAGCGCTACGTGGTAGTGTGGACGGTGTGCCAGGACCTGTGCTCGTCGGCATCAACGACACATTCAAGCAGATGAGAGAAGCCTGCAAGTAAAAAAAGTAGTCTTCGCAATGCCATTGAGGTGACGTTGATAAGTTGTCTGGAGCGAAACAGCTCACCAGAATGTGCTTGCAAAGAGCATAGCAATGAGCAATGAACATAGGGGACAATGTTGTTTATTATCTGTGTGGCTATGTTATTCGCAAAGTCACAAAGGGCGCCCCATGTGATCTATGCATAACGGACATAAGCTTTGAAACCCCAGCAGCTGGCTGCGACAATTACTTGAGTGCAGGAGTCTCAAGCAAGGTTCCTTAAAGCACCCGACGCCAAAGATGCTGGGCTTTATGAAGACTGCTAACAAAAGTGTGTCGGCTTCCCTGGATGAGGCAGGCCTTTGCGGAGAGATATATTGGAAGGTTTTAGATTATCTAGAGGGGTGCTGTCTCCCTCTTCTTGGTTGTGCAGCGCTTATGTTCGCGTTCACGGGCGAAGTACTGAATTACTTCATTGTTATGCGGATGCAGTTTTACTCCAGGGATACAAACTGTTAACTAGAAAGCAGTCACAAGGTAGCTGTAGCAACCAAGAAAGCGCGTCTTTTGTGAATATCGATGCATAATGCTTAGATTCATCAATCCGGCGTTGTACTGGTCCTATTCTTTTTTTCATGTATACATAAAACATGCCACTAACGAAAAGCCTCACTGTCGTCTTCATTCGCCTATTAGCTGCTTTTTACAAAGTGCACAATGTAAAAAGGCTATTCTTTGAATATTTAGCGCCACGAAGTGCAGCAAACAAAAACAATTGTGGCATTGAGTCGGCGGCGCGCTGCTGCTTGGGGAAGCTTCCGCAGCCAATCGGGCCAACCATGGCGGCAGCGCCACCTCGCGAGAGGAGACGGCAGAGGGTCACCTTCTCGCGCCGCTCCCAGGCGGAGTTTTACAACTGAAAAGTATCTAGTAGCGATGGGTCAGACCTCCTCGCTTCACACTTGGGGAGCTCCTCTCCCCGGCTGCCGCGCTTTGACAAGCGTGGGCACCAACATGCACACACACGCACACACGAGGCATTGAAACATGCCTGGACGCGCTTGGTGGGAAAGCGTTGCGGCAGCGCTGAACGGGCCAAAATGTCCGCCGCTTAGAATGAAGCCCCAGCGTCCGTTGCATCCGCGCCGGCTATACCGCGCGTCGTAGGCGAAACGTAACAAGAGGGACACAATGTAGCAGCTTGACATATTGCCAGTCGCTATGTTTGCAGCCCCCAACGCGACAAAGTCGAATTATGGTGCTCGCGAAAATACTGAGACCGATTCTAACTGCAGAGCTGTCGTCAAAATGGAGCATGCTGTAACACAAGCAGACGAGGCTTGCTGTGTGTCGGAAGTGCTTAAGTGTAGGGAGAAATTGTTCTTGTGCGTTCTCTTTCTGTAACTTTCTTTTTATAGAAACAAATTACCTAATATTCCAGCTATTGCGAACAACGTTTGTTCACCATACAGTTGCAAATTTTTTTATGACGCGCCTAGGCAGCCAATTGGATAGTTCGCACTACTCACCTCATTGGGGCAAATGACGTCAAATGAGTAGGGGCAGCTTAAAATTCAGCCGAGCGATGTGCTGCGATCGGCAGCGATGTACATCTTTAAAACCTTATTATGAATTACACGCTAACGAGGGTCTCGAATCCGGCAACGTTGATGCCTTCAGGTAGCATATGTGGGTTTATTGACAAGTTGCTTTCACCCCAAAAGATCACGTTCTCGTGACTCCTGCGGCAAAAAGGACGTTCCACGTCGGCCGCCAAGGTTTGTGAGTGGTGGCACTGCAGCTAACACTCCCAGGGTTCTGCTAGGACACATAAATACCCAAGAAAGTGGACGGCAAAACGGCGCCGCGATAGCTCAATTGGTAGAGCATCGCACGCGAAATGCGTAGGTTGTGGGTTTGGTTCCCACCTGCGGCAAGTTGTTTTTTCATCCACTTTCATTTCCATTTATTTATCGTTTCTTTGTTTCATTTATTAGGCACAAGTAATTTCCCCTATGTTGTCCTTGGTGTCAGTGTTTGTTGGCTTCTTATGAGACGCTTTACGTGGGGCACTTAGATGCGTCAATTAACTATCAGGAGGACCTACTCTAACGACTCGGCACGTTTGTACAAAATCGTTTTAGGGTCCCTTTAGAGCACCATAAATAATTGATTATAAATGCTTTTCTACAACCGGTTTCGATGTCGTTTCTCAGGGGGATACTCTGCTGTGACGTCACGACACATTATGAGTTCACGCTGGACATTGCGACGCTTTGAGGCTCGCCTCGTAGGCAACTTCTCGTTGCGAGGGCTGACGTAGCAGCACAGCGGACGACCGAAGGAACCGGAGCGAGTGTCAAGACGCCCTCTTCCCACGTGACCCCACACTGTGTCTCAATGTCAAAACACAGTAGAATCTAAACCGAAATTGCTTGTAGAAAACCTAAATGATAGACTAGCTGCTCTGAAGCTTCTCACTATTCTTTCTAGGGTTTATAGGCGCAGGACATTAATATATTTAAAAAATGAAACGACGAAAATATTTATTTCAGCAGCCCTTTAATTTCGAACCGTTATGAATCCGTATGAACTGCTTCAAACCGTAATATTTTTGCTCCGGAGCTGAACATGAACCGAACCGGAAATATTTCCGGTTCAACACCCTAGATGAGGCACGCCATATCGGGGAAGCGCGCATTAATTTTCACCGCCTTGGGTTGCACCCATCAATGCACGCTTGCATTTCGTCCCCCATCGGAATTCGAGCCCGCGCACCCGGGCTTAGCAGCGCAACCCCAGAGCCGGGTGGCTATTCTTGCAGATGATGTGCAATCCCTACAGTGGCGTAATTTGAGTAAATATCTTATTTTTAAATATTCCAAGTCAATATGGGAAAAGAAAGATGGGTGCAGGGTGATATAGTTCTTTAAGTTTTACGGATTCTTTAAAAAATCGCCTGTTGCAGATGACATAATGCAAGTCCTTGAGCTGGATTATTCAGGAAGGCGTACATTACGTGCTCGAGAAATTGAAACACATATTCAACTAAACAAAGATTACTAATTAACTTCTTAATTAATTATGTTACAGCGCAAATGGAAATTCATGAATGGCAGCCGGTGAGCTTGCAAGGCGAATCCACTAAGAATGAATTTCCAGAATGACATCCACTGGAGATAAGCGCCATCAAACTCTCCGCAACAATACACTGTTGTTCCACTTAATTTTTTTTTTACAAAACGATATTTTATGAATTGAACACAAGAGTAACTGGAACGCCCATGTATTTCGTCCCACACTCGCAAATATCTCCAAACTGGTATAATCCGGGAGATTCATTTCAAGTGGATACGTGTTGCAAACTCACCGGCTACAATTCGTAAATTGCTATATGTGCCATAAAATGATCAATTAAGAAATTATTTAGTGAATTCTTGGTGATTCGTTGAATATGTGTTTTGATTTCTCGGGCTGGTGGTGTCCGCCTCTTCGAATAATAAAGCTCAAAGACAAGAATTGCACCATCTGCCATAGGCAATTTTTAAAAATTCTGAAAAGCTTAAATGTGATCGCTTTGCATATGCTCGCAAACTATCTGAAGACGTCTGTCTGACTGTTCGAGACATTGTACAATTCTGTATAACATTACTCTGCTACTGTTTTTAATTGCTGATGTTGCAGAGCACGCAGTTACACGCAGTAGGAAACATCCAAAATACACCGGACATTAATCATATACTGTTTCCAGCGCCCGCCATCTCATATCGGTGCCCTAACGCAAGAGGGATTTCGTGTTTGCTCTTGATCATCGACGCCTGTGGTGCTCATAAATAAAAAAAAAACTAAGCCATAACTAAAACAAACTAGTGTTGTTGTTTTCCCGAACATTCGAGCGCATGTGCTGTACATTACCCAGAATAAGCGGGGACATTGTACTGCAGCAAAAGCATGGCCTCTGAGATCGCAAAGCGCCAGTAACCGCGGAGCACGGAAATCCTGAAGGCCATGCAGAAATGTTGCGCAGTCCACGTGTTCACTCGGTTTGTTTCGTTTACTCCCAGATCCACTATAAAAGTTCTCTCGCTGTAAAAGTTCTCTTCAAAACATGGCTGGAGCTTGTGACCTCAATTCACACAAATGCAATATTTTTGTCCTGTGGCCAATAACAAAGGGCGGTGAGGTTCGTAGTAGCAGAAAAAAAAAAGGAAACAGACGTTATCTGTCTTTTACTGTTGTTACAAAGAAAAGTGGGACAAAATTGGTAAATTACCGTCCTAAATATTCATTGCTGAAAGCCTTTGACTTCAAATGATTTTTTTGTGATTTCAAAGGACAATGACGCGTTTGTCTTGGAAATGCAAAACAACTTTGGTTTATGAATGTATGTCTGCGCGAAAAATAAATCAACATCAGGAATAACTTTGCGCTTGCCAGCTCATTCATCTTCGTCGTTTATTTTGCTGTGGTATAGAAAAAAGCTGCAACATGAAGCGTGCACGGTAAAAGAATGGGAACCAGAAACGAAACCGCAATCGAAATTATTAGCTATTGCAGCGCCACAGCGTTTTGGCGGGACTTCGCGTTGATCTGCCCAGAATGCGTCGCGCGGCGCATGCGCTTTGGTTATAGGTTTAGTCGACTGACGCCATAATGGCAAACAAGGTAGTCATAATTCTGCTAAATTTCGACCTTTTACGTTTGATGTGCTATATTTGATGACATGTTCTCTGACTTTCAGGACCAGGGTAATGATTGTCAGCCACGTACACTGTGAGTACAAAGCGATTGTTCGCGTTTTCGAGTCCGGCGTTGGCCGCCGGCGTTCGGTCATTTGCCGCTGTTCTCCATGTGTTATTCAACGTGTCGCTTCCTTTCCAAAACTTTTAGTTACGTGGGGAACCTCGACACCGCGGTGACGGAGGAGCTTCTCGTAGCTGTGTTCGGACAGATGGGGCAAGTAAAAGGTTGCAAGATTATTCACGAGGTAAGTAAGTGCGTTGTTCTTGTTTAATATATTGCCACCTGGGTAGCTTTGTTAGCTTAGCGGCTGTTAACCCTAATGAACGATGCGATCGCCGAAATTTCTTCGTTGCTACGGGATGCTTTTGCGTCTTGCGTGGTTACGGTTCGTCGCTGCCTTCGGAACCGTCGCATTGCGGTCTGTTCACGTTCGAGTAGTGGTTCGAGCGGCGTGTGCTAGACTACCGATAATGATGCCCATCATAGCGTGCGACCTAGCCGACGATTCTAGGCCTAACAATACTGAATTATTAACTCTAAAACTGTTCAATCTTGTGCCCCGGACGCACCAATAATTGTACAGAAGATTTCTGAACGCGCCTCCGTGCACTTGACGCTTGGAAAGACAGTTCATATTGGCTGTCTCGACTACGCATCATCTGGTAGCCCGCCCGTGCGATTGTTGACTTGTCAACCCGTTAACCGGCGATGCGAATGAAGTTGCGTGCATGTTACTCCCATGTTTATGCAGCTGTTGCTTACGATGACAGCTGTCTTGTGCACTTTTTTTGAGCATTTACTCATTACTTGGAAATGTGTTTTTATTGATGCTACGGCGTGAAATTTTTTCTCTTGTGCGCTCTCTTAGGCATGTGTTTCCAAGGTAAATTCACAAGAGGGTGTGCTTCTTAGTTAAAATTGTGGGACCTTGCTGGCCGCCGCATATATAAGACAGTGGTTATTTTACGGCCGTCAGACGGCAGTTTCAGGGGTTTATTTCGCAATATTGAAAGAACCCAATACCGCTCGTGATTTATTTATAAGTAAAAGATAAAGTGTCAAGTGTGCTATTTATTGCTTGCTTCAGGTTGCATGTCTATCAAACATGAGCTGTGAATTAACAGTTCATGTTAGGTAACACTGCAATCACAATTCGGGTACTATGTCGGATACTTCATTTTAGTGTTCATTCTGCAGCTTGATTGAATGCTACGAGTGGCGTTCAACAGATGTGTTTTGAAATTCGTAACCTCTCAGTTCTGCTTGATGCGATTACCTCAATTACATCTTGATTAGTCATATTTCGTGACTTGTGGTGCTTGTTTAACGGCTGCCATTTTGCAGTTCTCGTGCACTTTAGTTTTCTGCCAACTCTTGTAACGTAATAAATTCTAGTCATGTTGTCTGTAGCACATATGAAGTTACACAACTTTTTCGTATATACCAGTGCAGAAATGCATTTTTATAGTAGCTTCCGCATATTCCAATATTTGTTGTAACCTCTGAAGTTCCTTTTGTGGTAGCAGCCTTCACTTAATGTGTAATTTTTTGTGCATGTGAAAATTTTTTGCGACAGCTTCCATTACCCGATCTTTATTTTCACTCCTGCATGAAATCTGCTTTTAATTCAGATATGGTGCACACACTTTCTCTGCTTGTGTGTGCCTGCTGCATGGAAATGTTGAAGCTTTGTGTGCATTTGTTTGTGTGATGTCAGACATCCTAGCCATGCATGCAAGTTACTGATGCTGGAGTTGTGTTCATCTGCTTGTTCATTGTGATGATCGACTTCAGTCCTCAGTTTTTGATGCGTAAAGTTAGACATACAGTAAGCCAGTGGCAGTGCTTTTGATTTGTTTTTCCCATTCAGAACACCAGCTGGTTCAATGGCAACAATAAGCGCATATTCTTGGCAACAAAGTATTTTTGACATTTTCTATCATTTCCCACAATCTGTGCTGGTTGAGACCTGCGTGGTGACACCAATGCTAGGAAACCTTGTGACACTCAGTGCACCAATAGAACCTTGTGTGCAGTTCGGTAATCAAGCTGATTCAATTTTCTTGTATAGTATGGCATGCTTGGATCCACAGCTTGCCTCTGCTGATGCAGTTTACGCTGTATGTGGCTGTTCACTACTGCACCTCATAGCTAATAGAGTGCTCGCCCATTTTACCATCTGGCAGCCATATAGTGTGCAAAGCCCTTGCTGCCACGTGGCCTACTTAATCTCTGAAGAACCAAGCTGTAAAGGAATAGAAGCATTACTGTTGTGAGAAACCATGATGATAGTTATTGCTAAAGACATTGGTGGTATGTGTAGAAAGAAATTTGGTACACAGCAAATGTCACCCGGACCAGCACTGTTTTGTTGTAAAAACAAAAGCAGCAGCAGTTGAAATAAGGGCAGTAATGACTGCATGTACTTACCTGCAGCTAAATGGCAGTGACAGTGCAATTGTAGCTTGTATGAGAAGCCTTGTTTTTTTGGTAGTTGCTGCTGGCATGGATGAGTGTGCAAAAGTTAGTTTTGTGTTGAAAAATAAAGGTAGTGTGTGTCCACTTGGTGCTTGAAGTTCACATACACCAAGTGAGCAGCCTCACACTTTGTGGTCACTTTGAGCATTTGGAATGCAGTGGTGATCCAGCTGTGCCATTTGCATCACCTTGCTACACTTCTACTTGCCTGTGCCTAGCTGTGCTCACTTGTGTCAACTGTGCCAAAGTTTGCTGTTTTTGGCTGCCTACATGGCAGTGGAACATTTTCAGTAGTGATGTGCAAACATTCCACCGTATGAATCGAATACCTTGAAATAATTCATTCTCAACTCAAATATCTCCCTTTCTTCTCTGTTTTATATTCAATATCCGGCCAACGTTGGTGCTTTGCGCGCAGCTTTTCCACGGTGCTCTGTGTCGGTACAAAAGTTTCCTCCGGCCAACGTTGGTGCTTTGCGCGCAGCTTTTCCACAGTGCTCTGTGTCGGTACAAAAGTTTCCGGAGTTGACAACACTGATCAAAATAATACTTATATGTGATGCCAATAGAAGGAACGGCAACAGAAGCAGTGCATATGGAAAGCACGGCAGCATGTGCGAAGACCGATTAACAGCAGGAATAAGTCGCGCATTGAGTACATGTTTGGGCACCCAGTTGAGAACTTTCAACACTCCATCTTAAGCATGCCCACAAACGTAATTCTGCACGCACGTGTGCTAGTCGTCGGTCTATCTCATGTGAAGTCTACACGATGGTTAGCGGCCTGTCTCACATCGGCCTACAATGCATTTTCGTAACAGGCACACTGCCTTGGCTGCCGGGTTAATCGACTCTGCTTTGTTGCTTTGGTCGGGCATCCGTCAGCAACTAAAGTTGTGGTTTGATGCCAGACGACTAATATTTATTTGCACAGTCCGCATGGCACTCTGAAAGTTCACAAACCACAAGAAAATTGAGTCAGTGGGATAGTGTCGGCGTTCACAGCCACAGTTGTTGTGAAGCACCGTACTGTGACATTTTGTTTCGAATGCAGTTCTTAGACACACATCGATCTCTTGTTGTAGCTTCGAGTATTGTTATTAGGTGAAATGCACATTTTCGGCATTGCAGTAAAGCGTATCAAAGCACATAAATTTGGAATGCACACTTGGCATTTGCCATTGCTTTTAATGCAATTTGCATTATTCGGGAACTTCACCAAGTTTGTGCAATGCTTTTATGTATATTTAACCTCTTTCATGTCACTGGGTATGGGCTATTCAATGGCAAAAAATCCTGTAGAGGGACTGACAACCAATTTTTTATGGTGCCCCCTTTCTTTAGTGCAATGGAAAGCTTACTGGTCAGTGTGTTAATCGTGCAATGGTAATGCGGAAAACTCCTGTGTGATAGTTATCAGAATTTTTTAATGTGCAGCGAGGATGTCATTCACTAAAGCGTGCTGGAAACAGTGATAGGAGAGGGCGATAGCGATAATGTGCGAACATTGGTGGGACGCAAAAGACAAGTAGCTGTGAAAAAGTGTTTTTGTGTATTGTGTGTATTAAGTCAATAATCTTGCAATTGAGGTTTTCTGAAGTGTTGCCTTAGTTCTACAATAATAGCTACGTGCTTCTGTGGTTTCTTGTCCAGCAGCTTTGGTCATTACAAGTGAAGGGTGTTCTTTAGCCAATAAGTTCTATGAAATGAAATGACGCTTTTACAAATAATGCACAGTTAAGCATGTGGCTGTAGCCACGCATGTGGTTTTAATTTCCGAAGCATGTCGTCTCTTGAAGACCTCAGTTAGCTTAAACAAGGGATTTTAGCTTGCATGCATGCTCAGAATTTTTCGCACCTACAACAGCGATCATCTGTGTCGCCATGCATTAAGATGCAAGTGCCGTTCATTGACTTTTTTTACTTCGTAATACACATAGAATAAAGCAAACAGCCAATGTGTGAACTGCAATAAATGTGCGGCACTTAATAATAGCAGTCTTATGTTCAGTAATCTCGTATACTACATCAGAAGTGGAAGATATGTGTGTGTGTGTATATATATATGTGTGTGTGTGTGTGTTTATTACACACACACATATACTACTTAGGATGTAGTACATGCGGGTGAATCAGCCTTTGCCCCCATTTTTTATTGGCTGAAATAATGTACATACAGGTAATTACAAACACACATACTATTCTGAGTACCTCACACTATATTTCCGCATAGTCCCCACACCAGTTAAGACATTTGTCTCAATGCAGCACTAAATTTGAGATGCCCCTGTGGTAGAATTCGCCCGGCTGACTAGAACCACCGTCTTGCGAACTCACACCACCACCACCTCACACTTCTCAAAGCGAGACACCTTTCCCCATACTTGGGCTGCATTTCCCTGTGGATTTCTATGGGCATTTGTCCCTTGCTCTTTAGAAAACTAATCGCACTTTGTTGCTCTTATGTTGTGGATGTGAATCACAACAGGCATCTTTAACAAGTAACTGAGAGCAGCACCGCGCTGCGGAGCTAGAGGCAGTTAAGGCCGGGCTGGTCGAAGAAAGGTTCACTGCCGGGAATGGACATGTTGACTTGGCATTTACAGCCGTAATTTGGCTTAAAAAAAAAAAATATTGGAGCGAAGGCTTTGATCCAACCTTGTATATATATGCTCTCTCCAAAGTACCATGACTTCAGCACCAGTTTGCACCACTTACTGGTTTTTAGACTTTCTTTGCCAATTTAAAATAATTCGTACATGAATCGCAAAGGATATGCACGATTCTATTACTAAATCACGGTCATTTCATTTCCTCAACATCTCGCTACACATTCCGTTTCAAATTTCTTTAGTGCTGGCCATAGTCAGCTCCCATCATATATATATTCAGACAGTCTTGCCTGAATGTATATTTGGACAAGTGCGGACCAGGTAGTGCAGCATGTCGAGAGACGAACCCAGCTGCAGTGCACTCTTCATACATGATGCGTTTTGGCTGTGATCATACAGTGTGTCGCAACATTTTTTTTTTTTCGATGCTAATCTCATTAAGTGGCCCATGTAGGACATATTCTATTGGGAATTTCTCAGCTTCCTCATAATGAAAAGTTTTAAAACTTGTGTATGTGTTTAGTAAGAGCATTGTTTATCTGCACATATCCTGAAAAATATTGTGAAATGTTTGAAATATGAACATCTATATCTGTGTACTTCGGTTAAGGAACATGTAAAAATATGCAATTAAAGCATCGAAACCTGTCGGATATTGTTCACTGTGTAGGCTTTTGACTGAACTAGAACAACATTCGAATTACAGTATCCTTCAAAACAATTTTTTTTTTTACATTGACTTTTCAATGTCAATGTCAAATTAACAATTGTAAGTTTGCGTAATTTGTCCAATACTCATATACTACATAGAATGTCCTGAATGTCCTCTTCATGTAATATTAGGTCACTTTTGTGATAGTTGTTAATTAATGTCATGCATTATCTATTGCTTTGTTGTTTAATGTATTTTTATATATTTCAGAGTTTTATTTTGCACTTCGCTGTGGCGGGCCACCTGTGTGTTCCTTTTGTATTGTCGCTCTCCGCTGCCTGTAATTTTGTAATAAAACGTTTTCCAGGTGATGGGGCCAGTCAAGCTGTTAAATGCAGCTTTTTTCCCATCACACCTAGCCACGTCCATGTGCACTTTTATGTGCCTGCCATGTGGTTGAATAAACTCAAACGTGAGGGCAATTGGTCGAGGGAATTGTTTTATTTAAACAAATTCTGGAGGTAACCTAATTGTTCAGAAAAGCTACAATATTTGAGCAAAATCTTGCAGAAAAAGAGTTTGTGAGTTGTGGAGATGTTCCTTTAGTGAGTGATCGATATCTATAGGCACTTTAATGAAAGAGTTAAAGGGACCCTGAAACGATTTTGACAAATTTTCAACAAACGTACCGAGTCGTTAGAGTTGGTCGTTAGATTTGGTCGTTCTGATCATTAATTGACACATCTAGGTGCTCCACGTAAAGCGTGTAATTTATTACAAGGTTTTAAAAATGCACATCGCTGCTGATCACAGCATACTGCTCAGCGGAATTTTAAGCCGCTCCTACCCATATGATGAAAATCGGCCATAGGACGTTTGTGGGGTGAGCTATCCGATTGGCTGACCAGGGCGCATGATCGATAATTTTTTCAACTTTGTGGTAAACAAATGATCTTCGTAATAGATGGAAATGTTAGTTCATTTGTATTTAAAAAAAGAAACATAAAGAGAATGCACAAGAACAATTTTTCAGTACACTTGAGCACTTCCAGCACACAGCAAGTGTCTGCTTGTGTTACAACATACTCTATTTTGACGAGAGCTCCGCGGTCAGAGTCGGTCTGTCTTTTCGCGAGCACTATGATTCGATTTTTTTGCCTTGTGGACTGCAAACGTAGCGACTGGCAATATGTCAAGCAGTGACATCGTGTCCCTCTGCAAGGCAGCATACGAGCGAACTGGCCGCTGCGCATCGGATTGCCGCTATCCGATCAGTGCCAGGATTTGGGCGTTTGTGGCCGTCACTTTACACCAGAAGATTACTAACGCAATGGCGTTTCACAAGTCCAGTATTAGAGCAAGGGGACAGGGTCTGGCGGCTTGACTGTGCCGTAACGGGATGAGCCATGGGATGAGCAGAAGCCCAAATGTGAATGGTCTGCACGGTGCAGCCACCTGGTGTTGCAGAGCTCAACCATACACAGTAGCAGTAACGAAGTGTATTCTTCTTTGCTGCTGCTGTGTTTTTTTGCAGGACTGTAATCATGAACACGTTTTTATAAATGTTTCAAATGTTTTACACTTGTTTAGAGCATTATTAGTGCTTTGTTTAGCTGGTTAAGCGCTGTGCCAACAAGTGGCTGGACCGTGCAGACCGATCAGGCTGCTCATGTACGTCTACACTAAAGTTCCTTCATCAGCTTAAGTTTATGCCTCCAGTCATTTGCCAAAATGACCAACTTGCCTGTGGTTACCGGAATACAACACGTTCGGCGCTACGACAGAATGCTCGCAACGCACACTGCTTTGATAGCTCTCGCTTGGGGTCAACGGCCATGCGGCTAGCGGAGAGGTTCCGCGCTGGCAGGGGCGGGCTCCAAAACAACCGGAAGTGGACGATGCGCCATCGCATCATGAGGCAGAACCCGTGAAGGCAGAGCTTAGCCGTGATTGCTTGGCGAACGAGTTGAGGAAGAAAAGCATGGCTAGGGAGGAGGGTAACTTGTAATCGCTTGTAGCTCCATTAATACGTAACGCTTCATTTAAATTGTGGTGCGAATGTTCTACTTAAGTTGTACCCTACGCGTCTACAAAATTTGTTTGAACCGTTTCAGGGGCCCTTTAAGTGGCTGCAGCTGACTTGGCCTTGTGTCTGCTTTTACTGTTGAGCAACATTTATTGATTCCACGGTTAAAACAAGCTGCACCGAGTGGCTACACAAAAGCCACTCCAAGTGTTGCAACAAACACAAATAGTTATACTCATGAACTGCCTTTTCTCCTGCTCTGAAAATTGCTGCAAGTCTTAAATGAGCTGGACCACTGCTGTTCATGCCAATGTATCTGCAGCCAGACTAATCACACTGCACACTAGTCACGTGGCTTTCTGCGCCTGCCATGTAAATCCAACACCCGCCTTTTGATAGGTTAATCGGAGCTAGAAGACTACATGGGTGTGCATATACAAATGGCATCTGGAACAAAAGGCCACAATGTGGTTTAGCGTGAAGCTGATGAACCATGTACAACCATCCCATACCTTTGCTTTTGACTGTCTGAGCATCGTGCAGCCGCTGTGATTAACCTGTGTAAACTTAGCACCAAATCAATCACCAACACCCCAAAGAACTAGTGCCAATTAGACCTATAGCAGTGAGGAAAATATGCCACTTGGGCATGTGCCAACGTGCATCAAGCTTGCCAGTCATATGTTCGTATGGATGGCTCATCTTTTTGGTCCTGTTATAAGATGCAATGCAGATAGAGAGCAGTCTCCAATGCTGCACACCAAGCTTTTTGCAATGCTTCTGCCTCTGCCCAGCACATACATGCTGTTTTTGTCACCGTTCCCTCTGTGTCATGTGTATGAGAATCTTTTCGATTAGTCCTGTCATCCTTCATAAACCTTATACCAACAGAGACCGCACGTTGTGGAAAGGTTGCCTTTTACTGAATATACAAAGTACCGTATTTACTTGCATAATGATTGCACTTGCGTAAGGAATTTTTTCCCTTTCCTGTGTAATGATCGCACCCCGAACTTGCCACAGCGATATGTCGTGGGCCAAGTCCAGCTAATGATTGCGCTTACCATCTGTCAAATGCTACGCGAATGACTCGAGACATACCGAGCAGTCTGCATGCACCGAACATTCTTAAGCAGATGCCCCATTTCATACATTTCATCACTTTCCGCACTTGCATGAAAAAAAAGCTACAACCACACTTGCCTTGGCTTTATTATTTGTAGGCATTATAATGGTTGTGGTGAACAACAAAAAGGCGCTTTTCGATTCTTCTCGTCTGCACTCGTGGACAAGCAACAAATCGCAAGTGGCAACGATAGTAGCCCAGGGTGTCTACCAACCGGGAAAACTGGGAATTCTCAGGGGTTTTGAATAGTCTGGAAAAACTCGAGGACCTTGTGCTTTTATTAGCGAAAATTAGCTGCAATTTTATTGAAAGATAATGAAAGCTGCAGTAATGCTGGCTCACATAACAGGGAGGGATCGTAATGAATAGTCTTTTGACGCCGTGTCGTCAGCTGGAGGAGTTTACAGTCAATGGCCGACTTTCCGGACGCCCGACGGCTCCGCGGCACTATCACGTACCCCATAGAATCAATGTCTAAGAATGTTAGAAATTTCGGACGCAAGAGCCCTTCGCCGTGCGATCATCCTGACATTTTGCCGTGGCTGCAGGTACGAAACAGCATTAATCAAAGCCTCCACTGTGGCCGTTTTGCTTACCTTGCCACTGTGGCAAAAGCTAGGCCTAACTGCTTCAACGTTCGTTATGTTTCTTGCCATTCGGCGCCGTTTGTTTGTTTGTTTTTTTTCCATTGAAAGATTTCGCCGTTGTAAGCATTGGCACTGACCCTGTCTTTGTGGTCCTCGCGATTGGCTTCAAAGCTCGGAAAGTGCGGCGCGTTGCATAATGCCGGTTCCCGAAAGTCAGCTATGCCTCAATACAATAGTGTTATGCGGGGAAACATAAGTGGGCGAAGGGCTATTGTCACGGGACACAGTATCTATTCCTTAATTATTTATACACGCGTCCATCCACCGATTCCTGTCACAGTATGGGCACCGATATGCCTAATAAGCGTGCTGGTAGGCCTTTTCAGATGTGCCTGTGGTGATTTGAGCCTTCAATGGCAGTAAAAGACATGCATTCATTTTTACAGACGTTTTCGCGGCCCTTAGGGGGTCCGAAAAATCGGACATTGACTGTGCCGACGAAGAGGATGCTTTGAATGGTCCGTGGGGCAAACGCGCGGTAGGAGGCGGACAAGAGCAGAAAGTACCTACGCATTGAGGAATGAACGAGAAAGGAAGCCTGTCACTGCTTTTTTCAAGGAGCTTGAGCTCAAAAAACGTGTTGGCTGACGCTGGAATGCAGGTGTTCCTCATCCAAATCGAAGTAAACTCGCCAAAGCAGTGAAATGCAACAATGAGGTGTTGTGTGTAGGCTGAGAGTATGTCAGGAGAGTTGAGGTTGGGACACCATCTGTTAAGAATCTCATTTGTGACAAAGTTAGGGCCTCGCACCAATGAGCTTGCTATAAATTGATAAAAGTGGTCATATCACCTTCAGTCACGGTGTGCACATTTGAAGACGTGACCTATTTTTGCCATTTCTCTGCAGTGGTAGCAAGGAATAGAGCATGAACATTAAGCTCATGGCAAATTGAACATTCTGTTAATTTAAAGTACTTCCATTTTGCTTCTGAGTCATATGTATTGTTCCAGAGTATTGCTTTGGTGAAAGCACTACCATGTTTTGTGTGACGCTTGATGTGGGGCATGTCGGTAGCAACCTAGAAATATATACATTCTTTAATTGTTGAAACGCTTGAGGCTAATGATGAGCAAAACGCGAACAAGGTGAATGCAGGAGCCAACATTTTGACAAGTGAACTTGAAGAAACAAGTCCACTTGTCGAAACGTTGGCTCCTGCATTCACCTTGTTCACGTTTTGCTCATCGTCTTGAATTTCCATGTCCCGCATTCCCTGTCCTTTTTTTTTTTTTTGAGGCTAATGAATAACTTGTGCACGTAATTCGAGTGGGGGATTTAATCCTTTGTATGAAGAAGTGTAGCATGACTGACTTTACAATATTCAAATGTTTAGTTACTCTGTAATTATGACTCATCATTAAATGCTCAAAGAGTCATTCTGTCACCTTGATTTGCTTTCAGTGGAGTCTCAAGCACCACCTCTCTCACACATATATCGACAATCACATAATTCATGACTAAAGTGGATATTCGAAAACATTTGTTTATGTATGCGTCTCATTTTTATTCATATTTGAGAATGGTCCACTCGATTTGCAATGAGTTTTACCATTTTTTAATGTTATTTTATTTGCTGTGCATTTTACTAACCCCTCGCTACAGATCTTTCTTTTTTAATATACGATAAATGATACTCCTTACTAATCAAACTGGATTAAGTCATTTCTTGGCATGCTTACTAGAGTGACAGCATCGGGCGACATAGTGTCACCCTGTCTTGACGTAAAACAAAGTTCTGTGTCACTCAGGGCATTTTGCAAAGGCACTCAGGGAAAACCTGGAAAACTCAGGGAATTTGGAAATGTCAACTTGGTAGACACCCTGTAGTCATGTTTACGCTGATACGTTAGAAGTGTACCCTAGTCATACGGTGACGCTGGTAACACAGCTAAGATATTCGCCCACCCATAGCCGAAGCGTGTGCCGTATTAAGATAGTAGTGAAGACAAATGCCGCAGTTTCTGCAGCGTGCCCGCCATTGTTTCTGTCACTGGCAGCTAAGCGCGCCCATCTCTGTTTCTGTCCCCTCAAAGTGGTCATACCTATGTTATTGCAGCCAACTTGCCGATAGTAACTATATTATTTTACTGATACTGAAGAAACTGCTTCAATGCGCTTAATGTACTCACGAGAAGAAAAAAAACGCTTTCAGCGCGTTCGGCTTGCTCCGCCAGCTGCCATTTTTGTTTTGGTGTCCCGCACTGTTACAGCGGCAGCCGCCTATTTGTTCACCTGTTGTCATCACACAGCAAATGCGAGATGAAAAAAAAAAATGTTTTTGCGAGAAATCTACCCACCGTATGATTGCACCCCTGAATTTGCGTCAATGTCTTTGTCTAAAGTGCGATCATTATGCGAGTAAATACGGTATTCAAACAAATGAATATTAGATATTTATTTGCAAATAGAACTATTTAAATTCTAGCTATTCAGTTTGTATTTGCTTAGGTGAGAATTCACACCCCTAGACAAGGTATAATGCATCAAGTTACTGTGCAAACTAAAGAGTGCTCTGGAAAGGTTACAGTTACCAGAATAAGACCTGTCTGGTACTTTTTTGTGGGGTAAATCGCTGCTCTAACAGCTTGGCACATCAGTTGAAGGTAGCCTAGACTTATATCCTTCCATAAATTTTGCAGCGTTTTTGTGCCAAGAAACGGCATAGTTGCAAAGGAAATCTCAAGTGAGCACGCTTTTATACTGAGTGTGACGCAGCATATGCATACATGCCAACTCTTTGGAATTATCTGTAAAATGTACGAATTTCGAGCAGTCTTATTTTACGAATCTTCCTTGAAACTTTACGGAAAACATTTTATTTGCAAAAAAGAACGCTAGAGAATGTGGTAAAACTACACCTTGATACCTTGAGTTGCCACGAGAGGGCAATACGTATGCATGGTATCATCATTAGCAGCTGCAAGATTGTAGTGACTTCTGTCGTCTACTAGTGGGGTCACGAATCCATATCGAAAGCTCGATAGTGCCTCTAGCTTCTCCGCAAACCTGTTGCCTTGCTGTTGCCTTTGTTCGCG
This sequence comes from Dermacentor albipictus, assembly GCF_038994185.2. Taxonomy (NCBI): domain Eukaryota; kingdom Metazoa; phylum Arthropoda; class Arachnida; order Ixodida; family Ixodidae; genus Dermacentor; species Dermacentor albipictus. Next base: position 278,621,709 of record NC_091821.1, on the reverse strand, counting down.
CGGGTTTGGACTTCAGTCAGCTTCAGTCAATGCAGCGTTGGCCTCGCCTTTTGTGCAACTAGCTGCCACATCGAACGCAGTGCAACTCCAGCCTGTAGCGGCTTCGCAGTGCAATGGTGGGCTCGAAGCCCCGACAGTACTTCCAAGTGTTTTTGAAATCGTATACAGCAGGATTTTCGTGCTTCATGCCATCTAAGAAAGAGAAGTTCATATTCATGCACCACGTGTGCCTGTGATGTGAACATCTCGCATAGTGGCAAGTCTGCGTATTTTTTTGTTACTTTGTTTTAGAAGCTGTTTTAGATTAGTTTGTTTCAGTTTTAGATTAGTTTCTGTGTAGCTGTTATAGTTAAGTCCTACACAGTGGCAAAATAGTGATTTTGCAGGCACTTTATTGTGTAATAAATTTTTGCAAAACGCTTTGTGCTGTAGCTTATTTAGCTCTTTGTAGACTGCAAAGTGCGGGTATCTATTCAAACAGCGTGCACAATTACTGCACCTATATAAAAAAATTTGGGACGCTTCAACTAATTTTTTTCAGTCACATGAAAATAACCTTGTGCACTTAAAATTGTCTTATACTAACGAAATTTGGCATACATACTGTTGACGATATGTACAGTGCTAATATCTATTTGAAATTGCAATATCTCCAAGCAGTAAGTGGAGAATTTCAGAGAACTGAGAAAAAAAAATTTGTTGAAATGTTCTAATTTTTTTGCATAGTTTCAGTACTTGTATGCACTGTTTGGCTAGATATCAGCACTTTGCAATCTACAAAGAGCTAAACAAGCTACAGCACGATGCTTCTTGTGAAAATTTAATACATAAAAAAGTGCCCATAAAGATGACTGCATTTTATATTTGTGCATCACATCACTCTGAAACTATAACAGCTACACAAAAAGCAGTGCCACATTTGAAATCTGCAGAGAAAACTATACTTGGCTGAACTTTGAAACCTCAAATGCAAGTAATACCCCTGTCAAGCGGGCAAGTTAAGTGCACTTACTGGGAGTGCACTTGGGGACCTTGAGTCACACTTTAGGCAACATGCTTCTTAACGGGAAAACACAGTGCACTCCCAGTAATAAAAAATGGCGACAGACTAAGAGCGTGTTTATAAAGATGTAAATTAACAAGGGAAAGCTGCTAAAAAGCGATTGTTTTAAGTAGAGTTATATATAAAAACAAACTTCATCTATTTGTCTCAACAAAAAAAGAAGACGTTTTTATTATAAATCTGTTGCAAGTCAATGCTGGCCAAGACGAATGCCTAGCAAATCCAAAACAACATGGCGGCGTGCGGCGAGGCGGCAGTTGATCCTGCTAGAACAGAATATGAACGAGTATATATGAGCAAAGACGGCGAGTTCGATATTTAGCTACACTGCAAAATGCCACGCATACGGCTCAAAGCACGACCGGCATGGTCAGCACGCTTTCACACCAAAATAAACACGAAGTGAATGAACATGGCGGCGCCGCAGTGCCGCATCATTCTGGCGCCGTTAGTTGCGTACATGATAAATTTGTTTCTTTATTGTGCTATTTCGCTTCTCGCTAAACACAAATTATATTGTTAAAAGCTGTTCACTAACTGAAATGAACTTCTGTGTCCTTTTTCTATGCATTACATTTTGCGTCGTTGAAAGCGTTGGCGGCGAGGCTACGTACTCGGCCAGCAAAGTGCGTTCCGTGAACGTACTCCGACTTGAGTGCACTCATCTGAGAGTACACTCCGCTGCGACGTTAAGATTTGGAAAAGTGCACTTAAAAACTGAGTGCACTCGCCGTAAGTGCACTTAACTTGCCCGCTTGACAGGGGTATAATAAAAAGTTGTTTCGAGGAGCATCTCCACGTAAGTTCCCCTGGCAGAGGCAACACACCTCTTTGGCCTCTGCATCACAGACGGCACCTCTGGGCTGACCCACCTGGAGGAAATAAGCAGTCACATTTTCCTGTCCTCTGCATTATTCATCTTTCTCTTTCACTTTGTCTTTCCTGTCTTCTATTCCTTTTATTTCCGAATTTCTGGGTGGCAAGTGTTTTAACCTCATGTGTTGGTAGCCAACCTTCGGTATACCATATTTGGTTATAGCAGAAACTAACAGTTGGTGCTTGCCGGACATGTATTAAGGTGCAAACACACTAGCGGAAAAACGTGTTACCGCTGGCAAAACCTACACCGTGAAAGCTGCCTCCTGGCAGCTTTTTCGTGCCGTGGGAGGGATCAGTACTGGGCCGATTTTTTTTTTCGGCATTCCACAGAGGCAAACAAGCTGCAAACACTAAAGATAAATGAGTGGCCCCTTCAGTGACATGCGCGGTAGAAACTGGTGTTTTGCGGACCCACCCAACTGCTCAATTTGTACTTGTATGTGGCGTGAGCTGCACTGCTCAATTTATACTATCGTCTGCTAGTGTCAGGTCTCGCTCACACTTGTTGTGATGGTCATGTGGAGGTGACACCCAGTACCTCGTCCCTCCTTAAAGGGACACTAAAGGCAAATGCTAAGTCAACGTGGACTGTTCAAATACCAATCCTGAAGCCTGGCAAAGCTTGTTTTGTGCCAAGAAAGGGCTTATTTTACAAGGAAATTTCACCTGAAGGATCCGAATCCCTTTTTCGAAATTCAAATCTCCTGCTACCCAACCGGAGGAGGAGTGGCATTGCATATGCCATCACATGAGACGTACATTTGAGGGATCGTCAGCCGTTTGTGCGCAGGCACGGCTAAGAGTGGCCGCAAGAGAGAAAAGCTAAGGGCTTTTGCTCCTTGAATATATGGCTCTGCCTAGGCACAACGAAGGAGGTTTTTTTAGCGTAGTTTGTATGTGTTTGGCCCCTAGACATAACGGCATTGCAGAGTGCGGTTGAGTTTCTTTATGCTCCGCCGCTGGCTGCTTGCTCGCACAATGAGGCAGTGGGCACGGATAAAGCTTTAGGCAAGGATGCCCCATTTGGTGATCGCTGTGTCTGAAGGGGCAAGGTGTTGTGTTGTATAAGTCGCGGGTCGCTTTTTTCGCCGCGACGATAGATTGGATTTTTTACAAGGACTTCTCCAGGAGGGCACATGTAACTGGCAAACAGAGGCCTCAGGAGAGCACCTGAGATTATTTATAATAAAGAAGGCGGCGCAAGATTTCCAAGGCACCCAAGGGGTAGTGGGGCAATCAAAGTTGGGCGGTGCGTGGGTTGGGTCCGCAGAGGCTGAAGCGTGCAAGGGGTGTTCGCGTAAAAAAAATTGGCTGTCCGCGATAGCAGACAGCCTATCTTACACACCCCTGGCACGCGCAGGCCTCGGCAAGCCCCAACCCACGGACCAGTCCGGGTTCTAGCTTTGGTGTCCTGAAGGCACCGCCAATAATACGAAATGACACGTTGCTCCAATTAGTAAAAAACACGGTCGAATATAATTACGTCCATCTGCCAACTTGTGACGCTAACTTCAGCAATACTGCGTCCTGCGACTTCTGCAACACCAGTCACAATTTTACCTCTTCAGGTGGGTCAGACAGACTTTCTCGCGCCTGTGGCGTTGGTGCTGAGTCGGTCATCGTCACCGGTGCCCTTTCAGCCACTTGCGTTCAACCGCAGTTGCTAAGGCGCTTTGTCTTCTAGATTTTCAATATATGTGGCCTGGGCTCTACGACGGTCGCAAAGCTATGATCCGCCACGACTGACTTAGCACGAGCGCCGCAGGTGCGAGATAGTCTGTCCGCACAGTGGTCGCGAAATCCGGCGCCGGCAGCCAGCGTCCGAGCATAGACAAAGTCAACCCCACTCCGCAATGCCGGCGCGCCTAGGGACAAACGCATACAACATGCACTAAGAAACCTACTTTGTAGTGCCTAGGCGAAGTTGTATGTTCAAGGAGCAAAAGCCTTACTTTTCTCTCTCGCCCCCGCTCTTGCTCGCGCCTGCGCACTAACGGCTGGCGATCCCTCAAATGAATTGTCTCGTGGCCATCACCACCCTTGGCTGCCATCAGCAAGTAAAATGGAGCCCGACGGACGGCGCCACCAAGCCAAGACAGAGTGGTGGATTCACCGCTTCAGCTGCTTTTTGGTCAAGTGGCGTAGACCGTTCGGGCATCCCGCGACATAGAAGTTGAATTCTCTGCTACACGCAGTTTGTGCAAGTTTTGAGGACCAGCAAAACCAGCACAGCACTACATGATTACGAAACTGCTGAAACGCGAAAGCGTTGGCCGCACGAAGTCAAGTGAAAACAAAACCTTTTGACCACCAAGCGTCTTGCCAAGGGTAATTTCAATGAGTTTTTTCTAAAAATGAAATAGAACTGGACAAGTAACGTTTTATTTCGTCTTGTAATACAATGTCTTTTTAAAAAATTTTCTTCAACTAGTGTTGTGAGTACTAATGACAATATAACTGAGGAGTGCTTTGTCATCGGGCAAGTGCTTGAATGTCCCAGGGAGTCTAATCATGTCCTGCATTTACCTCAGTTTCTTGATTATTGAGACCCTGTTTGCGATAATATTGACGCCTCTGAGATTCTCGAGCACTAATCTATCACTTTTTCTTGACTTAATATTTGCCTTTAGTGTCCCTTTAACGAGGTACTGGGTGTTACCTCCACGTCCTTATATTCAGGGCCGTTCTTGTCTTACAGAATTGAATAGGGCGCACTGTCTCCAATAACCTTTCCATCAGGACATCTCGGTTTAGCTTCATTATCCTAAAAACGATTGCAAATCATGACCATCAAAACACGTGCACACGAGACTAAACCAAAACAAGTGCGAGCAAGACCTGATGCAAGCAGATGATAGCATCAATTGAGCGGTGTGGCTGACACCACACATGAGTATGAATTGAGCAGTTGAGCGAGTCCGCATAACACCAGTTTCCCCTGCGCACGTCACTGAAGGGGCCACTCTCATTGGTCTCCAATGTTCGCAGCTCGCTTGCCGCTGTGGAAAGCTGCGAAAAATCGGTCCAGCGCCGATACCTCTGGCGATCCCAGATCCATCCCTCTTGCGGCACCAAAAAGCTGCCAGGAGGCAGCTTCTGAGGTGTGCATTTTAACGCATAAGCCTTTAGTGGCTCATGAGTCCATGCACAGTCCATGGTGGACACAGGAAAGCAGTGATCAATCACAGCCGGTGACAGCTGTCACAGCACTTGATGGATGACCCTACATGAACAATGGGTGATCAAAGTTGACAGGTGGCCTTAGGTGAACAATGGGTGATTCATTGTACACCTAATAAAAATAAAATAACTTATAAATTACAATTAAATAATGAAAATAAAACATGAACAAGAAAATATAGCCGAGGCAGTCGGATGTTTCCCAAGAGCGCACGCACTGCGCTTGCATGCCATGCTCACGGCCACGGTGGCATCCGTTTCCAGAACAGTTCAGACAACAGAGGCAGTCATAGGTAGAATTTCGCCTGTCGCAGTTTAGCTCAGCAAAGTGCCCATAGATGTTCTGCCAGCTGCAGCATGCAGTGAGGCTGCAACCAGCACACCAGCATAATTACGATCAGTGGCAACGTCATCTTCATAAGACATAAGTTGCATTTAGAACGAAGGATGAGGAAGATAAGCACAGTGCTGATCTTTCAGCAAACGAAGGAAAGAGCACGCGACATCTCACACCTATACGCAAAGTAAAAGACAGGAGGCGAGATTTTCATGCTGTCACATGACTGCCTCAGCGGTTCGCCGCCAGTTTGTGTGGCTGCTCTACCAGAGCTATTCTGCTGGCGGCAACATGCTGCACACATTTTTCCGCTAGTGTGTATGCGCCTTGACACTTTCTGCGGCGTCCCTTTGTTGGACTTCATGGTGGTGACTGGTGTTGCTGCCAAAAGCTGAAGATTCTTGATGGATATCACAAACTCCCTGATCACCCTCAGAAATGAGGGTGCACCAAAGTATGTCAATTTTTTGGCAACCAAAGTGAAAACTTTCCAAAAATACCAGAAAAGAGCGGAAGAGTCATCTCACCTTTTCTTGTCGTGAAATGTCTAAGTGATTCAATTGGCCCAGGTTACGAAGCCATGAACCTTGCTAGTGGTGACCTCATGGAATTTCATGGTAAGAAGCAATATGATAATCTAGAGAACCTTCTCTCTTTCGAGAGCATTACAGTTACTGTGACCTGACACCAAACTATGAATACCATTCGTAGCATTATTTCCAATGACATTCTGATGGAACTTACCAAGGGTGAACTTTTGGAAGGCTGGAAAGAGCAAAATGGGATCAGTGTGAAACAAGAAAAGGCACAACGGGGAAAAAGCCTAGACAAAGCATCTTATTGTCGCTTTCGGTTCAAGTATGCTGCCCGAGACAATCGAGGTTGGGTTTGTCAAGGTCCAGGCCAGTCTGTTTGTCCTAAACTTTCTGCGATACTTTAACGTGCCAGTGATTCGGCCACAGTTAACAGAACTGCCGAGGTAGCCAAACTCGTGCGAAATGCAGTGCAAATGAACACCTCGCTGAATCGCATGAAAACACCCTCCACTGAGTGAACTGGATGAAGCGCATGCTACATACTCGCAGTCCTGCTCATCATGGCAAAAAGATAAAAAATTGTAACGGTCAAGGTAAAACAAAACATATTGTTTAAGGAGGCACGCAGGCGGGTGTCCTACCTGCCTAGAACTCGTTTTGCCGAAGTGACGAGGAGCAGTATCACAATGGCCCCCAGCGGCTGTCTGGTCCACACACAGTGAGCAAGTGGTGGCGCCATCCACCCCCTCAGGGGTGGCAGCCAGTGCTGCTCCGCCGTCCCAGAAAGGGCCATCGACCTCTGTGCTGGTGACCTCGACGGTCTCACCCCTCAACGAGGCCTTCATGTCAAGAACAGCGCTTGCAAGTGCGTGTGTCCTGCAACTCGCAAGAGGCAATAGACATAACCGACCAGACAGCGCCGCCAACGCCTAAGGAGCAGCAAAATTCTCGTGATAACTCCAAAAAATGAAAAAACCCGCATTAACAGCGCCCCAAAGTGGCTCTGTAAGTTTAAGTCTTCTTACACTAGACACTCGGCACACATGGTATGACTAGGTATTAGCCACGCAAATGTGCCGCTCTACAATGACAAAAAAAAAAAAAATGTCCCTTAACCCTTTCACTGTCGGACCTTTCTGGCCGTGACGCACCCCCAGTGTCGGATTGGTTTCAGGGAACGAGCATAACAGGGAATGAACATAGCAATTTATTTTTGATTATAATTGGTATACAAATAACATAGTCAATGCAATATGCACATTTCAGTGTTCTGCAGCTGTTGTTAGTAAACATCATCATCATCAGCAGCCTGACTATAAGATCCGTTCAACATCCGAATCTGACGATGCGGAACCCTCTTCCTCGCATGCGACTCTGTCCGAGTCTGAATCCGAGCTCGGCTCGTATTCTGAATCGGAATTGAGCCACCGCTCCAATGAGCAGACGAAGGTCCTGCGCGCTCAGCCATCCGAAAGTAACCGCGCACAGGGAGGAGGATGCGCTTTCAGTCGCCCGCACAAGAAATGGGACGTTGCGTGAACAAGAAGACAGAGGGAGATGGAAAAAGGCTAAACAAAGTTCGAAGGGCTTTACGTTTACTGCTGCAAGTCGGAAGCGAGGGTGCGGCGAGAGAGCGAAAGCAGCAATCAGTCGCTCTTTTCCGAGAGGCAACGGCACGTGCGCCTGAACTTGACGCGCCGTAGCAGACACACCAAGAGAAGAAAAACAAAAACCTTCAAACCAGCGGAGAAGGCAGAACAGCCCTTGAACCCATAACCGCGCGCGCGCGACCCAGCGAACGCGGAGCCACCGCGCCACTCAGCAAAGAGAAAGTGGGGAGTGGCAGTCGCACCGTACTCTTCAATACATGGACTTAGACAGGTCGGGGCGAATATACAAACTTGTAGAAAGAGTCAACAGATAGCGTGGCCAATCCAGGAGCGCCAGCTTTGCGCTAAGGCGCGAAATTTTGAACGCACGATAGAGAACGTACCGGTACGTCGGTGACACTGTGGGGGGGGGGGGGGGAGCGCGATGACGTACCCGTACGTTCGTGACAGCGAAAGGGTTAAATTTCTTCGATGCTGAGCGCAATTGAACCCACGTCTCAAGGACAGCAACCCGAGAGCAAGCTACACTATCAGTGCACCATAAATGAGCTTCTCTCCAACTTAGGTCAATGAGTATGTGCTCTTGAGTGCGCAGCAAGTGAGGGAACCATTCTCGGAGGCCACACGCAGACTTCATGGCAGTGTAACTAGATTGCACAACGAGTCCAGAAAGAAGTGTGAGAAAGGAACCCAGTTGCCGCATGACGCGTTTCTCAGTGTGCCATGCATTTCGGAGGCCACATGCAGGCTTTGTGGTGGGGGCACTAGATGGTGCCAAGTGTTCTGAGCTAAGCACGTACGCATGTATACCATGCCTGAGTAACTCAAGCAGGCTAGGTGACCATTTGTCACCGCCCCATTTCAAAGCAGATGCCAATAAATCATCAAAGTGTGAAAGAGGAGTCCCGTTACACACCTCATACATAACTCGTTTCGATGGTGGCAATACATTGTCCACCCACAGTGGTTGCTTAGTGGCTACGGTGTTGGGCTGCTAAGCACGAGGTCGCGGGATCGAATCCCGGCCACGGCGGCTGCATTTCGATTGGGGCAAAATGCGAAAACACCCGTGTACTCAGATTTAGGTGCACATTAAGGAACCCCAGGTGGTCCAAATTTCCGGAGTCCCCCGCTACGGCGTGCCTCATAATCGGAAAGGTTTTGGCATGTAAAACCCCATAATTTAATACATTGTCCCTATGTTGATGCAATGCTCACACAATATTATCAACACTCGTGAGATGGGTTCTGCTGCAGTTTTTTTTTTTTGAATGTATGGCAGCAGCTTCTCACACAACATGCAAAAAGTTCGTAAGTAAACATGTTTCCACAATTTCTACATGGCAGGGTATTTTATTTACTTTTTATTAGCCTACTGAGATGTCTTGATTGAGAACTACATTTGGGTGGTTTTGTGAGGCAAGCATTAATTGCGCTATCATATATGATACAGCATTTAATTATGGGTTGTTTTCCGGACATTTCGTTTCCTCTCAAACGTACAAATTTGGGGGCAAAGTTTATAATTCGCACGAGCTACAGGTTTCTTTAGATTGGTGCAAAGCAGGTAAAAAAATTTAAATTCCAGGAGTGTTTATTATAAATATAGTGTAGGGCTTGCCATGCTCCACAAGCTAATAGCAGTAGCAGCAACAAACTCTAGGAAGAATAGGAAGGTTTTGTTTTGGCTTGTGTGAAGCGCTTAGAGTGTACAAAGCATAAATTAACGAAACCTATGTCTGCAAATGATCTGGCTTAGCCCTCTAGTGTGTATCCATAAATGATACGCAACCATTTTGCCCATAAATTTTCAACCAAGTCTTTCTTTAGGAAAGGGACATTGGTTTAGGCATATCTGGCATATACAAATGCTTGTCTAATATTTTTCACAAGAAACAAAAAGTAATGGAAGGGTACGTGCAATACATACATCCACACAATGCAGTATACTTGCGAACTCGCTTCAATCTTTTGCAAGGTTTACGAATTTGTTTCCGATTTCTTAAGCTTACGAGAAATAAATTATTTGGTAAAACAGTTTCACTATTTGGTTAGACCACTGTCTTTAGATTAAGTGGGAAATAATTCTGGGGAATATTTTCCCAGCACTCATGATTACGGCACTTCGTGTAAAATTTTTAATTAACAAAGGCACAAAATAAAAGAATTGGCTTGCATACTTGAGTAAAAACTCACTTATAATGTTGCAGAATAATGCAGTTCATTCTTTCTCCGTGGCAGTAAAACAGGAGTAGACACAACACAGCTTGAAGCTAGTATGTGCACCATGTATATGAGGCAGAATACCAAGCCACATTTTGATGTGGCTTTGTATTCTGTGTCGTATGCATGTTGTATGACATGGGATAAGCCAGCTAATTTTAACACACACGAGGGCGAGTCAGTCTTTGCCTCCCCGCCCCCCCTTTTTTTTTTTGCCAAATTATGGCTGTAAATGCAAAGTCAACATATCCATCCCCAGCAGCGGGCATTTCTTGGACCAGCCTGGCACGCGGCACGGCATTGCTGTCAGTTGAAGACAGTTGTGCTTCACATGTCCACGGCGTGCGAGTGATGAAGTGTGACTTGTTTTCTATGGCGCAAGGTACAAACAGCCATCGGATTCTACAGATAAATGCAGGCCATGTATGGGGAAAAGTGTCTTGCTTTAAAAAGTGTGAGGGCATGGTGTTTTGTGTTTGCAAAAGACAGTGAAGACCTGCATGACAAGGTGTTTGGGGAGGCTGCGTGCGTCATTAATTGACATTTCCCGCATGGATGCAATGGTGAAGGCGGATCGGCATGTGTACCTCAAGGACATTTCCCGGGAGCTTGGTATTTCCTGTAAGAGAGTTTACGACATCGTTCACAGTTCCTTAGGTACCGGAAGGTTTCATGTCGGTGGTTGCTTAAACAGTTGGATGACATGATAAACTGAAAGTAAATGATTGCTTCGCTGAATCAATGGTGTGCCAAGGTGGGTAAAGCTTTTCTGAACTGCATTGTTACTGGCATTTAAACGGGGATACTGCATTTCACCCCGGAATTGAAGCAGCAGAGCATGGTTTAGAAACATCCAGGTTCGCCTGTGACAAAAATATTCTGTTCAGTGCCATCTGTTGGGAAAGTTACGTTAAGTCTTCTGGGATTGCCTAGGACCATTCCTGTTGCATTTCATACCACAAGGTGCAACCATCAATGCCAACAGTTATTGTTCCACACTGTCACGTTTACTGGCTGCCATCACGCGTAAACACCGAGAGACTTTCTATGTGGACACGGCGGTTATCCTCCACAACAATGCACGGCCACATGTGGCAATCGGAACCGCCGACAAGCTCGGGCCTTTTCTCTGGGAGACCACCCACTGAGCAGTCCAGACCTGAGGGATGTCCACGTTTTCTGTTTGCTGAAAGAGCTGCTGGCAGGACAGCGATTCGTGTGCAACGCTGAAGCCAGCAGCCCAACGGTTGTTCCACAGTCAGTGGGTGAATCCTACCACAGGGGCATCTCAAATTTAGTGCTGCGATGGGACAAATGTCTGAGCTGGTGTGGAAACTGGTGGAAAAATAGTATAAGGCACATAGAATAGCACGTATATATGTACTTACCTGTATGACCTTATTTTGGCTAATGAAAAACCGGGGCAAGACTCATTCGCCCTCGTAAATAGTTGTCTCTGTCGCTACCGACACCTAAAATTTTGTCATGCATTGTCAGTTAATGAGAATTGTGCTCACTTGCTGCACACTGAAGCTCTAGTATGTGCGAGTGGCACTTCAGGGAAAACAATTTTGACTAAGCCAAAATGTGTGGCTTAATAGTGAAAGTGGAGCAAACACCTGCGATTCTAAATTAACTGCTTATAGGCTGACCTTGAGCTGCACCAGACGCATGCGGTCGTGCGAAGAACTGCAGTTGTCACACACAGGCGCACATGTTTCTCTTTGCACTGAATCCGCACAAGTAGCGTAAATTGAAATTTGTGCAGCATGCAGTTGGGCATAAGCCGTCCCTATGCACTTCTGATGAGCTGAGCTTGTCTACGCCAATATTCCTGTTTTCAAGGCAATTAGGACAAATGGAGTGTGTCACATAGTTTTCTTTTTCTCCCTATGACATGGGTTGCACCACTTGGCACTGAAAAATTGATTTTTTTTTCTTCTCCTAATCACTTTTTTTTCTCCTTTTGGTGTGTCCTACTGACAGGTCACTCATGCATCATGCAGGGCCTGGTGCAAGCCATATGCACTCTTTGGTCCGTGTGACATGAAATTTCACACACTTTGTGAACTGCTTGGAGGAGGGAAGAATGGGCGAAATACTATCTTTGCGGCCATACTTTGCTTAGAATAATAGTTGATTTTCAAGGACTGTAATATGACTAATATATAGCATTGTTCTATTTCTGACTACCATTTGTGGCAATGACAAATACATGTATCTTGGTGAAAAGATAAAATGAGGTTTGAATGAATAATGTACGAAGTGAATTAGTTCAAAATTCTTTAGATGTGTTCTGAAGAAAGGGAAGTTTGAAACTTTTAAAACAATAAAAAAGTCACTTTTCGTCTGAATAATAGAGCACTTAAAAGGACTGACAACTGGCCAGAATGTGTTGAGCCATTGATGGAAGTGAAATGACCATGATTTATAATGATGAAATAGAGCACACTGTTCGCGATATGTTCTTTTTATTTGCACACATTGTACCCAAAAATTTTGGCTATAGCAGGAGTAGGAAAAATAACAACGAATTTAGGATACAACTAGTAAATAGTAAGAAATTCATCTAAAGGGCATTTGCGTACATTCCCGGGCAAAGCATTCCAGCACTGAATCGTACGAGGGGAAAAAACTTCACAAACAACTGAACGAAAACTATACGGAACAATATTTAGAGCATGATCTTGAGAAGTATTTAAGGATGCTGAAAATGAAATGTAATCCTGAGAACGTGGCGAATTTACATAATTGTGCAAAAGCTTCAAACAATCGGAGGTGACGTTTCTTGAGTGTGACTAAGTTCAGGTTAGTAAGGTTGAAGAGGGTAAAAAATATCTATTGTGACGACGACAGATAGCATTTTTTTGTACTGATTCTAACGACTTGCTGTCTTTTTTATAAGGATTCCATGTGATAGTAGCGTACTCCAATGTTGGACGTATTAGGGCTATATAGGTTTAGCAGCCTAGTGTGTTTTGGTGCGGATTGGAACATGCGTTGCAAATAACCAAGGCGTCGGAAGTTTTGCATGTTAGTTCAATGTGTGAAGACCAACACATATGCGAAGAAAGAACTCCCAAATATTTATATTGCTTAACTCTGTTTAAGGTTTGGTTGTTAAAGGAGTATGTAAAATGGGATATAGACTGACGCATTGAAAATGATAAAAGGACAGTTTTGCTGAAGTTGATGGTCATCTGCCACTGTTAGCAGCAGCTGCAAAACCTTTCGAAACAAGTGTTAAGAGCGATATGATCAGATGGACATTTGATGACGCAATATATGTGACACAATCATCGGCATATAAGCATATTTTTTGTGAAATAATAGAAGGGAGATCCTATATAAATTAAGAACAGGAGAGGGCCGAGCGCGGAGCCTGGTGGTACACCTGCTGTCGGGGATTTACTAGAGTTAAAAAGTACATATTGTGACCGTGGGGAGAGAAAGCTAGATAACCAGTTTACAATATTACCCTAGTTATTTAAAATACCTTGAAGTTCATGCAAGAGTTCGGTGTGAAGTACTGTATCAAAAGCTTTTGAAAACAGAAATAAAAATTTTAATTATAAGGAAGTCTCAAAAACCAGTAAGTGGCGCAAACTGGTGGTGAAGCCATGGTACTTTGGATGTAGTACGTGAGATTACTGTACGCAAGTCGGCTGTTAATATGTATCGCATACTTATTGCTTAAAATTGTACTTTGTATATTAAGCTTTTTGTGCTTTATGCATATTATGAGGTAATGCTAACGAGCTGCGCTTGCCTACCTCAATGCATGGCGGCACATAATTGTTGTATGCACGTGAAATTCTGAGCACGGATGCTTGCTAAAATCGTTTGTTCCAGCTCGCTCAAGTCTTAGACGACATGCTTCAGAAGGCAAAAGCGCACACGTGGCTCTGGCAACATGCTGAAGTGCGTATCACTTGGAACATCGCCTCCTGCATGTAAAAGTCTTGCTTTGCTTTAGAGAACTTAGCTTGGCTAAAAACACCCTTGACTTGTTATTGACCAAAGCTGTTGGAGAGAAATGCACGTACCGTAAAAACCGGACTATAGGTCGGACCGGAATATAGGTCGATCCCCCAACTAATGAATTCTAAAAATGAAAAAAATCTTTCAGTGGCAAAAGTACCGAAAGACTTGACACCCTTACCTATAAACAAATGCAACTCAGCGGGTTGCACAATGGTGACAGTATTTATTTAAATGCTGCTCGCATGTGCACCTGGCCATGTTTTTAGTGGTATCGCGCGACCATCGACCCGCGTGCTTGTCAACACCGTATTAACGGCGCTGAGCAGCGAAACAAACGAGATATGCGCATGTGTACACATGCCCTTACTTTCGCTATTTTGCCGCTCCGTGCCGCGATGATAAAAGGTGCTGACAAACACGCGGGTCTACGGTCGCGCGATACTGTTGAAAATTCGTCGGGTGTACAGTACTCAGAAGGGCACAAAGTCCGCAAGCGCTACTCCGAATCAGAGTAACACGTTTGAACAGAGTTGGATGACGAGTGCTTCTCGCTGTCCAGTCCTTAGGCGCGTGTGATCTCTACCACTTTCAAACGAATGCATTCAACAACAGGCAGCGATATTACACGCAGCTCTCGGACGGACTCCGCAACCTTGCCTTCCAGTTCTGCAGTCCACTGTGATCCGGCCACGAAATGACGTTTTCTTTTGGTTGCTGCAAGTTGTAATACGTTGCTTTTACCTCCGCCACTACTGAATGGTATTTTCGGATACTCCAAGTTCGCGCTGTGCCGCCAGGTTGCCGTGGGCTTCCGCGTACTCAATCGCCTTTTTCTTGAAGGCGACGGTGAATTGACGTCGGCTTCCGCTCATTTTGAAACAAAATGAAAATGCAGCCTTTAATGAACATAACTTTGTGACAGTGGAAACGCAAAATGCCGGTGCCACAATGTCGCCACGCCATAGAATAAAGAACCAACGCGGCGCTGCTGATGATGGCGATGGCGAAGGCAGCTGTTTACATCATCCGCCCATTGTTGCAAGACTTTCGTAGTTTTTCCGCCAATGACCGGTATATAAGTCGAGGGTCGACGTTTCGCGATGGTTTTTTGAAAAAAAGTTTGACCTATATTCCGGTTTTTACGGTAGCTATTAATATAGAAATAATTTAACACTTCGGGAAGCATGAATCATAGGAACATTGGTTTGATAAACAAAGTAATACTTTGACAGATAGTACTGCACTTGTGGTCTTCATCCCACTAATGCCTGCATATAATCACCACCGTGCTCGCCTATCACCGTTACCAGCATGCTTCCAGTGAATGACTACATTCTCACTGGAAATTTAAAATTCTGATAAAAGATGTTTCATGGCATTTTCCGCGTTACGGCTGCATGATTGCACGCTCTGACCGGTAAGCTTGCACTAAAAAAAATGTGCCATAAAAATTAGTTGTCAATCGCATTGAGGGAATAAACTCTGGGTGTTTATGTACCAAAACCGTAATCTGTATATGAGGCATGCCGTACTGGGGGAATCCTGATTAATTTTGACTGTTTGTGGTTCTTGCATCCAATGCAGGGTACATGAGCATTTTTGTATTTCGCCCCCATTGAAATGTTCTGCCATAGCCAGGATTTGATCCCGCGACCTCTTGCTTAGTACACAATGCGATAGCCACAAAGCAATGGTGGAACAGCTGTGCCAATTGCGCCAAACTGCGCTGCGAGCGGGCCTTTGCACCAAAGCATGCGTAAGAGCGAAGCCCTTTTTCTGACGATGCTTCGCAGCTAGCAACACTGAAATCACAACAGCACGCTCTCATCATCATCATCATCATAATAGAAGGAAGTGGAGGCCTGTCCAGAGTTCCTCACTACATAGTGAGAAACTGTGGGCGCAGCAGAGTCCGGTTCGTCATTCGCGCATTTTTCTCTGACAGACGTACAATGTAGTGCCACTGTACCATCTTACTGGCACTTTATTTCCGTGGCCATCGAACCCGCGTGGTACCGTGGCATTTGCCTAAGCAGGAGGTCACATTCTAGGATTAAAGGTAAGCGTTTTTTGTTGTTGTTGTTGTTGTTGTTTATGGGTAATAGCGGGGCTTTGCAAACGAGTCGCTGTCATTAGAATCGCACACAGTGCATAGCTAAGAATGGTATTAGCGAACGAGGTCGAACTCGGTGCACGATGAGAGCCGTCACGTCTTCTATAGGTGTCGCCATGTTCGATGACTCAAAGCTATTGCGTTGAGTTTGTGTCGCTGCGCTGTTGTGGTGAAATAGCGTCGCCTGCGTAAACACTAAACCCTATTTGCGTCTCGCACATGCGCAGCGGCGCTGACGCTTCTATTTTATTTTATTTTCTTGCTGCCGCAAAACCATTGCGGACCCTATTCGAAAACTCCTTGATGTGCATGGCGTGACCTGTGTGTATTGCATGATGTCATGTGCAAAGCGGGCATGCGTACTCGATCTGTCTTACGGTGAGTCTTTGCCCACGAGCTGTGACAGTCGCACTGTGTTGCATCCTGGATTAATAAACACGTGTTTATTGTTGAATTCCAATGGCGGAGTCGGAGCAAGTTTTTCTGCTCGTTTCAGAGCAAGTTTGTTC